>NC_072395.2:36377740-36685240 GCF_028885625.2 Pongo pygmaeus
TTTTTTGTACTTTTAGTAGAGACGGGGTTTTACCTTGTTAGCCAGGATGGTCTCAATCTCCTGACCTCGTGATCTGCCCATCTCGGCCTCTCAAAGTGCTGGGATTACAGGCGTGAGCCACCACGCCTGGCCGAGCATTGATTTTATATTTGAACTCAACTAGTCTTTGTACATTTATCTTTTCTCTCAGTTCTTCTGAAAAATAGACCAGTTCTGTCCTTAGAACATTCTTTTCATAATTTATTATATATAGTTTATTCACAGAAATAAACTTTTCAATGTTTATTATATGTAGTTTATTCATAGAAATAATTTCAAACTCATTTGCATAGATATACCCATAGTCAGATCCAGTAATATTTTTTATACTACAGTTCAGGCAATAGTTTTGTTAAGATTTCTGTCTCTGCATATCATTAGTTATCCTTTTTCTCAGCCTACAATAACATTTTTCTCACTTTCTCCAAGTTTTTGCAGTAACTGCCGATTCCCCAGGCTATACGATAAGTTTAATGTTTTGTCGTAGCAGCACTGAATTTCTAGTACTAAATTATTTTTCAAGCATCCAGGTTTATATGAAATAACACTGTAAAAGATAGCAGATTACAAAAACCACAGTCGTTTAATTTATTTATGCATATATCTCTTAGGGTTATCTAAGTGAGGGCAGGTTTGTTTTTTCTCACATAATTTCAGCTGGGATGGCTCAACTTGGGCTGGATGATATCCTTCCAAGTTAGCTCACAAACTGGCCAAGGTGTTCAACAGAGTTTCACAGTAGTTATAATACAAATCCAAATTAGGCATCTCCATCTAGGGAAAAAAAAAGTCAGCAAAGAACCATAGAACTTGGACAAATTCCAATATGCTTCACTCTTGCTTTGCATCCTCAGGACACTGCATTCAAAACACAATCTTTATCTCTATTCCCCAGTGCTTCTGTAAGATAAGACAAGAAGACAACAGAGAGGAGAGGAGTCCTTTTCAAGGTGCTGCTCACTCCTCAGTCCTCTAATCCAGAATTTTCTCATTCAAAACACCCAAGTAAGAGCTTTCCTAACTGAGCTTTTCTTAAATTGATTTCATGAAAAATAGGTTATATTAAGTATCTGAAATGGTATGGAATGATGTGCATTTTTCTTCGGTGTAAATCAATGGAAAATGTCTTTCTTCTGAGTAAATTCAGTGAGTTAATATATAATTAATAAACTGCTTCCATTACACCCATGTTTCCCCTACTCTCTTGCCTGTTCCTTCATGTCAATATTCCTTTTAAGCTTGTACCTAATTTTCACCCTAACACATTAGTTGAAATGATTTCCTTTGTCTACCTCTATCTATAACTGATTCTTCCAAGACCCTTTTAAGAAACACTGGTATCAGAAGTTCGATATCAGCCTGGGCAACAAGGCAAAACTCTCTCTCTCATATTTTGTTGTTGTTGTTTTGTTTTTGAGACGGAGTCTAGCTCTGTCACCTAGGCTGGAGTACAGTGGCGTGATCTCGGCTCACTGCAACTTCCACCTCTCAGATTCAAGTGATTCTCCTGCCTCAGCCTCTGGAGTAGCTAGGATTACAGACACGCGCCACCTTGCCCCGCTAATTTTTGTATTTTTAGTAGAGACAGGGTTTCACCATGTTGGCCAGGCTGGTCTCAAACTCATGACCTCAAGTGATCTGCCTGCCTCGGCCTCCCAAAGTGCTGGGATTACAGGTGTGAGCCACCACGCCTGGCATCTACAAAAAATAATTTAAAAATTAGCTAGGCATGATGGTGCACACTTGTTGTTCCAGCTATTTGGGAGGCTGAGGCAGGAGGTCACTTGAGCCTGCGAGGTCAAGACTGTAATGAACCATGATTGCATCGCTGCATCCCAGCCTGGTTGACAGAGCAAGACTCTGTCTCAAAAGAAAAAAATAAAGAAGGAAAAAAAAATGAAAAAGAATAGAAATAAAATAAAATAAATACTGGTATTATGAGATTTTTTCCTGTCTTCCGCAGGCCAAACTGATATGCCTTTTCTTTACAATGCCTGTGCTTCTAATAGTTCCCTTGCATGACAAAATTCAGATTTATGATTCCAAACTGCCTCAATTTTGCAATATCTTTATATTAGTCTTTGTTTCCTTGGCTTATACCTGGACTCTGCCTTTTTGTTTGTTTCTTCCAATCTGTTAATCCTTTAGATGACATTCTTATACTTTAAATTTAAATGTCAGTAATGCTAATCTGATCGCTATATCTACAATTCCTCCATTTTTCTAGTGTTTGAAATATTTTTGTTATTTAACTAGTATTTGAATATACAATTGGCACAATGATGACATTGGATAACTGTCTGTTCACTGAATGAATTGGTAGATATTTCATCTTCCAAACTAAACTAGAAGTCGATGATCAGAAAACACTAAATGTTGTTGGACTAAATAAAAGTAAATAAATGAACTGTGTTTGTTGTGTGTGAGAGAGAGAGACAGAGAGTGAAAGAGAGAGAGAAGGAAAGAGAGAGAAAGTGAGAAAAGAGACAAAGTGACAGAGAGTGTCCTTAAAACCTGGTGAGATGCTTTAAATATCTAAATGATGAGCTTTCTCCTAGAAAGAACATTAAACCCTAGAAGCGTATGATTCGACAGTTTGCTCCATTTCTAAGACACTTAGATAGGAAAGTTTTCATATGCAGCTGTTTTATTTTTACCCTTTGATTATTACCATTTTAAATGTTAACTCTTGTTCCAACGTTGGCCACAATTTTCTGGTGACCTTTATGTCTAATTTATTAGAATTCCTTTCTTGTTTTCCTGACCCTTTTCAGGATTTATATTTCAAAATTTGATCATTTTCTATCTCTGAAGTTGGACATTGTTAATATTAAGCCTTAAAATTAACCTTTTAGTACCTAAGAAGTTTTTAATATTTGCTTTACTTTCTAAATATAAATTACTGTCTTAGTCAGCTTGGGATGCTATAACGAAATACTGTAGACTGTGTGGCTTAAACAACACACATTTATTTCTCAGTTCTGGAAGCCAGGAAGTTCAAGATCAAGATGCCAAAAGGTTTGATTCCTGGTGAAGGCTCACTTCCTGATTTGTAGACAACTGTCTTCTCACTATATTGTCACATGGCACAGAAAGCTGAGAGCTCTGATCTCTTCCTCTTTTCAGAAGGACTCTAATTTCATCACAGCGGCTTTACCCTCATGGCTTTGTCTATGCCTAATAACCTCCAAAAAACCCTCCTGCAAATACCAACACATCAAGGGTTAGGACTTCAACATACACATTTTGAAGAGAGAAACAAACATTTAGTCTAGAACAATGATTTGGATTTATTTATAGAGAAGGAAGCTATTCATAGAAAAATAACTAAAATGCATAAAGGCAAGTTGAATGTTAAAAGGGTAAGCATGGGTCTGATTGTTAATATCACTATTAGCTCAGTTACAAGTGAGCATCTGGAGCTATAGCATCTCTCTAGGTTTGAAGAGGTGAGCGGCTGTGCCTCAGCAATCTCCTCTGCAGCATAGGAAATGATGGCTGTTTCTTTCCTCTTGGAAGCATGGCTACAAATGCCCTCCTCTGAAAGTGCTCTTGCTGTACTGACTTTGCTTGTCAACATGTGGCACTCCTCACTTAACAGACGCTCCCTACGTCAATATTGGGAGTCCACTGAAGGAAAGCTGAATCTTCCCCACCTCACTTTCCTCTTTATGTCATAACAGAGTTCCAGAATGTGAAAGCCTACACTCCTGGATCTGCTGTGTGGACTTGACCCTGACCAGGGAGCTCCAAAAACCGGTAATGATAACATGATGTAATGAAAGTGAAAGGAAGGCAACTGAGAGAATAAGAGAACATGAACAAGAGGTGAGTGTATTCCCGAGTTTGTTATGCAAATGTGAACATCGTTATATCTTTGAAAGTTATTTGTGGGGTTTGGTCTTATCTATGAGAAATGTACCTTTTCAGTGCTGAGTACAGAGTGAACCCTCAATATTTTGCTGGTAGTGGTATAGTTGTTTTTGAATGGATCAATGAAAGCAATTGCACAAGGTACTGCTTTGGAAAGAAGAAAATGAATATGCATACAGCAAATGTATAATATTTGAAAGAAAAAGAGGATAATCAATCTATTTAGTACTAATTTTGCATTCAGCACAGTTCAGTGGTGACTGACAGTTTGCAATTTTTCTACTAAACGATAATGAGAAAACACAAGTAGTTTATATTTTGACCTAAACATCATATTACTTTATGGTGTCATAGGTCCTAAATCCTTTTTTTTTTAATTTTTTTTAACAACTTCCTGAATGCACTGCATTTCTTACATTTAATAATGTCAAGACTTTTCTCTGTAGGGTTTACGTTTGATTTTGCCACACAATAGACAATTTCTAAGGCAACATATAATTCCAATCCATTAGGCTAATGGATTGCAGCTGCTGTGAACAGTGGGCATGTCATTTTTCAATAATGAAGTCTAATAACACATAAAAGATAAAGATAAATAAACGGAAAAAAATGACATGACTCTATATATAGCTAATATAAGTGCTTGTTTCTATTTATATAAAAATTCAGTGTTTTTTTGTCTTTTTTTTCTAGAAAATCCTACTAATTTTACATGGCTAACAGAACTTTTAAAACATGAACATCTGATACATATGAATAATTGCATTATAAAATACTCAAGAAAGTCATTAGAGTGATAGACTTTGCTTCTTATAAATCATGTTTAATCAATATTTTCAGTTCCCTCTTTTCAATTTCTATGTGTAATAAATCTATTGTAATTACTCACCTTCACTTATTTATCACACTAGTTGTTGTCATAGATTTTGCTTCTCCAAAGGAGCAAAGCTCCAGTTTGCTACCAAATTGGCAAAGCTGTCTGGTGGAACAATCTGTTCACAAGAAGAGTGAGACCTGATACCACAGCAACGCTGCCAGAAGTTCATGATTTTAACTTTGACGGCTTTCTGTCTTCTGTCTGTCTTTTCGAGAAAAGTATATTGTTTTGGCCGGGCATGTAGCTCACGCCTGTAATCCCAGCACTTTGGGAGGCCGAGGCAGGCAGATCACGAGGTCAGGAGATCGAGACTATCCTAGCTAACACGGTGAAATCCCGTCTCTACTAAAAATACAAAAAAATTAGCCGGGCGTGGTGGCGGGCGCCTGTAGTCCCAGCTACTCGGGAGGCTGAGGCAGGAGAATGGCGTGAACCCGGGAGGCGGAGCTTGCAGTGAGCCGAGATCGCGCTACTGCACTCCAGCCTGGGTGACAGAGCGAGACTCCGTCTCAAAAAAAAAAAAAAAAAAAAAAAAAAAGAACAGTATATTGTTTTACCATTTTCTGAAGCTTAAAAAATGACAAGTTATATAGTTATTATTATACCTGACTGTTCTGATCTGAAAACTGAAATCCCCCACCTTGGCTGAAGAATAAAAAGGAAATGCAAAGTACTAAACCCACTGTTTTTAGACCCATATATTTGTATGTGTTCCCAATCAACCATATACTCATTAAAACTGCCTTTCTTAAAATAAATATTCTTCCCCCCTTTTCTATAAAACGTGGCTCTGCCTTCATTGTTGTTAAAATGTATTCCGTGGTAGTAGGTAAGTGAAAGTGTCTCTGTCTTCATATAAAGTAAATGTCTACATTATTTCCATTGTTGATTCTGAGAGGTTTCGTTCTAAACTTATGCCTTCATTGTTGTTAAAATGTATTCCGTGGTAGTAGGTAAGTGAAAATGTCTCTGTCTTCATATAAAGTAAATGTCTACATTATTTCCATTGTTTATTCTGAGAGGTTTTGTTCTAAACTTATGTTTTTATTCTTCATCAATATCAATTTGTCTCAATATATTTTTGTATTGTTCAATTTATCTCAATATATTTTTGTATTGTTAATGGAAAAGAAATATACTACTCTGGATGTTCACATATATATCACATTATGCATCACCATATTACATATGTTGTGTGTATATATATATATACACACAACATATATGTGGAGGGTGTATATATATATAATACCACATGTGGAGAGTGTATATATATATATATATGTATACATTATATGTAGAGGGAGAGAGGGAGACAGAGTCAGAGAGAGAAAAAGGGGACAAGTCAAGAGCAGAAAAGAGAAAAGAGAAAGAAAAGGAAGAAGAAAGGTTGAGAGAGAGAAGAAAGGATAAGTACTACAGACCTTGAGTTACACAGAATGTTTAACATATATACTTGGTAGGATTTGCACACACATGCCCACACACACAGACACGAGCACACACGATTCCTAGAGTCGAGAGGAAGGATGTGAGAAAATACAGTTTGTAAAGCCCAACTAGGAATAGAGTATTAGCAACATCTATCTTCCTTAAAGAAATGGAGGTAGAAGAGTGAGATGGGGTATTTTGGAAGGTACGAGATGTCTTTATCCTGTGGAAGTGCTGAGATGCCATTATATGAGGATTTTAGTGCACCCACCCCACCAGAATTTATGGTGACATGGAGACTCCAAGGGAGAGAGGGTTTTGGATCTCTCCATACTATAAGAAGAATGAAAATTAATAACAGAAATGTGTCCTCTATCACCACCTAGAAGGGGACTGCTGAGGGTGGTGTGAGTGTGAGAAGCCTGAAAAAGAGTGTCTATGAATTGCAGATGCTGCTGAGAACTGCTGGACCAGCTTCCCTCCTCAGCCAGTCTGAGTGGCCAACACATTGTTGGGGCTCATGCTATTTCCCACAGAGGGAGCATGTGTAGGTCTGAGGGGACAGCACAGCTACATGTTGGCCAGCAGCAGGGGTGACAGGAGTGGCAGCATCAGGGCAGAGAGCTCAGGTAGAGCCCGCGTGGTCAACTGCCTGGCTAGAGAGCGCAGGTGACCCACATGGAGGGTGTTGCTGGCAGCAGCTCTTGGGTGTGAAGGAGACTAGCCCATCACTCTCCATAGGCAAGAGGTCAGAAATGAACTCGTCCTTGGTGGACAGATTTTAGGGAGGGGAGCCAACGAGGAGAGCTCTTATTTATATTTTCTCCCTGGGTGTTCCCCTGGTGCTACATATCAGAAAAGAAAGACCCCCAAGGGGTCAGACAGAAAAGGGCCTCAGAGTGTTTTCAACTTCTTCCAAGTGCACATGGGAGGAAGGTGCAGGTGAAAATGCTGGGCACTTGAGAAGCAAGGATTTAAGACCATAGTTTGACTTAATCTATGGCTGGTCCTCCTCACTCTGAAGTTCATGTACAGTTACTCAGAGCAAGTGGGAGGTCACTGGGAGCAACATCTGAAGATGAAGCAGCCCAGGACCTGCCCAAATCCAGGGACAACATCTACATGGGCCCATGAGTGTGCAGGGTGAGAGGGGTGAAGTCCAGTATTCAAGAGGACAGCATTATTCGGCCCCACCCTGCAACTTCTAAGGAGGGCTCTATTAGAATCATAGCATGTTTCCTGGAATGCTTTCAGGAGTGTAAATAATGTGCATTGGGAACATGAGGCTTTCTTCCACTAAGCTTGTCTAGAGATGTTGGGCTGTTACAGTAGACAGAATGGCTAGAAAATGGATTGAAATTTTTACTCTTCATTTGAATAGTTTGACAACCTACAGACATATGTAATGTTAACCATAGGTCATCGCCTTCAAATTCTTTTCAAAATTGCAAAGACAGTATTATTTTAATTGTGTGAACTAATTTTTAAAGAGCCAGTTACCTGATTTTTTTTAAATGGCATCTGTATGTACCAGCTAACTTTGCCTAAAAAATTTTAAATTATTTTATAGCTTGAGACCATCTTATACTGTAAAAATTTGAAATCTCCTTCCTAGAAAAATATTTCAAAATAAACTGTCTTAAATGTAGACATTCAATGATATCTAAAGTAAATGGTATTCTAAATTCAGCTAAATAGAGTACTTTAGATTATAATGTCGTCTTTCCCACACATCTGTCTCAAGTATAGCTGTTAAGATTTTGCTAATACAAACAACCGTGAATGACCTTCTATTAGCAGCAATCAATTTGCAATAAGTTATAAGATAGTACTATAAATTAGTATGATTTGTGGTTATTATTGTTCTTTTTCTAAGGCCTTACAAGATGAGGTTAAAAATGAGATTGAATTTGGAGAAGTGTTTCTAGGAAGGGGAACTGGTGAGGGGGCCCCTTATCCAGTTTCCTACCTGGGACATACTAAAAATTAATAGTTGTGAGCATCTTTTCACGTGCTTATTGGCCACTTGTACAATCTTCTTGGAAGAAGTGTCTATTTAAATCCTTTTACATATTATAAAATTTACCATTTTAAAGTATGCAATTCAAGAGTGTTATAGTATACTCACAGTTGTGTAGCCATCATCACAATCTAATTTTAGATTATTTTCACCACTCCAGAAAGAAAACCATTAGCAGTTTCCTCCTCCCATCCTCTCCTCCCTCCAATCCCTGACAAGCACCAATCTACTCCCAGTCCCTGTGAATTTATCTATTATGGCCATTCCAAATGAATAGAATCCTACAATATGTGGCCTTTTGTAAAAATTTACTTCACTTAGGTTAATGTTTTCAAGATCAATCTATGTTCTAGCAGGTAACATTTTTCATTGAGGAATAATATGCCATTTGATACATATACCACATTTTGTTTATCTATTCATCAGCTGATGGACATTTGGATTGTTTCAATTTTTTGGCTGTTATGAGTATCATGTACAAGTTGAAGTGTGGACATATTTTTATTTCTCTTCTTAGGTTTATTCCAAGGAGCAGAATTGGTCATATGGTTTACCTTTTAGGGAAGCTTCCAAACTATTTTTCAAAGTGAGTGTAACATTGTAAAATTCCACCAAATGATGTCTGAAGTTCCAGTATCTCCACATTTTCAACACTTATTATTGTCTTTTCCTAAAATATATTTTAGCTACTTTCGTGGGTATAAAACAGTAATCTAATAGTTTTGGTTTGCATTTTCCTGAAAATGAATGAAATTGACATCTTTTTAAGTAAATACTTGTCCATGTGTATATCTTCTTTCTGGTAATATTTATTCAAATTCTTTTAGCCGTTTTTTAACTCTATTTTTTCATCTTTTAATTGTTGAGTAATGAGTTCTTTATATTCTGGATAGTAAACCCTTATTCCAAAGGGTGCTTGCTTTAGTCAAACTCTTTTCCTTTATCTACTGAGGTTGATATTTTAGTCCTTTATTCTGTTAATACAGGGTATATATTGTTTTTAATTGAATCAGCATTGTTACATCATAGTCTTTTCTTATATACCATTTATCTTAAAATCAAAGAAGAGAAACCTGGGGGAAAATGCCCTCAAGGCAAAAAGTATCTGTCCATCTAACTTAATATTCTTATATTTATACAGCATTATCCCAGGATAATCTATATACTTTATTTATTCAAACAAATGATATTTATTCCCTAATACGTACCAGGGGATAAGGAAATCTAAAGGCATAACATTTTTCTCTGGGATTTCACAATGACTAAGGAAGAAAAATGACAATTGTGGCACAATTCTTGTCATTTAAATATGATTTAAACATTACACATCCAGATAATGCATTCTGAAAATTCTAGTGAAAAAATTTGTAAATTTGTCTTTTTTCTTCTTGTTAGTTGGTTTAAAAAGTGTAGTTTATGAGGTCAGGCAAGGTAGCTTATGCCTATAATCCCAGCACTTGGGAAGCTGAGGCAGATGGATGACTTGAGGCCAAGAGTTCAAGACCAGCCTGGACAACATGGCGAAACCCTGTCTCTACTAGAAATTAAAAAAAAAAAAATAGCTGGGTATGGTAGCATGCACCTGTGGTCTCAGCTACTCGGGAGGCTGAGGCAGGAGAATCACTTGAGCCTGGGAGGTGGAAGTTGCAGTGAGCCGAGATCCTGCCACTGCACTCCAGCACTCCAGGCTGGGTGACAGAGTAAGAGTCTTCCTGGAAAAAAAAAAAAAAAAAAAAAGGTATAGCTTATGGTCCCTTAGAATCTTGAGGAAAATCTAAGAAAATAGAACTAATACAGTAGTACATATCTTCTTCCATGATAAACTTTATCAGAGTGACTCAAATACAAACCATAGAATAGCAACTAAGCTGTTTTGTTCCATTCTCATGTTGAAGTGGTTTGGGTCCTTAGCCGGCACCATGATGGATTGGAATTGCAACAGGGGGAAACATCGAGGAAGGAGAAAGGAGAGAGGTAGCAGGGAGTTAGGGAGAGCCTTTAGACAGGAGAGAAAGTCTTAAAAAGGACAACATGTGAAAGGAGGGAGGTAAAAATGGAGATTCATAGAAAAAGATTCCAATGGTAGTGCAGCTCTGAAAATGGAGTCTAGAGAAAGGACAGTCTATTAGCATAATTAGCTGTTGAGTAGGAATGATCGAGATTTAGTAACACTTTTATGCTCAACTATCGTCTGGGAGCAAGTATAATCCAAAATTAAGTATCTTCTAACATATAATATGGGAGGAAACCTATGTGATCTTGCATTGGTGATGTGGCTTTAGACCCAAAAGTACAACTGATGATAGAAAAAAAAGGACAAACTGGACATTATTAAAATTTCAAATTTCTTCTGTGTGACAATGTTAAGAGAAATAAAAGACATGCCACAAACTTGAAGAAACTATTTGCAGAGCACATATCTGATAAAGGGCTTGCATCTAAAACTTACAAAAACTCAATATTCAGCAATATGAAAAAAATTAAAATGGGTAAAAGATATGAAAAGACACCTCACCAAATAAGATACACAAATGTCAAATAAACCCAAGACAAGATGCTCAACATTATTTGTCAATAAGAAATTGCAAATTAGAACAGTGAGATAGCTCTACACATCTAATATAAAGGATAAAATAAAACAACAACAACAATAAAAAAAAAACTCACAATACCAAATGCTGATGAGGATGTGGAGCGATAGAAACAACATCCATTGGGCCGGGCGCGGTGGCTCACATCTGTAATCCCAGCATTTTGGGAGGCCAAGGTGGGCAGATCACGAGGTCAGGAGATCGAGACCATCCTGGCTAACACAGTGAAAACCCGTCCCTACTAAAAAAAATACAAAAAATTAGCCAGGCGTGGTGGCGGGCGCCTGTGGTCCCAGCTACTCTGGAGGCTAAGGCAGGAGAATGGAGTGAACCCAGGAGGCGGAGCTTGCAGCGAGACGAGATCGGGACACTGCACTCCAGCCTGGGCGACAGAGCCAAACTCCGTCTCAAAAAAAAAAAAGCAAGAAAAAAAAAGAAACCACATCCATTGTTGGCTGGAATGAAGACTAATACAGCCACTCTTTAAGACAGTGTGGAAGTTGCTTACAAAATTAAACATAGCCTTATCAGATATTTCATAGATGGTGCTCCTGGGTATTTACCCAGTTGACTTGAAAACTTATGATCACACAAATAATTTTATGTAAGTATTTACAATAACTTGAATTATAATTACCCAAAACTGGAACCGACCAAGATATCCTGCATAGTGAATGGATAAACAGACTATATACAAAGAAACATTTTCAGCAACAAAAAGAAGTGCACTATCATATTATGAAAAGACACAATGAAACCATAAATGCATATTGATAATATATGATGCCAGTCTGAAAAGGTCACATAATGTGCAATTCCAATTATATGACATTCTGGAAGGGGCAAAACTATAGAGACAGTAAAAGGATCACTGATTGCCAAGAATTGGAGGAGTGTTGTATGTTAAGGGTGGAGTACTTAAAACATTGAGTACTCACATACCCCTGAACCTAAAAGTTCTTTTTTAATTGGGTAATTTTATAGAATGCTGAAACTATTGTGTAAGATACTGTAAAGGTTAATGCAGAGATTATGCATTTGTCAAAATCTATAGAATTTTACAACACAGTGAATCTTAAGGTATGCAAATTTAAAAATATCATTTAAGACATGGAGAGATCTAAAGAAGGAAGGCAGACTGGGGAAAATCCAGCCGTATTACAAATGTCTAAATTAATCTCACAGAATAAATTGGTGATGGAGGAAAGGTACTGACCTAAGTAACTCTAAAAATAAGTGCAGTCTGTAAGACTAAAGACAAAATTAACTGCAAATATACCCCCCCACACCACCCAGGGGTGCAGTTAACAATTCCGAAGCTGCTATACATGTATATAGGAATTGAATGATTAAGCTAGTGAACGGCAGATGATGGTTCACATTTGGAGTAGGCTTTTACAGCAAAACAATAGGAGTCTAGGATGATCCCTGAATAATGGGTTAGAGTTGGAGACATTAGTAAGAACTCATATTTAGCTTAATATAGATACAGTTGATTCCATATTAGAAACATTTATTGATATATTAATAGGTGCATACCTAGATTAGTATATGCACATATGTTTCATTTTTTTATCCTCTGAGAGTGGCTAAAATAAATGACACCCCAGTAGTATGAAACATACCTACTGCCCAGATCATAGTTGTTGATATCATAATCCACAAAAAGGAACAGTGTTTCCTGGGGAGATGGCTGAAACTAGGATGAAAGCAGGAAATGTATAAGCCTGAATCACCCTGTAGTGCCTTAAAGTAAGAAAAAGCTAAAAATAAGAAACAAAAATAAACCCATTTCACAAAACTGAGGTTAGGGGGTTGCACAAGAAGCCAACAGGCAAAGCTGAAACAATTTGAGCAACAATATTTGAAAAGTGCTTTTGGATGATAACCTGAGGTGTAAAATAAACATGCATTTATACTGATATAAATAAATTATTTTGTAAATTAATAGGGAAGAAGAGATCAAAGAGATAAATCTCCTGCACAGTGGAATACCTAATAATCTATGTAGATACTCTGCCATCAAGGAAGGGAGTATAACTTCTCCCTTCTTTTTTTTTTTTTTTTTTTTTGTGACAGAGTCTGGCTCTGTCTCCCAGGCTGGAGTGCAGTGGCGCGATCTCGGCTCACTGCAAGCTCCGCCTTCCGGGTTCACACCATTCTCCTGCCTCAGCCTCCCGAGTAGCTGGGACTACACCTGGCTAATTTTTTTTTGTATTTTTAGTAGAGATGAGGTTTCGCCGTGTTAGCCAGGATGGTCCGCCTGCCTCAGCCTCCCAAAGTGCTGGGATTACAGGCGTGAGCCACCGTGCTCAGCCGACTTCTGCCTTCTTAAGAGTCCGCTGTGCATTGTGACTTCAATCCAAAGAGTTCAATATGGAAAGCAAAGGGGCAAAAAAAAAAAAAAAAAAAAGACTAATGTTATGGTGGAGAAACTTGACTATCACCACTTCAGTCATGTGATCAACTCTAGGTCAGCAATCATAAATTATGTTGGTGGTATGTTCCCTCAGTACAATGTAATAATCATGGCACTTCATGAACTTCTCTTCCAAACCTATAACTTCAGTCAAATCAAAGAAAAACATCCAAAAAATTCCAGTAAAGCAGCATGCCATAATATACCTAACAATATTCCTCAAAATTCTCAAGGTCATCAACAACAAAGACAGACTGAGATCTTGTCAAACTGAAGCCAACAACAAAATGAAACATGGGATCCTGCAAGGAATCCTGGAAAAAGAACCAAAACAAAACAAAAAAAAAAAACACAACAGCTATAGCACACAGCATCAAGTTCCATCAGCTTTAGTAGATATGCCTAAATAGTTTCCCAGTCTTACCACCTACAATTTCATTGACTCTCCAAAACTATCTTGTGAAGTGGAAACAGAAAGGATTTTTTAGTCCACTTTATATTTAGAAAACAAAAAAATGAATCTTAAATGAATCATTAAGATGAATCAGAACATATTAGTAATATGGAAAACTGGAATTAAATCTGAAGATGTGGCAATCTTGCACTTAAAATAATAGTGCAGTAGCAGCTGTACAGATTGAGCTGCTGTTGCAGCAGCATAATTGATATCAACATGTCTTAGATGTGAATATAATGTAAACATTGCTAATTCTCTATTTTAGCATACCCTGGAATTATCTTTTTGTGTCATATAGAAACAATGCAGTAGAGAGCAACCAATCCACCATGATTATTTCCTGGCATATTTTCTTTAATCATTATCACATAGCCAGTGGATTTATTTTGACCATAATAGCAGATGATTTATTATTTTGAGGATATAGAATGAGACAGCTGAAAGGGGGTTTTGAAATGCTAATTGTGACATTTACTGTGGGAGCAATGATCTTATACAGAAGCCAGGTGGTGAATGTTTACCATTCAGACAGATGGAGGTCCTGCAGTGGAGTTATTTTTTTGTGTGTGTGCTTATTCTTTTTCTGTTAGAAAAATTAGCTTAAATAATTCAAGTTTCTTTTTTTCTTCCCTGCTAGATTTGTGCACTGTGCAAAATGAAGTATTAAAAGACTTTTTCTACTGAGCAAAATGCAGTTCTGTGTATATCGATTTCCTTTTGTGTCACAACAATTGTTTTAGCCATTTCAAGTTTACATAACACTGTAATGACCAGTTAACGTGACCAAATGGTAGTAAGGATCCCATGCAACTATAATTATAAAGATCTATGACAATAATACAATAAACATTTGTCTCAGGAGAATTGCCTAAATTGACTTTCTATGTATCTTTCAGACAGTATGAACATTAAAACAATAATATTAATTTTTCTTAAACACTCAGCCTATTTGCTTAGAAATTTTATAGCAAGCCCTACTGCTAAATATTGAATTGAAGAGGTCTTTGCATGTTATAGCCAAATTTACTCTTTGAAGTGTGCGTTAACACTCATTTTGTTAGTTTTTGCATGTATACCCTGTAGTTATATTCTGAAGAAAAGGTAGATGAAAGTAATAGATAGCTGTTGCTCATATATTTTAATTATTTGAATTATAAGTTTTGATTGTCCACATACAATGTCAGTACTAGAAGGAAACTTTGATTCATCTAATCTAACCAATGTGGTCAAATAAAGCTAAGGATAATGTCATAGATTACGACTTCACTTACTCCATGAAAGTATAGACTCCACAATCTGATAACCTACACATTTCTAATTTATCAGGCAAATCTGAATAAAAGCCATCATAATGTATGTTTGGCCAAGACATTGTGATGTGGTCAGAAACTGCCTTGGAGTGTACCACAGTCAGCTCATCTGACAGAAAAGATGCCTGTTCTTGGCCAAAAATTAAAAAAGCATTATATCCTTAAAATTTATGGAATCATCTTCCTTAATCCAATTGAAAACATAGCTCCTAGATTCTTTTAAAAAAAGGTAATTTTCTTTTCTTTTTCTTTTTTTTTTGAGACAGAGTCTCACTTTGTTGCCCAGGCTAGAGTACAGTGGCACAATCTCTCTCATTGTAACCTCCTTCTCCCAGGTTCAAGTGATCCTCCTGCTTCAGCCCCCCTAGTAGCTGGGATTGCAGGCACCCATCACCACGCCTGGTTAATTTTTGTATTTTTAGTAGAGATGGGGTTTCACCATGTTGACCAGGCTGGTCTCGAACTGCTGACCTCATGTTCTGCCCGCCTCGGGTTCCTAAAGTGCTGTGATTACAGGTGTGAGCCACTGTGCCCGGCCGAGTCCTATATAATTATTGTAACTACTTGCTTGTTTTCTCCTTACCTATGCTGAAAAGAAAGATTCATATTAGACTCCTTGATGATAGCCTTTTCAATATGAAACATGAGGCATGCAAAGAAGTGGTAAAATGATACATTAATTAAATCTTAATATTATTAAAGAAGTTTAATTTAGACAGAAAACATTAGTTACATGTTTAGTGGAGGCAAGAGACAGTTTACCTGCCATATGTGGCGCATCTAATAGTTTTCCATTATTGTAAAAAGTGTCTCTCTAATTATACAAATGCTTATATATATACTGATTTTAAAGTATCCAGGAATCTACACATTGCATGTTAAAAAATGGATGTATACTTTTCATGCAAGTTATGTCATTTTTTTCTCCTTTTCTTATCTAGGTATTTTGAGATTCCCTCAATGCACTTGTATAACTTGGACGTTACAGAAATACTAAAAGATACTCACTTGCTAATTATCTTGGTCCCTTCTGGCTGCTTAGCAAAATATCTTAGACCGGACAATTTTTAAACAACATAATGTATTTATCAAGCTTCTAGTGGCTAGGGAGCTCAAGATCAAAGTGTGGAAAGATTCAATGTCTATAAGAACATTTTGTTTCAAAGATGGTGGCAAAAGTTAGGGAAGAGGGAGGGGTAAATAGGCAGGGCACAGGGAGGTTTTAGGGCAGCTAAACTACTCTGAAAATATTATAATGCTGCATACATGGCTTTATATATTTGTCCAAACCTATAGGATGCATAATACTAAGATATCTTTGTTGGACTTTGGATGATTATGGTGTGTCAATGTAGACTCATCCGTTTTACTATATATACCACCCTGGTGGGAGATATTGACAATGGGGGAGTTATGCATGTGTGGGCGTGGAAATGTGTGGGAAACCTTTTATATCTTCTGCTCAATTTTGCTGTGAATCTGAAACGTCCCTAAAAATTAAAGTGTATTAAAAGGAAACTAAATAAATCAGACACTAAATATTTGTAGATGACTCATACATAGATATATCAGTAATTCTATCCGCACGCATCATTGTTATTACTTGACTCAAAAGTTTTAAATAATTCTTTTAGGAAAATGAATAAAGTGACATTTTATTCAAAATGAAAAACTATGTAATCAACCACTGTTGTAATACAGCTTACTCAACTCTGTGTTTGTTTTCTATTACCACAAACTTAACATAAATTTGTCTCACAGTTTCATAGGCCAGAAGTCTGAAACGGGTCTTATTTGACAAAGATGAAGATATAGGCAGGCTATGTTTCTTTCTGGAGGCTCTAGTAAGTAATTCAGTTCTTTGTAACAACATTCAGGTTGGCGAGAGCATTCAGTTTCTTGGGGTTGCAGGTCCCTGTTTCCTTGCTGGCTGCCAGGGACCACCTACCTTCCTTGGCTTATTGCTTTCTTGATCTTCAAAGCCAGGAGTGGTAAGCCAAGCCTTTTTTACATGTTAAATATTTTCTATCTCTTATTTTCCATCTCTCTGATGTTCCTATTTTTCTTCTTCCATTTTGAAAGCCTCATGTAATTACCCTGGGCCCCGTAGATAATTCAGAATGTCTCCTCATATTAGGATCTACAACATTAGTCACCTCTGGAGTCCTCATTTTGCCATGTATTGTAATGTATTTACAGGTTCTGTGATTAAGGTGTGAACTTTCTGGATGTCAGGCATTATTCTGCCTACCACAAGTTCACATATATTAAATATACTGATATGGTTTGGTTGTGTCCCCACCCAAATCTTTTCTTGAAATTTAGCTCCCATAATCCCCACGTGTCATCGGAGGGACCCAATGGGAGGTAATTACATTATGAGGGCGGGTTTTTCCTGTGCTGTTCTCATGATAGTAAATTACTCTCATTGACTCTGATGGTTTTATAAAGGACAGTTTATAAAACTGTGAGGCCTCCCAGTCATGTGGAACTGTAAGTCCATTAAACCTCTTTCTCTTTGTAAATTACCTAGTCTTAGGTATTTCTTCATAACAGCATGAGAACAGACTAATACATATACATATATGCGTATACTTATATAAGTAATTATATTATATTATATGTAGTTCAGAAAACAATTTCTAACTTTTCTATGCAATAGAAGATGGGGATTAAAATTCCAGATAATTAAGTTGATACCAGAACCTCACTTTATTGAATCTCTTAAGAGATTAATTAAGCATAAACATTTACATATAGTTAATGGTGCAGATTATGTTGCTATTATAAAAGGTAAAATTTTGATCATCACAAACTGTATGGAAATTATTAACCTGAATTTCAGGATAACTATTTGTCACAATTAAATAAGCCAGACAAGAAACAGATGCTGTAAACAGACAGGGAGGGTCTCTAGGGATTATAAGATTGTAATCAACTTAAGCCACCAGCCTGTTTTATAGCCTCTTGCCCTCTAGCCTGATTCTTTCTAAATCTTGTGTGGAATTCGGTCACCTAAGTTGGCCACCTAAGCTCCTGGCATATTCCAGAAACTTATAGATGAACTCGAGTAACTTTCCTTATTCCTGTACTAAAGTCTCTGCCCCAAGAAGAGATATGATTTCATTACCATAATATGCTACCTATGTGCAGGCAAAGTGACTCACTGCTTTTAGGCAGCAAGAACTCCTTCTCTACATGTGATGGGCACCCTCTCCCCTCTCCATCACCTCATAAAACCCTCCTGTCACTTACTCTAGGGGAGACACTGCTCTCGAGAATACTCCTAGTTTTCTCCTTCCTTGCCAGGCAATAACACCCCTCTTGAGAAAAACCTGCATCTTTGTGAAGAGTCATTGGTTACTTGCCAGGTGAATGAACCCTGTTTTTGGGGGGTAGCAATACTACTTCCCAAAGAAGAACAGGTAATGGAAAAGGATTATGGTAGCAGTCCAGACTTTAGAAGATAGGTTTGATGAACACAGTTGTAGCATTTGAAAATGAAGAAATAAGAAAGATGGCTAAATAACTGGCAGATGTTTGCAGGACGTCTAGAGGCTACTTGCAGTTACAGGAAAAGACAGAAAAAAGATTTTGGAGAAATTCATATGTAATATATTTTGAAATCACCTGGGATTATGAATAAATTTCAAAAGTATATGTTTTAAAAGAGAATCATAGGCAAAGCAATTGAATTACTAATTACTGCACCTGCATATACACATCAATATAAGTATACAGATATATATGTGTGTATGTTTGTGTGTGTGTATATATATATATAAAATATTTATATGTAAATAGGTCGGGTGAGGTGGCTCACGCCTGTAATCCCAGCACTTTGGGAGGCTGAGGTGGGCCGATCACAAGGTCAGGAGTTTGAGACCAGCCTGGCCAACATAGTGAAACCCCGTCTCTACTAAAAATACAAAAAATTAGCTGGGCACAGTGGCATGTGCCTGTAATCCCAGCTACTCGGGAGGCTGAGGCAGGAGAATCACTTGAACCCAGTAGGTGGAAGTTGCAGTTAGCTGAGATCGTGCCACTGCGCTCCAGCCTGGGCAACAGAGTGAGACTCTGTCTCAAAAAATATATATGTAAATATATAGAAAAATATATGAAAAGCATACAAATATATGACTGCATACTAGATATTGACACTCTGCTAATTGCTAATAGCATGTATCTATATATGTAAAATTAGTTTCAGGCTCTAAGCAAATGGTTGTTTTTCCAAGGTTATTAGAAATATAATGAACACTAATATTGTATATAAATACACATAAATTTAGCCTTTTGAAGGCATGAATATATATCTGAATGTGTATATGTTATGTACATATACTTGTATGTCTGTATGTGCATACTTTCCCTTCACAGCATCAAAAACATTGGGAATACTGTATTTCAAAAGTAGAAACAAAAGTCAGTGATTTGGGTAAGAATTGAAGTGGTATTATCCAAATGAACAAAAAATTCTTAGTGTCTTCTATTTAAGTCATCTTCTATTAAGTTCTCTGTAGTAGATTTGCACATCAGAAATAATAATAAATAAGAAGAAATGAACATGTTACTCTTATGTATGTTTTATTTTGAATTCTAATGTAGATATCTGTGATACATTGAAATAAATCAGTATTTTTTTCTTAAATTTCTTAAATTTTCTAATTTCTAAAATAATTATGAATATATGATTTCTGATCCACTACCCACATTGCAATTTCATATTTCACTATGGAAGAAAAAATGTCCACCCATTACTTCCACAAGCCCCACAGTAAAGCATTTAGAAAAAGAGAGTTCTCCAGTGCAGTGTTACTTATTTACCATTGATCTAAACAATAGGCAAAGTGAACTATCATTAATCATATTTATTTCCCTCCTTTGAAGGAAGATCTCATTATTACAAGTCAACTAACAATAAGGGTGTATTACTAGACAGTCAAAGTTTTTAACATGCAATAGTAAATTTTGTAGATCAATATAATAATTTCAGGTAATAAGTAATAAGACAGATATAATTTTACAAATCACTAAATCAAAAATACAGGTCCCATGCAAACTGGGCTACAAAAATCCTGATCGCTACTATTATATATGTAATAAACTCAAACAGTAAATGACATGAACATTAATGCATCATCTGATTCCAGAATTCCTAAGTTCATTAGCCTTTTTAAAATAAAATTTGACCTTTATGTAATATTAATGATAACCTGCTACATGCATATTTTAAAATACATTTTAATGTTGGTGTCACTGTTTCAACTGTAAAGACAGGGAACATTTTAAAAACCTATATGGACCACAGCAGAATTTAAAACATTACATTGCAGTGGTGGTGATTTTGTTAATAACAAAATCAGCTGTGACATTTTTATAAAAAAGTTTTTTTATTATTATCTAACTAGCTACAGACATGCCTTATTTACCTCGAACCACAAATGGACACTCTATCACATAGTCCTTCTTTTTCAACTAGCATGTGATTCACTCAAGTCTTAGTTTAGAATCCCCTTGTAACCAATTTCTGTTGGACTGCTCTGGTAGAACAGTAGTCATGAATAATAAATAAATAAACACTGAAAATCTCTATTTTAAAAGTTGTCTTGATTTTCTATCATAAAAGGAATAAGTGTAGGCCAAAATCTGATTATACATTACTCAAGATAAAATTATATTCTATCTTATATCCGAAAGGATTGCAAAAAGTAAAAATTCCACATTGTTAAGCAGCATTGAACGAGTGCTTCTTATTTACTAAATTATTCTATTGAGATTCTAATACTATTATAACTTGTTAATTTTCAAATATATCTCTATCACTAGTCTGTAAACTCCTTAATAATAGAGATTATGCTTGACTTATCTTTTTATCCCTAAGATCTACACTCTTCACTTTATACTAGATGTTCAATAGATATTTGACTCATAAGTCAATAACCTGAATTTTTTAAACATTAATGAGCTTTTACTTTTTGTGCATTTATCAACATTAATTAAGAAATTAATTTGGCCAGGCGCAGTGGCTCACACCTGTAATCCCAGCACTTTGGAAGGCCGAGGCAGATGGATGATGAGGTCAGGAGTTCAAGACCAGTCTGGCCAACATAGTGAAATCCCGTCGCTACTAAAAATACACAAAATTAGCCAGGTATTGTGGTGTGTGCCTGTAATCTCAGCTACTTGGGAGGCTGAGGCAGGAGAATCGTGTGAACCCAGGAGGCAGAGTTTGCAGTGAGCCAAGATCACACCGTTACACTCCAGCCTGGGCAACAGTGTGAGACTCCATCTCAAAATGATAATAATAATAATGATAATAATTTATTTATTTATTTACCAATAGGTGTTTATTGAATGCTTATAATAGGCAACATTGTAGGGCACAATTGGACATAATTTATACATTTGGGAATAAAGTAGAAAAGCATTTCAAGTAAATTTAACAGAATAGGAAAGGAACCACGACTGGGACAAGTTAAGACATACATGGTAAGGATGGTGGCTCAGTTCAGTCAATATAAAAAAATAGGAATTATGTTTGTGAAACCCACACAATAGTCCCATAGAACTGATGTTTATGGTTTCTCTGGAATAAACATAGAAATTGACCCTCCTAGTCTTACAACTTGAAAAAGTTACATTTGTTTTATCTGAGTTCCTTTATCAGGAAATCGACCATCAGGCCTCCCAGATAGTATCAGGGAATGGAAATTTATCAGATGAACTCATGTGGACAAGGAGAAGCCAGACCCCTCACCCATCATGATTGCCTAAGCCACCTTCTGCCAACCAATTGCCTAACCTGTTGACAAACTGCTCTACCTTATCTCTCCCTAAATGCTGTTTTTTCACCCATGGTTACATTTCTTCCCTGCTATATAAACCCTTCATTTTAGTCTGTCAGGGAGATGGATTTGAGACTCCCTTCTCCTTACCAGCAGCACTCAAATAATGTCTTCTCCCTTGACAGTACTCATTATTTCAGTGGATGTCTGGTCAGGGAGCAGCAGGACCCAGACAGAACTCTTGCTGTTTGGGTAACATTTGCAAGGGAATAACATAGTAACAGTATTTTGAGACCTGGACAATAAAGACCTTAACAGTTGATATATTTGAATATTTTTGATTGTAGACCATGGGAAACGGAGACAGAGAATTTTTGCTGAAATAAAGAAATCCTTAGATTTCTGCTTCAAGAAGTTTAATCTGCAAGTGAAGCATGAAAAGTATCACAGAAGCAGAGAATGGAGGCAGAGAGACAAATGTAATGGTTCTGCCTCTATTTCAAACCGAATATTAAGGCCTTAAGGATGGTGGAAATAAAAATGAAGAGATGAAAAGAAATGGTAAATATTACAAAAAATGTATAAATAGAACCTACAAATACAGGAAATGTGGGGAAAATGTACAGAGGTTTAATCAAGCATGAGGCTCACATTTATATAATAAAACTGACACTAGAATGGATTTCATGTCTTTAGTATCATAAATTTGATGTGGTAAAATATCACAATATTTTTATTCAATGCCACAAGGCATTCGAGTTTGAAAGCTAACCAAGTAGAAAAAAAATGGTAAAAAGGATAGCTGCCTCAGTTTATAACATATTTTTTCACAGTTTCTCCTGGCATTAACAACAAATAATTCTTCCTTAGGGTGAAAAATTTAGGCAAAACTACTACTTGGCTAAAATTACTAAATAAGTCAGCCCAGTCTTATCTGGGCCGAACTTGTATTTCTTGGCTAATGAAAGTTGGCTTTGTGCGTATCACCAATCATGAATCTTCTTAAGAGTTTATATTTTCTAAAATTGTATATTTTACGTCTTATATAATAAAATGTATGAGCCTAAAGGTTTGGAGACCAGGTTATAGAAATAATTTTACACCCTAGTGCTTAAATATGCAATATCCATTTAGTAATTTAGATTAAAAATTACTGAAGCAGGATTCCTCATGTTACGTTTGTACTATAAGTTAGCTTTGTCTTAGTTTCTTCTATATTCTCAATCAGTTTTTGTAGATAAACCCTTTTTTTGCTCCTGTCAAGTTATATGCATTAAATTTATTAACCAGCAAAAGTATTTAAAGAAGGCCCTGCTAGATATATATTTTATTTTTTTGGCATGCATTTGTGGAAGTCTGTCAAAAGAGTATTATGGCTCACTTTTAAACATTCTAGATCCAGATTTTTTCCTTTAAATCTTGTAGGATGCATAGTAGAAAAATCAGATGTTATTACTGTTAAAATATAAACTGATCCACACTAAAATTTTAAAGAGTTTATTTTAAATCTTTAAAATAAAGATAATCAAATTCAAAATCATAGGCGTGTGAAAAGAAGGCTTTTTTTTTTAATAGGGTGAACATAGAAATAAAGAAAAGCACCTGTTTTATTGTTTGCAGCTATGTAGTGGCCTTATTTGGTCTGTCCCATTGGAAAGTGCCTAGTTATATAACTGTAAGTTAACCAGCAACTTGCTATTGGTTAAGCTTAACTTTGTTTTTTTTGTTTTTTTTGTTTTTTTTAAATATAGGCATTTACACGAAACAGCCTAAATTACATTTCACTTATGTTTGCATATAAAACAAGGTTAAGGCCACTTTCAAGGCCTAACTGTCTTTTTCTGCTCAGGGATTATTTTCAGGCCTGGTCTCCATTTCATTTTACTTAAACTGGACCAATGACACATGATTACAAATTAGAAATGTATAAATACAAAGATAACAGCGTGTAGTTTATGAGACAGATAGGCTCATAAACTGCATTTCTTCTTAGACCCAACTTATCTCCATGTGGCGCACTTACCTACTTCCTAAAGCAAAACATTAAACACCTTTAAAATAACCCAGTGGAAGGTAAAAGGGGAAAAGAAAAAGAGAGAGGTAAGAAAGAAGGAGGCAGCGGGGTGTGGTGGCTCACACCTGTAATCCCAGCACTTTGGGAGGGTGAGGCGGGCAGATCACGAGGTCAGGAGATCGAGACCATCCTGGCTAACATGGTGAAATCCCGTCTCTACTAAAAATACAAAAAATTAGCCAGGCATGGTGGCAGGTGCCTGTAGTCCAGCTACTCGGGAGGCTGAGGCAGGAGAATGGCGTGAACCCGGGAGGCAGAGGTTTCAGTAAGCCAAGATCACGCCACTGCACTCCAGCCCGGGTGACAGAGTGAGACTCCCTCTCACAAAAAAAAAAAAAAAAAAAAAAAAAAAAAAAAAAAAAAAAAAAAAGAAGGCGGCACAAGTGATGGTAGTGAAAAGGAGAGAGACATCTCTTCAGTTGGAACTTCCTGCAGGAGGTTTTGCCAAGCCACCAAGTGATTAATTCTGATTTTGGCTGTGCCTTTCAGGAAAGAACACCTTGGAACACAGTAACTTTACTATTGAAACAGGAAAGGTTCCTTTGTCCCCCTCGCAGGGCGTGCAATGGGGGTGGGGCTCACTTATACAGCACCCTGCTGCTCAGACCTCTAGGGGAGCATACAGATGGGCAGTCTGTGGGGCCTCCAACCCTACGGCAGTGTCTAGGGGTGAATGTTTACGGCTCCTGAAGCCCCAGTGGGCATGTGTTACAGGGTTCTCTTTTAGTTTGGTGTTTATAGGCAGCCTGTGTCAACCAGCTCAATTAGACCCTCTACCTTGTCACAAGGACAGAGGGCTTTCTGTAACCTGGGTTCTTGCCCTGGTGTACTGGAAGAATTGGATTATATGTGGGCTTGGAGAATGAGTGCAAAGTTTCATTGAGTGGAAGTAGCTCTCCGCTGATAAGGGAGCCAGATAGGAGATGGATTTCCCCTGGAGTTGAGCCACTCGGTGGCCCTGGCTCTCCTCCAACTGCATAGCCAAAGTCCACATTGTTCCACCGGTTGGTGGCCTGCTGGCCTGCTGGTGCCTGTCAGCATGCTCTTCTGCCGGCATGTTCTCATTGACCAGCCACTTGTGTCTTCTTTCGCTGATGTGTTCTTCACGATGTCCAGCCACTTGTGTCTGCCTGATAGGGTCTAAGGTTTTTTTATAGGCCTAAGATAGGGGCGTGGTGGGCCATGGTGGTCTTGGGAAATGCAACATTTGGGCACAAAGGCAGGAGTGCCTGTCCTCACCTAGGTCCATGGGGGTGAGCCCTAGCCAGGGATCATGCCCTTCTCTACCCAGCACTTCCCTTCCCACTTCTGTTTCACTTAAAGGGACCACGCTTTTCCCTTCCCTGCGCTCCTGTATCACTACTCATAAACAAGACGAATATGCAACAAGGTAAGTTAAAAAAATAAAGTTGTTGGCTGGGTGTGGTGGCTCACACCTGTAATCCCAGCACTTTGGGAAGTCGAGCCGGGCGGATCATCCGAGATCGGGAGTTTGAGACCAGCCTGGCCAACATGGTGAAACCCCGTCTCTCTAAAAATACAAAATTAGTCAGGCATGGTGGCACGTACCTGTAATCCCAACTACTCGGGAGGCTGAGACAGGAGAATTGCTTGAACCCAGGAGGCAGAGGTTGCAGTGAGCCAAGATCTTACTCCAGTCTGGGCAGAAAAGAGTGAAACTCTGTCTTAATAGTAATAATAATAATAAGGCTGTCATTTTATTCATTTCTAATATACACAAGTAAATAAAGAATAGAAATTCAGCATTGTTTTTCTAAAATCAGAAGACATCCATTAACCCCTGACCCCTACCCCAACCTGCAAATGGTTAGTAAAGATCAATTATGTTTCAGACCCACTGGTAAATATTAATCTGGCTGTGTCCTGAAGTAGAAAAGATTGAGACTAATTGAAGAGTCTGATGGGACTCCAGGATAAGGAATTCTTTACAAGATTTCTCCTAACCCAAGTGTCCTTGGAGACACACTTGGGTTAGTAGAAAGCGGATTGCTGATAATAGGGCCTGTCTCAGAGGGCTCTGGGGCACAATGACTGAGAACTTAGGAGAAGCCCACATAGTAACACTGTGCAGTGGCAAAGGATGCCACAGCAATGAGGACTTCCCGATGATGCCATGACAGGTACAGGTGACAGGGACAGAAGGCAGAGAAATTCTAGGCAGAAAAGGGCAAGTCCCCATAAAACCTCACCCTCAAGCCTGAAACCACAGCCCAAAGTGAGAACTTATATCCCTATTTTCCGGCCTGAATGTCTCCTTTTTCTAAACCAACCATGGACCACCCATGTCCCCCATCTTGTGCTGATAAAAACCCCAGACTCAGCCCGTAGAGAGAGAGAAACAACTGGGTACTGGAGACTATGGCTGGACATCAGAGAGAGGTGGTTTGACTTCAGAAAGACAGCTTGATGGCGTAACTCCAGAGAAGAATCCAGCAGGAGATGGCCAGACTTCAGGGGAAGATTAGCTTCCCACCCTATCTTCTTTTCTGCTCCCTTTTGACTAAGAGCCACTTTCATCGGCAATAAAGTCCCCTGAATTTACCATCCTTCAATTCGTTCATGTGACCTAATTTCTCCTGGATACTGGACAAGAGCTCGGGAGCCACAAGTGCAGATACAAAAGAATGTCACACTGGCCCTTTGCCCTTGCTGGCAGAAGGCAGAACTGCCTTATGCGAAGAGGCAGAGACCCACTAAGCAGTTAACAGTCAAGCTGCCCACAGACAGCAGAGCTAAAAGAGCACTGTGACACTCTTTCTGGAGATCCAGGCGTCATGGACACTGCCCCCAGGTGCTGCTGCGGGGCCTGCATGGAGTTTGCCCCTGCCGCTCCGAAAAGCTCTTGCTCTGGCTCTTGTACCTGCTCACCTGCACACTCCCTCCCATGGTGGGTGGAACACAGCAGGTCTGAGTGGGTGGAGTTTTCCCTTGCTGGTGCTGCAGTGGTCAGCTGGTTCCATCACTCATGCACTCCAGTTCCCCCCTCATTCACTTACGTGTTCCCTCTATGAGGAGCTGAGAGCTACAGGCTGAGTGGCCAAGGCACCCCTGTCATGAGTCCCGTGAAGGGATCAGGGAAATATCCTGCTTCACAGATCCCAAGATAGACCTTCCTGTGACTGTGGGAGCCTGTGCTCCCAGCTATTGAGTTTAAACACAAAACAGAATCAGTCACTAAGATCCTACTTTGTGGCAAACTCATTGAGTTCTATGATTGGGACTAAAATATTTTTGCATTAGCATTGAAATTATTTAAATACTTCCTTTATGCTAACAGTTGCTAAACACAACATTCTTCACATATGGCTAAACATATTTAAAATTTATTAACTTTTCATGAGATGAATTATAGTTATATTTTATATGTAAAATATGAAAATGTTCCTCATGTGAGCTTGCTAATTAAAAATATTTTAATGTTATAAAATTAAATGTGTAAAGAGAAAAAAAGTCAGACTTTACTATTAAAGAAATGTAGTGGCCGGGCATGGTGGCTCACGCCTGTAATCCCAGCACTTTGGGAGGTTGAGGCGGGGGGATCACCTGAGGTCAGGAGTTCCACACCAGCCTGGCCAACATGGTGAAATCCCGTCTCTACTAAAAATACAAAAATTAGCCAGGCATGGTGGAGGGCACTTGTAATTCCAGCTACTTGAGAGGCTGAGGTAGGAGAATCACTTGAACCCAGGAGGCAGAGGTTGCAGTGAGCTGAGATCACACCACTGCACTCCAGCCTGGACAACAAGGCTAGACCCCATCTCAAAAAAAAAAAAAACAGGAAATTTAGTTAGGAGAATGAATGCCTGTGTGTGCTCCCTGGCCAGAAAAATAAAATATATACTTTGTATAGATCTAGAGTGGTAAGGCATAAGAAATCTTGAGGGGCATCTAGTCCAGTTTCCATCTGATGTTGAATCACCTATCTAACAAAATGCCAGACATGTGCTCACGTAGGCTGTGCCTGAAAACTTTCAGTGATGCAGACAATATTATGGCTTAAGGTTCTGCCTCTCTAGAGGCAGCCAGAGTTATTCGTGGACAGCTCTGAGTGGTGGAAAATTTCTCTTTACATTTAGCTAAAACTGTGTTCCCTGGAGTTTCATCTTTTTCATTCCAGTTTGAAGCATCAGGGCTATAAGGAACAAATCAAAGGCCTCTTGGCACATGAAAGCACTTGGTCTATTTAAGGGGAACTTTCTTATTCCCCTTGAGTTTTCTCTTCTAGAGATTCAATATCCACAGTTTCTTTAAGGAGGCTTTATCTGTCGTGTTGTCAATTCCCTTCATAATTTTAGTCTCCTCAGCTCTGAATGTCTTCCACTTTGTCAATATCTTTCTGAAAGTCTGGTGACTTGAATGGAACAAACAGATTCAGCCAAATGACAGGCAGTATGCTGTCACTTTCTTTGTCCTGGGCTTCTATCGCTTTTCTCATTTTATATGTCTATCAGTGTAACCAAGTTCAAAATGGCTTTTTTGGCAATATGACTTATGATGATTCACGTTGTTAACATGACTCACTGTGGCCTTGTGTTGGGTTTGTTGTCCATAAATTGTCAGGATACTTTTTAACCAATACTGCTACTCTTCCCTCTATTTGTGTTAAATCTTGTTTTTCCTTTTTTTTGAGACAGAGTCTCGCTCTGTCACCCAGGCTGGAGTGCAGTGGTGTGATCTCGGCTCACTGCAAGCTCCGCCTCCTGGATTCACACCATTCTCCTGCCTCAGCCTCCCGAGTAGCTGGGACTACAGGTGCCCGCCACCACGCCCGGCTATTTTTATTTTATTTTTTGTATTTTTAATAGAGACGGGGTTTCACCGTGTTAGCCAGGATGGTCTCGATCTCCTGACCTCGTGATCTGCCCGCCTTGGCCTCCCAAAGTGCTGGTATTATAGGCATGAGCCACTGCACCCGGCCTAAATCCTTGTTTTTCATCTGAGAAACTCACATTAAATTCAGCTAATTTTTATATATAATCTTAAATTCATCTGTCTGGCTTTCCAAGAAAACCGTTGTCTCCTGGCCCTGTCGTTTACTACCTCTCTCAGATTTCAGAAATATCCTGCATTATTAGATTCTAGAGAGCATGATTCTTTGCTCTCAAGTGTCAACCACATATCTTGGCCAAACAGAAAATCACAATCATAATCTAAGGATTTTTTTTTCAAATTGCCTCAAAAAAACTTGATTATCTCAGTTATCTTGCATTTATCCTCTCCACATTTTTATTGTTAAAACCTAGGCAATTAAAAATTGTCTGTTGGACTAGAAGCTTCATGCTGTTCTGTGTTTGGGTTTCTGTTGTGTATCTAGGATCTGACAAAGTGAGCACGTGCTGAATATTTATTTAACACATGGGTTATTGATGTTATTTGCATGCTATGCTGGCACATGCTGTACTGCTATGAAAAAGCTGTACATGAATAATTTCTGGTGGTTAGAGACGCTTAGTGGAGTTACTTTAAAAATATTTGAGTTGATAAGACAAACAAATGAAAACATTCACAGGGTAACTCATCTTAAAATGTTACAGAAAATAGTTACTTAAAACAATCTACCATTTAAATACAAAAAGCACACACATGTTTGGCACATAATAAAGATACAGCTGGATTTTCAGGAAGTTGTTTTATAACATCCTAAAAATAGTTCGATTATGATGTTACCTTGTATCAAAGCAGAAAAGGAGAGAACAACTTTAAGCCAATTAAATGGGCATTACAAGCAGCTGTTCCAGAAAAGGCTGCTGGCATTAGGAAAGGCTACTGCTATACAGAAAATTCTTTCTTTCCTTTTTTGTCTCCCTAAAAGATGCAACATATACGGATTCACATCTTCATATGTGGCCTATCTGAGACATAAAATCTTTTAAAAGTGTTTTATCTATGCTGCCCCAAACTCTACTTTTTGAGCCAGAATTTCATGCAAAATGGTGTTTATTTTGGTCTTTTGTCACTGCTCTCCTAGGTCGTTTGAAAACCAGAAAATAATGAGTTTGAGAAAAAAATTCTTGATAGATAAACACTGCATAGAAGAGCGCCTTAAGAATCTGGGACTTGAATAAAGGCTTACCTTTAATTTTAACCAGATTTCTCCATCAGTATCAGCATATGCATGTAAAGAGATATTTCAGGATTTTTTAAAAAGCTATTAAGATTCAATAGCCTCTTGCTAATCAAATACATATATTAAAAATATCATTAAGAATAAGTTTGCAAGCTGATGTTGTTTTCAAATACTAATCATAGCCTTCACAGTACCTGGAACTGACAGGTGCCATTGTGTGAAAATCATGAAATTAGAGAGGTCATATTCATTTTCCCTTGAATGTCACTTAATACTGCAATGACTACATCTTTAACTTAACTACCGCTATTGTGAGCCAATATCTGTGGTTAAATTCTTTCCTTTACATTGAGGGGAATACTCTAATTTACTTTCTGGAGAATAAACAAAAGGAACGGATCTTTCTGATCATAACCTATCGCTTTGCCAATGGTGGTCACTTAAAAGTACTCGTCCAACCACAATTCCAGGTACAAGTCCAGGTCTGTGAGAATATTCATCAGCTTTCATCTGCAGTGACATTGCTTGCTCTGTGTCACACTAAGGGAGCTTGGGAAGCCTGCATTAGCAGCGATATCAAGACTCCAGTCTTTGTTCATGGGCTGTAGGGAAATATTTGCACAAAAAATATGATTATTGTAAATATGCTTCAAAAATATTAATATTTACATGTCACTAGTTTCAGCTTGTTTTAATAAACTGTGATCTAATAGAGTAATATTTTTGCCAGGCACTGAATATTGGAAATACTCTTCTTTTTTTTTTTTTTTTTTTTTGAGACGGAGTATTGCTCTGTCGCCCAGGCTGGAGTGCAGTGGCGCAATCTCGGCTCACTGCAACCTCCACCTCCCAGGTTCACGCCATTCTCCTGCCTCAGCCTCCCGAGTAACTGGGACTACAGGCGCCCACCACCACACCTGGTGGAAATACTCTTCCTAAAAAAGATAATTCATACTAGTTATACTCATTCAAGTACTTGTTTATGTGACTCAAAGTATCATAGATCATAACTACAGAGAGACTTTAAATATCATTAACTTCATTTTCCTCATTTTATAAATAACCTAAAGCTGAGCAAGACTTGTTAGGGAGTGATGTAACCCAAGACTGTGCATCAGTATCCTGACTTCCACACAATTGCACTTTTTTTTGACGGAGTCTCACTCTGTCGCCCAGGCTGGAGTGCAGCGGCCCAATCTGGGCTCACTGCAAACTCCGCCTCCTGGGTTCACACCATTGTCCTGTCTCAGCCTCCCGAGTAGCTGGGACTACAGGTGCCCGCCACCACGCCCGGCTAATTTTTTGTACTTTTAGTAGAGACGGGGTTTCACCGTGTTAGCCAGGATGGTCTCAATCTCCTGACCTCATGATCCACCCACCTCGCCCTCCCAAAGTGCTGGGATTACAGGCGTGAGCCACCACGCCTGGCCACATTTGCACTTTTGTATGTTAACTACTTCTGCAAGGTGTGAAAGGTTGAATTATATTCAGATTTAAATTAAAGAAGAAAACAATGTTACTGAAACACCAGGAGTTTTGTCTAAGTCCTGCTGCTTACCACACATAATGCCAGTCATAGAGACAAGAAGTATTGCAGGGAAGAGGCTTCAATCTGGGGCTGCAGCTGAAGAGATGGGAGATCAGTCTCAAATCCATCTCCCTGACTGACTAAAATTAGGGATTTATATGGGAGGGAAGAAATGTAACCATGTATGGGAAAACAGGAACTAGGGAAGAGTAAAGAAGAGGAATTGGTCAATATGTGGTCAGTTAGGTGATCATGATGGGTGAGAGGTCTGGTATCTCCTTGTCCAGATGTGGTGATCTGGTGAATTTCAGTTCATTGATTCTATCTTAAGCCCTGATGGCTGGTTTCCTGAGAAAGGAACTCAGATAAAACAAATGAAGCTTTTCAAGTTTCAAGACTGGGAGGAACAGTTTCTATGTTTATTCAAAGGAAACCACAGACATTGGTTCTATGGGACAGCTTGGGTGGTTTCAGTAACATTTCATAAACCTTGAACAATGTCCTCAAATGTGTTTTGTTCTACCTGCCTAGGGCCCCTGCACAGTCATTTCCTTGGCCAGTTACCTGTTTTCTGCCACGTCTGAATGAACCTTTTATTGTCTGTTCCAGGAATGGACCTGAGCCCACTAAATACTTTTTCTTAGCCAGCTGACACAATGTTAAGTTTTATGAGTAGGGGATGCTGAAAATACTTTGCAGAAAGAAAGAGCTTTTCTTCTTGGTCTAAGGTGCTCTTCATGGCAGTATCTCACAGTACATAGGGTATCCCCAGTGTCTAGCTCTGCAGTGCAGATGACTTCTCTAGTACTGAGTCATGCTGCACACACAACTTCTCCAGCAAATGGCTCCTGCAAAGGATAGAAGCCAGCAGCCCAAAACCTACAGATTAGCCAAAAGCATTCACAGGTTGTTTTGTAGAGGACTTACTCCAGTGAGTCACCTTCCAGTGAATGGCTTTACTTGACACTCTAGAGGGCAGTTTCTGGCAAGTTCTATATGTGTGGTGCCTCAGCTACTTCTCTGCCATTCAACAACTGTGCCCTCCCTAACAGGGCCTGACTTTGTCAGGAGAGATCTTGATAAGAAGGGTCTCTCTAACAAGGAGAGAATGGGGACCTGACTCAAGTGCCCTTGATTGCCCATTATAGTTTCTATCCTACATTTTTAGACTTCTTTTTACTTCTTACCAGCCAATTCCTCATTAATCCAATTTTCTAGTATAGTTAACATCCTTTTTCTTTGCTGTTCAAATTGCTCGGCAGTATCTATCTTCTCATTGCACCCTTACTGATACACTTCTCTTTTCCTGGAACTTTTAACTCTTCCCATATTTTCTTCATTATTTTATACTCATCTTCCTGAGTCCAGCTCAAATGTCACATTCTCAAGAAAACCTTTGAAATTCACCCTGAGATGAATTTAGATTTTTTTTTCATTGACCTTATTGTTCCATATACTTTTTTTCATAGCCTTTACCACAGTTTTAATGTTATATATTTCTGTGACTATTTGATTACTCTGCTATTCATCTCAAATTTCTATGAGGGAGGAAACAGTATTTCTGTCTCTTTTTGTCAATGTATATTTAAATCCCTGTACCAGATCTGGCACACTGCGGTACCCTGTAAATATTACTGGAAGAATAAATCAACACCTTTAATAAAGCTTTAGATTGACTCTCAAAGTTTGGAGAACTTCTAGAGAAACAGGGTAGTTTCTGAACTCCTTTTGGAAAAGCAGAGAAGCCCTGAAGATTTAACAACTAAGAATTTAAAAATATCAGGTTGGTGCAAAACCTAATGAAACTACTTTACTTTCAATGGCAAAAACCACAATTACTTTTGCACCTATCTAATAAATAAATCTAAATATTGCTTATGGTAATTAAAATTAAAATTGTCTCTACAGAGTGACCAATGAGGTAGTATTCCGTCTCTATGAGCTATTCTGGTCTTGCTAAAACTTCCACATCATTCTGGATTCCAAAATCTCTCTCGATTATTTTCTTATTTACACATGATTTGAACTTTTTCCTCATACTACTGCCAACTATTAAAATAATATGCAAGCTCCTCAGTATTCTAAAACATACTTCAGCCTGAAAGTACATTTAATGATTTTTTTATTTGATTAGTGAGAGGATAATGAATAGTCACATAATCTGTTCCTGATTTTTGTAAGCCCAGAGCTGACTGTGTATTATCCCATCCTAGTTTTGCCTGATTTTTATTCTTGCCTTTTATTGCTGGTTCTCTTCCACTCCAATTTTCCTAAGGCTTTTCTTATCTCAACTATTCTATAACTTTTCAAGAAATATTTACTTAACACCCACTGATTTTTTTTATATTAATGAATTTCCAAAGATTCTTAATTTGATGATTTAATTTGATGATTTATTTCCACTATAATTCAAATATGATCTAAACATTTTTAAATCTGTAAAGACACATTTTGTAATAAAGATTCCAATATCCTAATGCAGGGAGTAGTCCCAGAGTTACATTATGTATAACTTCATATATCCTATGGGTGCTTAGGATATATAACACTCATTCTCATCAGATGGAAATGTCAATAGTCATGTGGAAATCATCTGTTGTTTTCTCCTCGCTTCATGGCCAAACATTCATCATTCTCATTTCAAGTTAAGATAAAATGTCAGAGCAAATATTTATTTTCCTAAGTCACAAAGTGAAGAGTCTCCAGGTCATAGTTCTTGGTGAAAACTAAAAAAAAACTGTGCCCAGACTTCACTATGCTCTTATTGTTCTGCCTTCCTTAGACTTTGCTTATCTTGTAACATACAAAATGTTTCCCAGTAACTACCAAGTCTAGCTCCTGAATACCTTCTCTTATTCTGATAACTGCCTTTTGTAAATATTCATCTTTTAATTGCTTTACCTATCAATCCCTCATTTGTTTTACTGAAGTCAATATTGACTGTTTATCTTATTTGTACTATTTCAATTTAATGCATCAACCTACCGATTTTTCTTTTTCCAAGTTACAATAATGATTATATTTTATCTCTCAAAATATTCTATTTTTTATTCTATCCTTTCTTCTTTTAATTTGAAACTTCATATGAGGATGAGTTTTAAAGTAATAGTGTCTATTCCATAGAATGAAATCTTTTAATGGTCACTCTACACTCTAAGATATATGCTTTCTAGAAATAGTAATCCCAACTTTTAAAAATATAATACATATAGTCATATTTTGTACTACTATGAAAAGATAGATTGATAGATAGATGGGTGGGTAGATAGATAGATAAATAGAGATAAATAACACTGTAGACAAGGTAGCTTAGAGAGCAAACACTTATTTCTCACAGTTCTGGAGGTTGGTAAGTCCAAGATCAAGGCACTAGTGGATTCAGTATCTGGTGAGGATTCTCTTTCTAGTTTGCAGGAAAGTACTGTCTAGATCTTTTCAGTGTATTCTTACTGAATAAAAGAGAGAAAGATCGCTCTCTTTCTCTTTCTATAAGGACACTAATAAGGGGGCTCCACCCTTACAACCTAATTAACTCCAAAAGGTTCCACTTCCCAGTACCATCATATTGGTAAGAGAGCTTCAACACGTGAATTTGGGAGGATGGAAGTATTCAATTCACAGCACACAGGAATCCTGAGTAGTTATTTTATCTACTAATCAGCTACACATTGATACAGGAAAAGGACTAGAAGGCAAGTCTAAGCAAGCAATTCTTGGACAAATGGGATTTACTACTAACATATACGTTTTTCACATAAATTGCATGCGAAAAATATGAGTACCCTCTGAATTATTATAGCTGATCTATAGTGTAGTAGTTGACAGTAAGGCTAAGGAGTGAGGCCAATATGTATTATTAATAATTTGAGTGTACTTTTCTTTAATGTATAGAAGCATAAAAATTATTAAAGCAAAGACTGAAAACTCATCTGATGCTCTTTCATCAGGCTTTACCTAGGATTTTCAAAAAATATGGATTTGAACTCCAATAATCTAAAACAATGTGTTTTTTTACTTTTTTCCTCAGCAAATTGAAAAATATCTCTAAATAGAGTCTGACTCAATTTTTTTAAGAATGCCATAGTCACTCCACTCTCTGTATAAAGGTATCTTGTGAAAAAATATATAAAAGATATTATTTTATATACTAAATGTATTATATATTTATAAATATTTATATACATATAAATTATTTCATTCTCATACCTCCTTATTAAGAGGAGAGTTATGGGGACTATATGTGGAGGAAAATAAGAATGGGGAACATGGAAAATTATCACAATTGGATAATATAAAATCTTTATGGACACTACAATTTCTGAATTTGGTTTAGATAGGACTTTGTCTATTCCCATGGGATAATAAACTAGCTTGTGACCAAAAAACTTGTAAAATTCAAGATTTTAAGCATTTGAGAGAAAACACAAATATTTTAATATCCTATGGGTGGAAACAAATGGTGACACAGTAGGATTTGTGACCATTTTGAAATGAAATATTTTTGTGGAGAGGATAATAATAGATAGGACATTATCACACTGGGAAATTGATATTGGTAGGACCTACCACCTTATAAGATTTCACAGATTGTCCATTTTGAAAATTATCAGAATCAAAATGGAATCACTTACCTCAAACCCTGGGAAAATTGAGCCAGGGGTCCATGAAGGGAGGGTCTTCATGAATGTATGCCTAAAAACAAAACTGTTACAACTGTATTAGTCTGTTTTCACACTGTTATAAATTGCTACCTGAGACTGGGTAATTTATTTTAAAAAAAAAAAGAGGTTTAATTGACTAATGGTTCCAGAAGCTTAATAGGAAGCATGCTTGAGAGACCTCAGGATATTTCAATCATGGCGGAAGGTAAATAGAAAACAAGTAAGTCTTATAATGGTGGCACAGGAGGGAAACAGAGGGAGAGAGAGAGAGAGAGAGCAAGTGGGGAAGTGCCACACACTTTTAAACCATCAGATCTCATGAGAATTCACTATCATGAGAACACCATCAAGGAAATCACCCCTATGATCCAATCACCTTGCATCAGGTGTCTCCCTCAACATGTAGGGATTGAAATTTGACATAAGATTTGGGTGAGTACAGAGACCCAAACCATATTATTCTGCACATGGACCCTCCCAAATCTCATGTTGTTCTCACATTTCAAAACCAATCATGTCTCCCCAACTGTTACCCAAAGTCTTAACTCATTCCAGCATTAACTCAAAAGCCAATAGTCCAAAGTCTCATCTGAGACAAGGTGAGACCCTTATGTCTACGAGCCTGTAAAATCAAAAACAAATTAGTTACTTCCAAGATACAATGGGAGTACAGACTTTGGGTGAATACTCCCATTCCAAATGAAAGAAATTGGCCAAAACAAAGGGGCTATAGGCCTTATGCAAGTTTGAAACCCAGCAGGGCAGTCATTAAATCTTAAAGTTCCAAAATCTTCTTTCACTCCATGTCTCACATCCAGGCTAGCTGATGCAAGGGGTGGGCTCCCTAGGCCTTGGGCAACTCTGGCCCTGTGGCTATGCAGGATACAGCCTCCTTGGCTGCTTTGACAGCCTGGCATTGAGTGTCTGTCTGCAGCTTCTCCAAGTACATGGTACAAGCTGTCAGTGGATCTACCATTCTGGGGTTTGGAGGATGGTGGCCCTCTTTTCACTGTACCACTAGGCAGTGCCCCAGTGGAGACTCTTTGTGGGGTCTCCAACCCCATATTTCCCCTCTGCACTGTCCTTGTAGCATTTCTCCATGGGGGCTCAGCCCCTGCAGCAGACTTCTGCCTGGACATCCAAGAGTTTTCATACATCTTCTGAAATCTAGGCAGAGGCTTCCAAACTATTGCCTTCTGCACACCTGCAGGCCCAACACCACATGGAAGCCACCAAGGTTTGGGGCTTGCACCCCATGAAGCAATGGCCCAGCTGTACCTTGATGACTTTTAGCCACAGCTCTAGTTGGAGCTGCTGGGACGTAGGGTGCCATGTCCTGAGGCTGCACAGAAGAATTGGGCCCTTGGCCCAGTCCAGGAAACCATTTTTTCCTCCTTGGCCTCCAGGCCTGTGACTGGAGGAGCTTCCATGAAGATCTCTGAAGTGCCCTGGAGACATTTTCCCCATTTTTTTTGGCTATTAACACTCTTCTAGTTACATAAGCAAATTTCTGCAGCAACCTTGAATTTCTCTTTGGGAAATGGATTTTTCTTTTCTAACACATGATCAGGCTGCAAATTTACCAAACATTTATGCTCTGCTTCCTCTTTTACTTTTCTTTTTCTTTTTTTTTTTTTTTTTTTGAGACGGAGTCTTGCTCTGTCACCAGGCTGGAGTACAGTGGCACGATATCAGCTCACTGCAACCTCTGCCTCCTAGGTTCAAGCAATTCTCCTGCCTCAGCCTCCTGAGTAGCTAGGACTACAGGCACATGCCACAACACCCTGCTAATTTTTGTATTTTTAGTAGACACAGGGTTTTACTATGTTGAACAGAATTGTCTTGATCTCTTGACCTCATGATCTGCCTGCCTCGGCCTCTAAAAGTGCCAGAATTACAGGCGTAAGCCACCATGCCCAGCTGCTCTGCTTCCTTTTATCTTATTTATTTATTGCTTCTGCTTCAAATAGAAGTTCCAACTTCAGACCATCTTTTTCTTCACACATATGAGCAGGCATACACTTTTAGAAACAGCTAGGTCACATTTTGAATACTTTGTTGCTCAGAAATTTCTTCCACCAGATACCATAAATCATCTTTCTCAAGTTCAGCATTCCATGGATCTCTAGGGCAGGGGCAAAATGTGCCCAGTTTTAGCTAAAGCATAGCAAGAATGACTTTTACTCTAGCTCCCAACAAGTTCCTCATCTCCATCTGAGACCACCTCAGCCTGGACTTCATTGTCCTTATCACTATCAGCATTTCCATCAAATGCATTCAACAAGTCTCTAGGAAGTTCCAAATTTTCCCACATCTTCCTGTCTTCTTCTGAGCCCTCCAAACTGTTCTAACCTCTGCCTGTTACTCAGTTCCAAAATTACTTTCACATTTTCAGGTATCTGTATAGTAATGCCCCACTCTCCCAGTACCAATTTTCTGTATTAGTCTGTTTTCACACTGCTATAAAGCAATACCGGAGACTGGATAATTTATGAAGAAAATAGGTTTAATTGACTCACAGTGCCACAAGCTAAACAGAAAACATGGCTAGGAGGCCACAGGAAACTTACAATCATAGCAGAAGGCAAAGTGGAAGCAAGCATGTCTTACCATGGCAGAGCAGGGAAAAGAGAGAGCGAGGGGGGAGATGCTAGACACTTTTAAACCATCCTAACTCATGAGAACTCACTCATTATCATGAGAACTGCATGCGAGAAACTACCCCCGTGATTCAGTCACCTCCCACCAGGTCCCTTGTCCAACACATAAAGATTACAATTTGACATGAGATTTGGGAGGGAACACAGAGACAAACTATATTAATAACTTTTCACAAAGACCACCAAAACTTTACACCAAAAATACTTCTGTGAGGACATCTGCCCAGTAACTGCCTGTTCAACCTTGTACTCACACTACCCTTGTTACTGATCCTTGTTGCCAAACTTTCCTTCCTTTACCTCCCTAAATATGCCCATAGCTTACTATGGCATTATATTCCACATTGCAATGTTCACTCCCAAAGAAACATATTATCTTTGAAGAATCTCTGTACATCTGTTATTTAGGTTGACAAAATGTGTGTGCGTTTTTGTCGGAGAGCAGTGGGTGTGGGTGTGTGTTTTGGTCTATGAAGTTTTACCACATCTGTAGATTTGGATAATCCAAGAATAGACAAGATACAGAACAGTTCTATTACAAGGATCCCCCATGCTATCCTTTTATAGCCATATCCACACACACTCCTACCCCTAAGCCCTGGAAAACATTAATTTGTTCTGCATCTTTATAAACTTTTTACTTCAGGAATGTTATATATGTTACTTTGCAAGCTTTTTTTTCTTAACTCAGCGTAATTTCCTTGCACTGAATTCAAGTTGCTTAATGAATCAATCGTTTTTTTCCTTTTTTATTGTTGGGTAGGATTCCATGGCATGAGTATATGATATGGTTTGGTTCTGTGTCCCCACCCAAATCTCATCGTGTACCTCCCATAATTCCCATGTATTGTGGGGTGGACCCAGCAGAAGATAATTGAATCGTGGGGCCAGGTCTTTCCCCTGCTGTTCTCCTGATAGCGAATGAGTCTCACAACATCTGACAGTTTTACAAAGGGGCATTTCCCTGTACAGACTCTCTTGTCTCTTGCTGCCACCAAGTAAGAGGTGACTTTCACCTTCTGCCATGATTGTGAGGCCTCCCCAGCCACATGGAACTATGAGTCCAATAACCTCTTTTTTTTTTTAAATTGCCCAGTCTCAGCTATGTCTTTATCAGCAGCATGAAAGTAGACTAATACAGTATATGACAATTTGTTTAGCATTCACCTATTGAAGGACATTTGGGCTGTTTCTAGCTACTGGATATTAATTAATAAAGCTGCTATCAACATTCCTGTACGGGTTTTTGTGTGAAAATACATTTTGATTTCATTAGGATAAAAGTCTAAGGAGGGAAACTGCTAGATCATGTGGCAAGAGTATGCTCAGTTTTATATGAAATTGCCAAGCTATTTTCTGGAATGACTGTATAATTAAACATTCACATTAGCAATGAATGAGTGATTCAGTTTATTTTCAAACTCAGAAAAAAAGATTGCAGTGATTTCACTATTCTTTTTAATTGTAACTGTTGTGATAAGTGTAGTAATATATCATTATTGATTTTAATTTATATTTCCTAGTGACAAAAAATGTTGAACAACTTTTTTTGTTTGTTTTGAGACGGAGTCTTGCTCTGTCACCCAGGCTGGAGTGCAGTGGCATGATCTCAGCTCACTGCAAGCTCCGCCTCCCGGGTTCACACCATTCCCCTGCCTCAGCCTCCTGAGTAGCTGGGACTACAGGTGCCCGCCACCACATCCAGCTAATTTTTTTGTATTTTTTTATTAGAGACAGGGTTTCACCATGTTAGCTAGGATGGTCTTGATCTCCTGACCTCGTGATCTGCCTGCCTCGGCCTCCCAAAGTGCTGGGATTACAAGTGTGAGCCACTGCCCCCGGACACAATGTTGAACAACTTTTCATGCATTTATTGGCTATCTGTCCTCTTCAGTGAAATACATGTTCATGTATCTTTCTAATTGAATTATTTTTACTGTTCATTGTTTTAAGTCCTTTATACATTCTAGACTCTGGCCCTTTGTTGAGTATGTTGCCGGCATATATTTTCTCTCAGTCTCTGTCTGGTCTTTTCTTTCTCTTCATGGGGTAACTCAGAGATAAATTAAAAAACAAACAAACTGATGAGCTCTAGTTAATCAATGGTCTTCAACCATTATTTCTTCAGACTCACAGACACACTCTGCTTTTTTGTATCCATATTGAACTCTTATCATAAGAGCAGTGAAGCAATTCTATCAATTATTGATCTGTTCTCAAATTCACTAATTCTGTTTCCTTTCATCTCTAGTCTACATTTATCCTATCTAGGAAGCTATTTTTTCCTCCCTGTATTGTTTAGTTATATAATTTCCATTTGGTTCTCTTTAATAATTGATGGAATTATGTGATATTTTCAATTTTGTCATCTGTTTCAAAAGAATTTTTAGTTGCTTTTTGCAATTAAAGCATTTTTGTGATGATTGCTACTAAATTCTTATCAGGTAATTGCAACATCTGATTCTGCTCAGTATTGTCACTTGATAGTGTTTTCTCATTCAAGTTATGATTTTCCTGATTCGTGGTATAACATTATTCTGTCTTTTGTTAGAAGATTACAAGTCCTACTGAAGTCTTTATTTTAGCAGGTAGCCACCTTGTCTAAGTTTAGCAAGCAGAGCCTGGCCTACTTTTATGGACTGTGGTTCCAACGACAACTCATTTTTAGAGTCTTTATGGTGCTATTTTGGTCTGCTTGTTGAGTGCCACAGGGTGCCACTGGGCTCTCACTGGTCTCTACTGGTACTGCCTGGTGGCCAGAAGATGCTTTCCTAGGCCTGGACTCATAGTGCCTCGATCTAGAAAAGGGAGTCTCCAGCCTTTAGAAAGAGTCTTTCCCTGGCAGTGTCACTCATTGTGACAGGTTTTTCTCTCATGGGCACAGCCCAGTGTCTGGGGAGGGGAGTCTCAGGTACACAAGAACAAGCATTAGTTGTGGCAGAATTTTCCTTGCTGCTTCTGCTCAGTTGACCAAAGTCTCTTGGTAAAGAAGGGAGTCTCTGACCCACAAGGATGGATGGCTTCCTGGGCCAGCCTGGTTATGATGGCAAGATCCCCCTCCCAGTGCTTCGAGACCCCCTAGGTTTCCCTTAATGTGTGTGCCTGTGTGTGGCAGGGGTGAGGGAGAAGTGGGAATCAACCATAGTCCTTGTTCACTAGCCTTGTCTGCTTTGGTCATCAGCTGGTGTCACTATCAGTCTCCATTCCTTATACTGCTGGGCTGGCCTGGTGTTATCGAAAGGACTCTTATTCAATCTGGCAGAGGAATGAGCCTACCTGATCTGCCTTTTGATGCAAAATTGGGGATGGGGAAGCAGTGGGCCTGGCTTGCTTTGTTCTGTTGAGTGGGCATCAAAAGACCTGTTTCTTTAATCCTGAGACCTCTAACATCTGCCTTTCTTTCAGAGTTTGCGCTCTCTCTTTTTATTTTTTCTTTGTCTCTTACAGTACTTCCAGTGTTTGTGGTTGTACTTAGTTGAGAGGATCAGGAATAAACAGGCCTATCCTATCTTATCCGGACCAGAAATAACTTAATCTTCTTTAAATTACACTAGGACCCCCCAAAAGCACACTTGCTGGTAGTATCCTTAAAAGTGAGAATAATCTTTACATAAAATGTTGGTTTTATGATCACATAAAACAATACTTAAAGTGGTAGCTTTAATTATAATTATCTTTATTATGTTACTATTATTGTTGTCATTTTATCATTATTATTATTAATATATTATCAAAAGTTGTTGAAAATAGCCATAGAATTCTAGATGTTTTGACAAAGTGTAATTATAAAACATTAGTATTGGCCAGGCTCGGTGGCTCATGCCTGTAATCCCAGCATCTTGAGAGGTCAAGGTGGGCGAATCGCTTGAGGTCAGGAACTCAAGACCAGCCTGGCCAACATGATGAAACCCCGTCTCTACTGAAAATACCAAAATTAGCTGGGTGGGGTGGTGGGCACTTGTATTCTTAGTTACTTGGGAGACTGAGGCAGAAGAGTCACTTGAACCCGGGAGGTGGAGGTTGCAGCGAGCCAAAATCGTTCCACTGCACTCCTGCCTGAGCAAGAGAGTGAGACTCCATCTCAAAAAAATAAAATAAAATAAAATAAAACAGTAGTATTATATTAAAGTACATACCAGAAGAGTCTAATTTAATGATAACACAACAGGAACAGAGAGCAGCATATAAATCTCACCTATTATCTATTTAACCAATACTAAAAATAACAGTGAAAATTAAAATATTGGAAGTTCCTAAAATTTTGAAATATTCTGAAAAACTTAGAGGAAATTTTAGTTTTCATAAAATAATTAAGAAGTAATACTTATTTTAATTTTAATATTTATATTCTTCATCTAATTAAAGCTGAATTATGAAATAAAACTGTCACTCAAACATTTTAAGTTTATATTTACTGTATTCATATACGTTTTTGTTTCAGAAATGTTTATTGGAAGTAGTATAAATTTCTGTGAGGAAAGAATTGAAAAGTTTTATCTGTGACCCTAAGATCACAGTCAATGTGAAGTAGGCTAAAAATGGTCCAAGAGCCCATTTTAGAAAAATAACAGTCTTTGTTCAAAAAATACCCTGAAACCATTAGATATATTACAAGAAGCCTTAAGTATAGAATCTGGAAAAGACATTGAAACAAAGACACAGCTAGACTCTTCTGCACAAGTCTTCTGCGTATCAGTCAAATATAAAATGAAGAAAAATAACGATTGAAAAGCTAAAAAAAGAATTGTATGCAATTATATTCCAGATGTATTAGGCCTTAATTAATGTATTGATGATTTCAATAATAAAATGCCCATTGTTGTCTGAGAAAAAAACAAAACAAAACAAAAAAACAGCTGTGAAAGAGGCAACAGGAAATTTGTAAAAAGAGTAGATCCCAGGGAATGGAGCAGGAAACTGAAGCTTTTAAATAAGGGAGCCAGTAAGATATTTCTGATAATTGGTTAGGCAAAGTGCTTTTAAGAACTGTGTTAACTAATATTCAACTTGAAGTTTTTTATGATGACATGAAACCTTATTCATTATCCTATTCCATCAATGGACTTAACACATAATTTTGAAGGAAAGTGAAATAATTTTCATAGTGTCTAGAATGTAGAGATTAGCAAACAGTGTGTACGGAACATTGTGATAACCCACACACTTAAAACAGTTCTTTGAAAATAGTCTTAGATGAGATAACTGGGAGAAGCATAATATCTCCTTTTTTTCCAAGAATTCTTTGCAATAATGAAACAGATACTGGGTCCCTTAGAATACAACATTTGGCATTTTGGTCAATTGCATTTGACATACACTGTGAAAACTGTTCTGTATTACATGGTAATTCCTGCTAAATTGCAATCAGGACCAAGATTATTGGACCATGATAAATGACCTTATGTCTGCTTGGAGAAGTCAAGTTTTTATGGGTAATGCTTCAGCTGAAATTGAAAAGTATGTATGACTCTGTCAGGTAGACAAGGAAAAGGCAAAATGCTTCAGAAAGATAAAATGACCTGACAAAGTGTAGAGGCATGAAAGGAATAGGTATATGGAAGCAGGTAGTTTTTGGCATGGCTTGAGTATAAGAGATGGATGAAGAAGAATGAGAAGTTGGAGCTTGGGATGATAGGGGCTCTCAATGTCAAGTTAAGCATGATACAAATAAAACTTTATTTTATAGGCAATAGAGAACTGGAGACCCTTAAACACTTTTAAAGAAAGAAGACATGTGCCTTGTCTTAACTGTTGGAAAAGTAAGTCATGCATGTATGTAGTATAGTTGGGAGGAAGGTAATGCCAGCAAAAAATGAGTAGCCTATGAGAGAATTCCCTTTAATTGATGATAGGTGTCTAAAGTAGAACAAAATAGAGACACAGAAGTACAAGGAATTGGTGGATATGGAAACATTGCTAATGAGACTAGAAAAAGACTGTCCACAGAGATCTGAGACAATTTGGAAGATGTTGATGGCTTTCACCAATTTCCAAAATAAATACGTAAGACAGTACAAGCTTTGATGAGGTAGGATGAAAAGCCTGAATTCAGCTTGAGGACTCTGTGGAATATGTACATTCTCAGTAAGTAAGTGATCCAGAACTGTCTAGGAAGACTGGTGTTTTCTATCCAGAAAAAAAGATAAGTGACTACTTGTCAGCAGGTAGTTGAAAGTTACAGTCTAAATGAGATGACTCAAGTAGATTTGTAAAGTGAAAAGAAAACTGGGAAGAAGACCAAGCTCTGCTGCACACCAAATGCACCAAAAGAAGTATTCTTTCCTGGGCTGGAGATTTGGGAAGGTCTAAAACATAAGGGAAGAAGCAGGAGTAGAGAAAAAACAAAAAAAGGGTGTCAGTGATAAAAACTTGATCAATAGTATCAGAAGTTGCAGAGAAGTCAGGTAAGATAAGGCCTGAAGTGCACCCTTTGGATTAGTGCATGTAAAGACACTGGTGACTTTATAAAAAATAATTTCAGTGAAATAGTAAGAGCTGGTTCTGGGATGAAGTATGTTGAGCCATCAAGGTACCGGGAGAAGGTAATGGCAGTGGCTGGTTAATTTCCTAAAGAGCAAGTCTATGAGTAGAAAAGATAATTTCACTTCAAATAACATCATAAATGAAGAAATATTTTTTATGATATTGCTATCTGAGAGCAATTTGAAGTCAGCAGGCAGAGAGAGAGAAAATGGTAGAGGGAGAGAGAGAGAGAGAAGAGAGAAGACAAGCTGAAGGTATAGGAAAGAAAGGAGATAACGCAGTGTGGTGTGGAGAAGATAACAGTAGATGAGGCCATCCTGAAGGTGGCAGTAAAGATCAGAAACTACCCACATTAAGTTTTAAGACAAACTTGTAAAAACAGAAGGAAGAAAGTCAGAACATTTAGATGTATGTATAATTTGATGTTTAAGAGTTTAGGGTCTTTCCACATTCAAGTCTTTATTTTTACTGTGAAATAGAATAAAAGCAATCTCTTGAAGATGAGGAGGCCAAAAATTATCTACTTGAGAAGAGTGATAAAATTTTGAAATAGCCAGGCAGATGGGAAATACATCTGACAAGGGTGGTATTATAGGATTTGTAGAACAAAACTAAAATTAAATATCATAAATTTGAAGTGGCAGAAATCCACAAAATTATACATTTTTTTCCAACAGCTTTCAGAAGATGGGCATAGGAGTGATAAATGCAGCTGGCAAAAGTCTACCACATTTGGGCTTTGTATAGCAAGGACATCAGAAGAACAGCACCATCAGAAGGGAGGGTACATGTGGTTGTGGTGGAACTGCATTATAAACTCCAGGCTTTTTGGAAAAACCAAGTTCTTAGACAAAAGAAAAGCTAATAGACATTAAAAGAGATAGAAGTCAAGAGAGTATTGATTAGAGTAAGGGCTGACATGTAAGCATGGTTGGCAGACCCATCCCTAATATTTAAGGTGCCCAGGGTCAGAATGTTATTAGAGCTCCTTCTATTACTTACCTAAATATTTAAAAGTAGTAAATCAAGATAAATTATTAATGCAATGTGATTGATGCTACTTTGACAATTTATCCTTATAAAAGCATGAAGGAGGGAAGTTCCACTTCAATATGTGGTGGTTCAGGAAGAGCCGTTCCTTAGACCCTGATGTCCATTCCTCTCATCCCAGCCTCAGCTCCATCCCATGCTGAGGGAGATCTGACCCCACGTGTGTCACGCAGGTTCTTGTGCCCAACATCCTTTACAACATTCACAAATGGCTTGTGTCTAAGGACATGGATACCAGAAATGGGTCCTCTGAGGAGAAAAGAGCTTCATAAAAAATCTGTGCAGGCTACAGAGGCAGGAACAAAGCCAGTTAGGCCAGGAATTCCAGCATCCTGTTATTCAGCATATAATCTGAGAAGGAGGTGCAGGGTCTCCAAGTGAGCACTTATACTTGGCCCTACAAACTCTTCACCCCATCAGAAGGGGTGTAGTATAAAAAGGGAAGACTAAGGCCTTGCAAAGAAGACCCTCTTTTGGGGTCCAAGGGGTAACATTGGTAGGATGAGGATTAAGATTTTTAATGATTCCAATGTAGAATACCAGGGTTGAAAATTCAATAGGTAGGACATTTGTGATAACAGAAAGAGATGTAAGGCATGTGTGCTTAAGAGATTGAATCATTAAACTCTATATTTTATTGAATCATTGAAATATACATATATTTGAATCACTGGAAAAAGGTATATATATGTATATATATGTATATTTATATCAGGTTAAGGCACTAAAGAACCTGCATGAAGCTAGGTCTCCAGATTAATCTACTGTCAGATATTCAAGTCTTCAAGGTGAGAACAAGAGTTTGAGTGGAGAGGACCTGGTGAAATGGGAGCAAAAGACTTTGACAGGTGAGGAGAAATGTTGAGGTTCAGTAAAGGGTGATAATGAGCAGGAAGGGATGACACAGCCAAAGTACAAAAGAAGTTTGGGTTAAAGCTGACATGGAATCTTTGCAAGAGACTAGGAAAAGGAAGCTGTCACTGCTTTAGAGTCCTATAATCAGCAGGGCATGGGCAAATAAGCATTCATTATTCTAGGGAGAAGAGATGGGTTTCAGTGAGCGAAAAAACCCAGAAGCAAAGAGGATGAGCTCGAGGAGCAGAGAATTGCTAACACACTTTGGTAGAAGCCATTACTACTTTGTCACTTTCATTACCAGTCCCCGCACAGCACTGGAGCAATATGTATACATAACAAACATTGGTTAAGTTTATGAATTATTTGACATTATTTCTATCAGCCAGATCTTCTCAAGGTTGAGCAAAATAGCCTTAAAAAATCATATTTTTTCCAGTCATAGCCAGCTCTAGAAAATTAGTTCATAGGAAGATTGCAGAGCTCTGGAAAAGAGAAGGTGAGTAGTAGAGGTCTTTTTAGTTCTCTTTCAGAATTTTATGTCTGTCATAATAATTTGGGTAATGTAAATTTCAATCACCCAGTATTTAAGAAAACGGAAGAAGATAAAATGTGATATATCCTTTATATATTTTGCAAATAATTATTGTGGAGCTGTTTTTAACTATTGATTTTGTGATTAATAATAATAATAACTGCATTTAGGTTATGAAATAACACAGAGCCCCACTAGGATTTTCATAGTTGAATTTTTTTTAATCCAGAAGAATATGACAACAAAACAATTATTGAAGTAACTAAAAAAAATTATTATTGACTTATATTCTCCCTAGCCAAATATCTATAACAATGTTTTTCTAAATGTAAATACTAATATAATAATGAAGTCATAAAATAAATCTTGTGGGTCATAAGCTGATTTTTAAACTTATAACAATGTATCATAGCCTTTAAAATGATGTTTAAAGAGAAATTCTAGCATTCATCTACTTATTTATCCACCTGCATGTATTGAGTGCCTGCTCTAAATGGCAAGTGCTCTGCTGTGATTGGAAGTAGAATGCTGAACCTGGTAAGTAAGGATACTCCTTTTACAGAGCTGAAACCTGCAGCATCCAATATTGAGAGGTGAAGCCAGCTGGACTTCCTGGGTCGAGTGGGGACTTGGAGAACTTTTCTGTCTAGCTAAAGGTTTGTAAAGGCACCAATCAGCAATCTGTAAAAATGCATCAATCAGCACTCTGTGTCTAGTGAAAGGGTTGTAAACGCACCTATCAGTGCTCTGTGTCTAGCTAAAGGTTTGTAAACGCATCAATCAGCACTCTGTAAAAACTGACCAATCAGCGATCTGTAAAATGGACCAATCAGCAGGACATGGGCAGGGCCAAATAAGGGAATAAAAGCTGGCCACCTGAGCCCACGGAGGCAACCCGCTTGGGTCCCCCCCCATGCTGTGGAAGTTTTGTTATTTCCCTCTTCGCAATAAGCCTTGCTGCTGCTCTCTCTTTGGGTCTGCACTACCTTTATGAGCTGTAGCACTCTCCATGAAGGTCGGCAGCTTCACTCCTGAAGCCAGCCAGACCAGGAACCTACGGGGAGGAACAAACAACTCCAGACGCGCCATTAAGAGCTGTTAACACTCACTGTGAAGGTCTGCGGCTTCAGTCCTGAAGTCAGTGAGACCACGAACCCACCGGAAGGAAGAAACTCCAGACAGATCTGAACATCTGAAGGAACAAACTCCGGACACACCATCTTTAAGAACTCTAACACTCACCACGAGGGTCCGCAGCTGCGTTCTTGAACACGTCAGGGAAACCAAGAACCCACTGGAAGGAACCAATTCCAGACACAATATGATAACCCTTAGCCACATGTGGCTACTGAGCTCTTGAAATATGGCTACTCCAAATTGAGACTTGCTGAAAGCATAAGATACATTCGGTGTTTCAATGATAGTATGAAAAAAGACATAAAGTATTGAATTGATAACTTTATATTGATTACATGTTGAAATAATTATATTTTGGATACATTGGGCTAAATGACACATTAACTCATTTCATCTGTTTCCATTTAAAAAATACTGCTGCTAGAAAATTTTTAAGGAAATGTGTGGCTTCATTTGTGGCTTGCATTATGTTTCTATTGGATGGTTAGCACAGGCTTTGAGTCTAAGGGTAAAACAGATAGTTAAGCAAGAAATTGCAATACGGTGTACTAAGTACTATGGAAGGGAAATATAAGCTGTCAATGGGAGAAAAACATCACCTAATTTAAAATAGTAAAGAAAAGCTTTTCAACAGGTGGAATGTTTAAATATATACTTAAATAATGGGTAAGAATGGGCCAGAAAAAAAAGCTAGGGTAGTATATACTCAAAAGTAGAAAAACAAGAATCAAGAAGGAAAACATCTGCATTTGATAAACTAGAAGAAATATAATGGCTCACGCCAGTAATCCCAACATTTTGGGAGGCCAGGGCGGGTGGATCACGCGGTCAGGAATTCGAGACCAGCCTGGCCAACATGGTGAATCCCCGTCTCTACTAAAAAAGAATACAAAAACTAGCCAGGCATGGTGGCGGGCGCCTGCAATCCCAGCTACTCAGGAGGCTGAGGCAGGAGAATCGCTTGAAACAGTAAGGCAGAGGTTGCAGTGAGTCAAGATCACGCCACTGCACTCCAGCCTGGGAAACGAGCGAAACTCCGTCTCAGAAAAAAAAAAAAAATTTATTTATATATATATATATATATATATATATATATATATATAAAATGTAGAGAATAATGAATGAAAGTGGTAGGGACCAGTGAGGCAAGAAAGTTAAGCAAGGGTTGGAGGATCAACGATTTTTAGAAGCCCTGTAAAAAGACTGGTTTTTATAGTAAAATCAATGAAAAGTCACTGAAGGATTCTAATCAGGATAAGATATTACCAGATTTCCTTCTCTGAAAGATCATTCTGGCAGTAAAACAGAAAATGGACTAGAGGAAAACAACACTGATCTTTTCGAAGGTACTGAGCATGAGGATGAAAAACATGCCTTTTGTCTTTGTTATTGGTTGAAGGTGGAGGGCAACGGAGGCAGAGGGAGCAGGAGCAAACCTTTAGAGAAAGCGTTTTTTGTGGTTTCTTCAAGAAGTGGGAGAGAGAGAGTAAACGGGTTTAGGCTTGGCTAGTTGAATGATTTCAGTGGGCTCTGAATTTCACGGCTGTCTCTATTTGTCTGTTATTAGGCCCTGGAGTGATAGGGCAGCAGAATATCTACTCTGAATTAAGAGCATAACAAAGGAGGTGGAAGAGGCGCCAGGATAGCTCCCAAATTTGGAGTCTTATCATTCAAGTACACACTGGCACCAGGGTCCCTGAGGCTTGCTCATTGAGATTGTCAACACTACAAGAGGGAGTTTTTGTGGCGGAACAGACATTGATTGGAGATGCTGGCAAGGCAGATGAGTAATGAGTCTGGGGCTCTGTAGAGATGTTCAGGCAGGGGATAAAATTATACATGAGCTTTAAATGAGTAAATAGTCTTGAGAACAGTTATGGTTTATGTGTATATATATAATTTATATATAATTATAATTATAATATAATTATATATAATTATAATATTTATGTATAAATATTATATAACTAATAATATATAATATATTATTATTTATATATTATGTATTATATTATAATTATATAATTGTATATATTTATAATTATATACAATTATATATTTATAATTATATACAATTATATAATTATAACATTAAATACTTATGTATATATAAATAATATGCAATGATATATTAATATATTACGTATTAATATATTAATCTATAAATAATATGTAAGATATTATCAATATATAAATAATATATATTGCTATCAATATATTAATATATATTGCTATCAATATATTAATATATGCTAATAATATAACTATATATTATCAATAATATATGAAATATAATAATTATACGTCTGATGATTGTATATATAGTATATGTATACATACAAGCCATAACTGTTCTCAAGACTACTCATTGAAAGCTCATGCATAACTATTTTATATATACATAAATATAATTATATATATAATTGTCTAAGAAATGTGGAAAAAAATGAAAGAAAATAAGTCTTAGCCCAAATCTCAAGAAGAATTTTAGAATTTTAGATGTTGTTTCTTGATACTATCAGAGCCAATGCTTGTTTTTTTTGTATTAAACATATTGAAATGCTTTCCTTTACTATATAAAAGTTAAATACATGGTTAATATAACCAACAAACCTACATAAGGTAACTTTCAAATGTCACACCTGGCATACAGTTAAGTAATAAAACTTTAAACAATTATCTAATTATAGAATCCAACTGATTTATATATACTGCACATATACATTGTGTTCTTTTGCATATTTTTAAGATGAATGGAATTTTCCAGGTAGAGAAACTTGACTGGGTATCACCATACCTGCTCATGCCTGTCATCCCAGCACTTTGGGAGGCTGAGGTGGGAGGATTGCTTGAGGCCAGGAGTCTCAGACCAATCTGAGAAACATACTGACAGCGTGTCTCTACAGAAAATATAATAGTAAACAAAACTTGTGTGGCAACTTGAGGAAAATTATTTAATTCAAAACTTCAATATGTGTAGTTCCATCAGTTTGGAAAATCATATCACCAGTGGCAACACTGTTAGTGGCACTGAATCACTGACACACAGCTCTATTGGTCTGTGTTGATAGGTCTGCGTTCACTGTGATTCTACATAGAAGGGGAAAATCTGGCTTCCTCATTATTATTTGCTGTGTGTAGACTTTTCCTAGCATTTGCATATATATATATATATATATATATATATATATATATATATATATATATATTTTTTTAGACGGAGTCTCAGTCTGTAGCCCAGGCTGGAGTGCAGTGGGGCGATCTCAGCTCACTGCAACCTCCACCTCCCAGGTTCAAGTGATTCTCCTGCCTCAGCCTCCCAACTAGCTGGTACTACAGGCGCATGCCACCACGTCTGGCTAATTTTTTGTATTTTTAGTAGAGACAGAGTTTCACAATGTTGGCCAGGATGGTCTCAATCTCCTGACCTCATGATCCACCTGCCTTGGCATGAGCCACCACTCCCGGGTACATTTGCATATCAAAAGATACATTTCATTATAGACTATTTCTCTTTAATTCATTTCCTTTCTGCAATACTACCCTTGTTTTGCAGGATGTCTAGTTTCCCCAACCCACTCTCTCAGTTAATGCTGGTAGTCCAACACTATAATTCTTATAATACATAAATATACTCCCAACAATTTTCAAAAGCCTCTGCAGGGCGATATCCAACTACCAATTTAGAGAATGTATAGGCCTTTTAAGGAGTATTTTTAAATGTAGATTTCATTATTACTCAGGCAGGGTGAAGCCAAGAGATCAGAAGATGACGGTCATTGAAAAGAGATTTTGTTATAGTTCAAGAGAAGCAAGCACAACATGCCATGTCTTCATCTTCTGCTATGATTGTAAGCTTCCTGAGGCCCTCACCAGAAGTGGATGATGGCTTTACCCTTCTTGTACAGTTTGCAGAATGTGAACAAAAGAAACTTCTTTTCTTCATAAATTACCCAGTCTCAGGTATTCCTTTAGAACAAAGCAAAACAGATTGGCTGGGCGTGGTGACTCACGCCTGTAATCCCAGCACTTTGGAAGGCCAAGGCGGGAGGATCACGAGGTCAGGAGATCGGGACCATCCTGGCTAACACAGTGAAACCCCGTCTCTACTAAAAATACAAAAAATTAGCTGGATGTGGTGGTGTGCGCCTGTAATCCCAGCACTTGGGAGGCTTAGGAGAATCGCTTGCACCCAGGAGGCAGAGGTTGCAGTGAGCCAAGATCGTGCCACTGCACTCCAGCCTGGGCAACAGAGTAAGACTCCATCTCAAAAACAAAACAAAACAAAAAGAACAATGCAAAACAGACTAACACAGAATTAGAATAAAAAGACAGCATTAGAATAAAAAGACATTGTTAATACAAAGAGACGGCAAACAGAAAGCCGGAAATGTGGGACTAAAACCAGGAGGAATTGGTCTCCTGGAAGACAAAAGAGATCTTTTCAAGGAATGAGAGACCAACACTGTTAGGTGATTTTTAGGGTCAAATACAATAAAGGCTTGAGATGGTTAAACTAAACGTAGCAATGGGCAGATAATTTTAACCTGATATCAGTATGAGTTGAATTATGAAGAGGAAATCCGATTTCTGAGATCAGAGAAAGGAGGAAATAGAAACAGTGGGCATGCGCTCTTTCACCCTGAGAATTCTAGCTATGCCAGCTAGGGAGGAACTTGTTAGCCAGAACAAACTGCCATGTCCAGAAAATATTTTTTTTAAATTTGTTCTTTTTATTTTTAATTCAGTTAGAAGGCAAAAATTAAGCATGTGTAAAAGCTTACAGGAAGGAAGACGTTTGTGGAGAATGGTAGGTTAAATATACAGACAGGAAATAATTGGTTTTCTTCAGAAAATGTGGAAGGCAAGCAATGAAGGGCACACATTTTTTTAAGGGAGCTTTCTGCAGTTCCAGGGGAAAATGATTTTATTCTAACAGAAAACAAGAAAAAAACAGATCAGATGAAGGTTCATAAAAATTTGTAACTTTGAGGGCAAGAGACTGAGGGAGTGGTCTTCTGGCAGGTTTTATTTTATTCCTTTTTTCCCCTAAGAATTAGATAAACTCACCAGATAAGAATAAGGTAGGTGAAAAACGGATCCTAAATTTAAGAAGAATTTAGCAAGTTAGAGATAGCTGTGTGGAGACTGAGAGAAAGAGCCAATTAGAGAAATAAATCCCCCAAAGGGTGGAGGGCATCTAAAGTATGTAGTAGGTATATTTAGAATTTTATTACAAGCTTTTTCTGTTTCTTAAAGGATAAAAAAACAAGTGTACTGAGAATATATCATTTCAAATGAAACAGCATATAAAAGATTTTCATGATAACTGTAAAAAAGATGATATAGTTTTACAGGATTAGGCATCAGTAATGAAGAAGAATATAGGCCAGATCTGAAAGTCATGTCCTCAGGATGAATCTTAAACACTTACAAGATATGTAACTCATTCACATCAAACCCAAGAAGTTAGAAACTGCTTTGAAGCAGCATGTCATATATCTAGACTTACGGTTTTTCAATTACAGGGGTTGATTCTTGTATTCAATTGTAGTTGTCATGGTGGATTGTTTTCATGACATATGTATAAAGGAAAAGAAAATGAATATCCACACCAAATTTGTAGCAGTTTAATTATAATAAGTTTGATGAATTCTGCACAATATTAACCAAAGAATTGTGTTATGTTTGCAAAAGGCTTACAAATTTGCATAAACTTTGACAGGAACAAAGAGACTACCTCTTTATGCATATCCCTATTTTCCTTTACCGATGTTCACATTGAGCAAGGGGATGCAAGCCCAGGGCTCGAAGGAAGGGCATTATGATAGGTTTTCAAAATAACAACTGCCTCTTTCAGCAGTTATTTTTCTTTAAGAAGCCAAAAACTAAAATTTAAACCTTCATTCTATCCCAAGCACAACTGAGGAACTTGCCGTCACAAATCGAAATCAACAATCATTTAGACACCTGTTCAGTGCTGCGGAGCCACAAATATGGCAAACCACAAAGAAGCAAATTATGAAATTCTGGAGACAGCAAAGTATATAGACGTGATCCCTGAAGAATTCAGGGTTTAGAGGTTCTGACCTCCATGAAGTCAAAGATCCACATATAACTTTGACTTCACAAAAATTTAACTACTAATAACCTACTGTTGACCAGAAGCCTTAATGATAACATAAACAGTCGATTAACAAAGTGTTCTATGTTATATGTGTTATATAGTGTATTATTACAATAAAGTAAGCTAGAGAACCAAACATGTTATTAAGAAAATCATAAGGAAGAGGAAGTATATTTACTATTTATTATGTGGAAGTGGATCATCATAAAAGGTCTTCATCCTGGTCATCTTAACATTGAGTAGAGTAAGGAGGAGGAAGAGAAGAGGCTGATCTTACTGGCTCAGGGGTGGCAGAAGTAGAAGAAAATCCACATATAAGCTGATCTTCAAAGTTAAAACCCATGTTGTTCAAGGGTCAACTGTATAACTGACAACTACAACCATAATTAAGAATTATAAGTTAGTGATTAAAAAGATGAGCTTAAGAATTAGGTATAGCTAGTTGGTGTTACCCACTATAAACTGTGTGACAATGGGTAAGATACTTATTCATCCTAAATCTCAGGTTTGCTTGTCTATAAAATGAGCAGGATAACATTTACTTCCATTAGATAGGGTACCAGTAAGTGAAGTAAGTATCAAAGTGCCTCTTATGATATCCTTCACATATTAGCCATTAACAAATAGAAACTGAAGCAATACATAAGAGTGTTGAAGACATTAATTCAGTCTAAATGCAGTGGGGTGCAGAAATGAAGGATGTTTCCTTTCCCAGATCCCACTGCTAGCTAAGGCTAAGTACAAAATCTGAGTCATGGGCTAGGCGTGGTGGCTCACGCCTGTAATACCAGCACTTTGGGAGGCCGAGACAGGTGGATCAAGAGGTCAGGAGATCGAGACCATCCTGGCTAACACGGTGAAAACCCATGTGTACTAAAAATACAAAAAATTAGCCAGGTGTGGTGGCGGGCGCCTGTAGCCCTAGACGCTTGGGAGGCTGAGGCAGGAGAATTGCTTGAACCCAGGAGGTGGAGGTTGCAGTGAGTGGAGATCGCACCACTGCACGCCAGCCTGGGTGACAGAATGAGACTCCATCTCAAAAAATAAAAAATAAAAAATCTGAGTCATGTCCAATCAACACACACACACACTCTCTCTCTCTCTCTCTCTCTTCCAAAAACTCAGTTTTAAAGTTGGTGTCAGCTTTACCACATTGAAAAATAAATTCCCTGATGCAGGTCACCTCCCCTGATAAAGGCTTTTTTTTCATTTTGGGAGCTACATATGTACAATTTTTCTATCAGAAAATCCCCCACCTTCAAACATCTAAATTACATCAGCTATAATCTGATTTCTCCTAATTTACTTTAACAGCAACAAAAACCATATTTCTGTCATCAGTGCTTATATCTCTGCCAAGACAAATACCAGCAGAAAAAAAATAATAGTCTCTTGGATTTAGCCTCAAATTTATAACATATCTCTTTGGGTTCATGACCTACTACAAAACTTGTGAATATAAATGTACTCACAAATACATCTATTACCTCAACAGCCTATCCCTTCCAAATGAACCTGCACAAGTTAAAAACACAAAATGGAAATATATACATATATAGATAACTATCTATCTATCTATCTATCTATCTATCTATAGAACTCCAACTATTCCCTTTCTGCTGTGTACTGAATGTTTGTGTCTCATCAAAATTCAAATGTTGAAGCCCTAATTCCCAACATGATGGTATTAGGGAGTGGGGCCTGTGGGAAATACTTAAGTCATGAGAGTGGAACCCTATTGATGGGATCAGTTCCCCATAACAAGAGATGACAGAGAGCTTGCTTCCATGTTCTCTGCCCTCTGTCATATGAGGATACACTCAGAAGATTGCTATCTGCAAACTAGAAAGAGTGCTGTCCTTAGACATTCGATTGGCTGGCACCTTAATCTTAGCCTTTTCAGCCTCCAGACCTGTGAGAAACCAATGTTTGTGGTTTAAGCCATCCAGTCTAGGGCAGCAGAGACCTCCTTCTATCCTAACTGAGCAATTAGACTTAATAATCTTGAAACTCACTCACTACGTGACTAATGTACCTTGTCTATTCAGTGTATTTTCCATTAGATTTGTTCACATCACTGTCCCCTCTTTAAGCTTTATGAACCTAAGAAAAAAATATTTTTGCATGGCAATACAAATTGTGTGATTTATGAAATTATATTTTGACAGTCTCTTTATTTTAATCATACAAAACAGTATATACCTAATGTGTGAACCTGCTGTAACTGGGTAGTTAAGCAGGTCATAAATAAAAAATAGTAAAAATAGCTCCTAAATCCAAATTTTCAGAAAGAAGGGAGACCACATAATTGCATTCAAATGAAAGTTTAAATGGACATTTTAGTGTGTTGCTCATGAATTTTGGTTACAAGGAGCAATGTAGACATGCATTGATTCTTTAAAAGATGGAACCGTAGAGGATAAGAAAAAGGCCATGGAATACAATGGTAACCCACTCATTTCAAAGATGAATTATTCATTTAATGATGTTAGAAGAATTGGAAAGCCATCTGGAAGAAAATCATTTTGTGTTTTAATTTGCACCAAAATAATTTTAGATTGACAAGTTACCTATATTATATTTGAAAAAAAAGGAGAAAACTTTAAAGTACAAGAACAAAGATTGAGGATTATTTATTAAAATGTCAGAGTAGGTAGCACTTCAAAAAGCAAAATTAAAAGCTGTAAAAAAATACTACACTTAAATAATTTTATCACAAAGGCAAAAGACCAACAATAGATTGGGTAAAATATTTTTACCTAATATATCAAAAAGACTTGTAGTTTATTTAACACATAAAGAACACCTTCGTACAAAATCTTAATATAAAGTATATAAACAGACAGTTCATCAAAAATAAAATGCAAATGTTTTTAAAAAATACGTATAATTTCACATATGTGTTTCAAATAAAATTGATTTTTACCTCTTACATTGCAAACATCAGAAATAGTTTGATAATTTTTGAGTGGTTGTGGGGAGGTGGGGAGTAGGTATGTAGATAGGGAAAACAGAAATTTCTGTAAGCTGCTGAAGATAATGTAAATTGGCTTGACCACTGTGAGAAGCAATTTGACAATATTTGCCTGGGAATTCAATGCAATGTTATACCCTCATCTATATTATGTTACACCCTCATCTATATTTTGAAAAATGACATTTTGTCATTTTTGTAGTATCTCCCATGGCTGTTACTCGTGGGGATGAGATGTCACAGAGACTCTTGTGCTTACATTTCTGACCCCATCATCTACACCTGCTCAGAAAACATTTGAAAATCCGCTGTCTTTGGAGTCAGAAAATGTGTTTAATTTCTGGAACAGGTAAGTAATACTCTCTTCACTTTATTTTTTTCTTCTTAAAATTTAGAACATTACAATTTTTCACATTACTGCTGTATTAAGATAAAATACATAAATTGGTATGTAGTATACTTCATATTTACCTGATGATTCATTTTTGATTCATTCATTCACCAAAGCATTTTCAACATGAAGATCCAGCTAATGCTCATTATCATTTGTCATGAAATGGAATAATCTCTACACTTGAAATGAAAGAATTCAGTACAAAATCTTAAATATCACTTCTCAATTTCATAATGTGTGACTGCACTAGAGTTCCTAAAGGTTGCCATTTGGGATTTCATGCAATGACAGCAAGGTAGTAGAGTTTTTACTATAATCCCTGAGACATTATTGGCATTTTGTAGGCGGGAGCCAGAGGTGCTGATTTTCATTCAATGTGTGGGGTCAGAACCAACCAATGAAGATTTATTCCGTTGAACGTGCTGATAGTGCACATGTTGAAACACGCCTACAGACAGACCATTTCAACTGAAAAATGTAAAAGCTATTATCCAGAGATGTTAAGGAATTTGGCCAGGTCACCTACTGAGTCAATTGCATACTCCAAGATGAGAACCTGATGTTCTTGTCTAGCTCATGAAGGTTCAAAAAACTGCTTTTATTAATCGTTTTCCTCCCTCCCTCCCTCACTCCCTCCCTCCCTCCCTCCCTCCCTCCCTTCCTTCCTTCTTTCCTTCCTTCCTCTTTCCTTCCCTCTTTCCCTATCTCTCTGCTTTCCTCTCTCATTTTTAACTCCTCAATTTCTTATTTTCTTTCATTTTTTTCTTCCTTCTCTCGAATTTCAAATTTATACTGCACAAAAACACAAAAACACTTTTCTTTCATTTAGCAAACATAAGAGATACCTTTCGTTTATTTAGAAAGAAAGAAATGAGGATCCAGGCCCGGTGGCTCACGCCGGTAATCCCAGCACTGTGGGAGGCCGAAGCAGACGGATCATGAAGTCAAGAGATGGAGAACATCCTGGCCAACATGGTGAAACCCCGTCTCTACTAAAAATACAAAAATTAGCAGGGCATGGTGGCGTGTGCCTGTAATCCCAGCTACTTGGGAGGCTGAGGCAGGAGAATCACTTGAACCCAGGAGGCACAGGTTGCAGTGAACCGAGATCATTTCACTGCACTCCAACCTTGTGACAGAGCTGGACTCTGTCTCAAAAAAAAAAAAAATAGAAACAAAGAAATGAGTCTCACACAGTGGCTCATGCCTGTAATTCCAGCACTTTGGGAGGTTGAGGCGGGTAGATCACTTGATGTCAGGAGTTCGAGACCAGCCTGGCCAACACAGTGAAACCCCGTCTCTACTAAAAATACAAAAATTAGCCAGGAGTGGTGGCGCATGCCTGTAGTCCCAGCTACTCAGGAGGCTGAGGCAGGAGAATCGCTTGAACCCGGGAGGCAGAGGTTGCAGTGAGCTGAGATTGTACTACTACACTCCAGCCTGGGTCACAGAGCAAGACTCCATCTCAAAAGAAAGAAAAAAGAAATGAAACATTTCTCTTATGTTTGCTAAATGTAATTTCTGTTACTATCACTACAATTGACTGCCGTACAAACCAATTGTCTTAGTATGAAAAGACAGACAATTGGTTTGTATGGTAGTCAATTGTAGTGATAGCAACAGAAATGGAGGAAATTGCTCTGAGAGGCTGATTGTAGTCCTGCACTTCACCTTTTCCAACCTTCCGCTTCCTCACAGGTTTATCTCTCCATCCTCCTAAATTCAGTTGCTTATTCCCCAGAATACATGATAGGACATCTATGGTGGCTTCCTCTCAGATTTATTTAGCCAGATTTTCATTAAAATAGCAACTGAATTGACTCAATAAAATGTTGCTTATCTTAATAAAGCTCTTTAGAGCTTTGCAAATTTGCATTTAATACTCTTTAGTGTCATTATGGCATTAATAATCTGTGCCTAAAGAGCAATAAAAAAAAAAACTTTGTACTTTGTATTTAATAGAGGTAGCTTCATAACCCTTCATTTTCACGCAACTTGGGCTTTTAAATTATCAGACAGAAAAAGGCAGATTATTCATATGCAAAATGTGGTCAGGTCTCAATTATAATACTACTTAGGCTGAATGAATCTGAGACTTCTAGGATATCAGCCTCCTTATATTACCCAATTGAAGAAAATAATCCGCATCCATTTTCGCAAGCTTGTAACATGCACATCAACATCTCTTTAAGAAGAAATTGCTTTAGAGTCTCTTGAAATGTTCTCATTGCTTGTAAGAATGAGATAGGAAGAGAGCAAAGAGAAGTAGGGATGAAACTGTAAGTAAATGAGATGATATATTGGCTGATGCTTTAAGATAAGTCTTTCAAACCCATATGCTTAAATAAATTATTAAACGGAGTAAGAAAATGTTATGACTGACTTTGGCACCTTGCTTCCATCTCTTTACATCTAGTTTCTCCTGGCAGATTCTATTTGAATTTGTAGCATAAGTGAAAATAAAAGAAATATTGAGAAATATTTCAAATCTACATTTCAAATAGCCACAGTGGCTTCCCCATGTCCAGAAGCAACTGTGTTAAGGCAAATATGTAGTTATTTAGATGTACTGAGCAGACCAATATGGTGGCCAGGGACGCTGATGCAGGATGTCTTACATATGCACAGTCTTAAAGTTGTTTTACAGTGTAGCCAAATTCCAGGAAATATTTGTTACTTTCCTGGGCTGTAGAATACAGTATACTGGGAAAGTCCTTTACATTGTCTAGAGTTTAAAGTCCATTTAGATAAAAATCAAGGTGTGTGTTTAGAAACAGGAGGGAATGCTTAGAAAGCTCCAGAAATGACAAAAACCCCAGACTCTGCATTTGTTAAGTGTGTCATGTATGTTGCAACACAGGTTTTCCCTGGACTGCACTTGAAACAGCCACCATCTCAGGTTTGCTATGAGATCAAGGTGGATTTTTCCAAATGAAAGATGCCTAATGAAAATGGAGATAAACTCTTGTAGCCACACTTCTTAACACCTACAGAATACCATCTCCATCTCCAGCAAATCAACCAGAAGCATCTGCCAGTAAAAGCAGAACAGAGACATGAGAAAAACAAAAAAAGACTCAAAAAACAAATTGGAAGGCAAATACCTCAAATTTGGACCAGGACAATAAAAGAGCATGCTTTTTACATGCAAAAAAATAAATAAAAATAAGGCCAATGTACATGGAGATGTGCACAGCAAGGGTGTGAGCTGAAGGAAAACAATCTTGACATTAAGCAGGAGTGTGAGTGAACAACATGTCTATGGACTGACTATGAGACAGCAAAGGCTGAAACAGGTTCAGGTTCCCACTGTGGGAGAGCTCCCTGACAGAGGAAAGGCAGTTTCTGGTGTTCCACGGAAGAAGGAAGAAAACAAAACCCTCGTTGAGGCAGGGTGGCAGGAGCCAGTGATGAAAATCAGAATAACTTACAGCAATATCTTTTTTCTTTTTCTTTTTTTAAAATAGCCACTCTAAAGCAACTTTTCTGACAAGCAGTGTACGGAATACGGAAGGGCATAGAAAAGGATTAAATATTTTCTAGACCAGTATCAATTCAGTTAGATACAAGTTGAGAAAAATATGATGCTTTGACCCACATGGTAATGTTTATTTTGCACTATTAATTTTTGCACTATTAAAGCATTTACTTATATTGTAATACTTGACGACAAAACTCTCTCTTTGACCCAGCTGTAACCAGGCTCCTCTAAGCACACTTATAGAGTAGGCCTTGACCTTAGCCACCCATCCTTGCCTGATGTGCATAGTCCAGTCTTAGCAAGAATTCTCCTTAGTTTAGAAAGAATCCCTGACCTCTGATACCGGATGACTCTCCATATCTGATCAGGTTTCCCATCTCCCATCTTTGTTGTCTATGTCCTTGGCCTGCCCTTCAGCAAGAATCCAATTAAGTTGCTTTAGCAAGAATTCTTCTATCTTTGATGCCTCCTCCTAGCAACTTTCCATCCACTGACCTTCTCACTCTCCTCTTTAGCTATAAATCTCCAGCCATCTTTGCTACAAAGTTGACCCCCATTTCTTTCCCCACTAGCAGTAGTCTTGAATAAAGTCTTCTTTACTGTTTTAATTACTGTCTGAATAATTTTTGTCTTTAACATTGACCCTATTTATATTTCTAATGATGTGTTGGAAAAGGACCCTCAAAATGCCTGCCTGGCAGGATTTCAGAATTGTCATTTGCAAATGTGCAAATCCCATTTTCCGCATTCTTATTTTGTTGTTGTTGTTGTTTGTTTGTTTTGTTTTGAGACAGAGTCTCGCCCTGTCGCCCAGCAGGAGTGCAATGGCACAATTTCTGCTCACTGCAACCTCCGCCTCCTGGGTTCAAGCGATTCTCCTGCCTCAGCTTCAAGAGTAGCTGGGATTAGAGGCACGTGCCACCACACCCTACTAATTGTTTGTATCTTTAATAGAGATGGGATTTCACCATGTTGACCAGGCTGGTGTCGAACTCCTGACCTCATGATCCGACTACTTCAGCCTCCCAAAGTGCCGGGATTACAGGCATGAGCCACTGCGCCTGGCCCCATTTTCCTCATTCTTAATGGGAGTGTTTATTGCAGTTGTGATGACTCTTTTCTATATGTATATACTAAGCATGTGAGGGTAGAAGGTGGTGAGGGGGATATGGCTAGAGAGAAAATACAACCATTTTATTTGTTGGCTCCACAGAATAAAATAAGTTGTGTGGAGACTACCATACGACCCTAGATTTAGAGCCTAGTGCTGTAACTGAATTGGGTTTTTCTTGGGGGATGAAGGGAGGTGAATAGAAAGGAATTTGCTTTTCACATGTAAAGGAGACTACATTGAACATTTGAGACCAGAAGACTAGACTTGTGGTAGTCTACACCGATTGCATTTTGGGTGTAAATTCTGAATTCCCATCGCTGGAGAATAATTGTACTTTTCTCCTTGCTAGCCCCAGTTCTGGCTATATGTCTTGTTTTGCCTGGGGAATGGTGAGCAAAAATGATATGTACCACCTCTGCCAGATGATGAAGAGCCAGTATGTAGCTTGCTGTGACTTTCCTCCACTGGCTATAGTGTATGAAAGGAGGTATATTGATGGAACTCAGGGCACACTGCTCCAAATTACAGCACCTTGGCATTTAAGAAAACAGCAGAAGCAGGAAGGTTACTTTCACTTTTCTTCCCTGAAGGAGGGCATAAGCTTAGGAAAGATTTTCTGACATTCCTCTAAAGAGTGCCATGAGACCCTTGTGCCAAAGGGCTTTCCCTATACCTGGAGGAAAGGAACATCCTTATCTATGAAGTCACAGGATCACAGAGAAGAATCTAAACAAACAGGCCACTTCATAAACCTAGCATAAACATATGCAAATTTAACTTTTTCTTCTGGTCTTCATTTCCTTAGGGAGGCTTCCATGTCATACAAAACTTATATTAAATAAATGTGTATGCTTGTATCCTGTCAATCCTGTCTTTTGTTAAAGAAGTCTCGGCCATGAAACTAGCATGAATGAGGAAAATATATTTTTCTTCCCCTAGAGTATCAAAGTTAGATGTCTATCAATAATCATCTCTGAATAACAGTGATAAGCAGAGGGCCTTGCTGGACCTAGTTAAACATGCTTCACTTGCAAAAAATAACCCTTGTTTTAAAAACCACTTGGATTTGGGGGTTGTTTGTAATGCAATAAAATCTCTTACATCCTATATGATCCAGAAAGAAAATATAGATAATTTACCATCAAATAGAATGCCTTAGAGGTTTGAGAAAAGATAATCAGAGTATAAAATGACAGTAAATAAAAAATAAATTTACATAGCATACTCCTTAAACTTTTTGTTCAATATCCAAACCTTTCCTCATAATATTGGTGTGTGGATAACTTTAAAAAAGAATACCATTCAAAACTGACAGATTGTCAGGATCATGCTGTCCTAGCATCAGGTGGTCTGGACTTTAGAGACCAAAATATTAATAATGGAATTCTGGATATCAGATCATTCTAATCAGTGAATTAGTGATGAAGACAGTTAATTAATCATGAAAAAAATTCAATCAATGTCATTGGAGTTTAAGTTGAGAGGTAAGAAGTACTTAAAAGAGAATGCCAGAGTTGAAATGGAGCAAGTTAATTAATAAATAATAATGATACATCAATAAATAGGAATCCCCAATGCCAATCTTTCTCATGGTAAGAATGGTCAAGATCCATGAGTCTACAATATGTGTGGCCAGAGCATCATGGAGAGTTCTTGCTGAAGGTTGTGCAAAAGATTATTGGGCCTTATGTGGAGGTCTCCTATTAATAATTTTAGGAAATGTCACAAGTACTGGAAGACAACATCCAAATATTCATTACATTGAGCTTAAGAACTCTCACTTTTTTTTTTTTTTTTTTTTTTTTTTGAGATAGAGTCTCACTCTGTTGCCCAGGCTGGAGTGCAGTGGCGCGATCTCAGCTCACTGCAACCTCCGCCTCCCTGGTTCAAGCGATTCCCCTGCCTCAGCCTCCCAAGTAGCTGGGACTACGGGTGTGCACCAGCACTCCTGGCTAATTTTTTGTATTTTAGTAGAGACGGGGTTTCACCATGTTGGCCAGGATGGTCTCAATCTCCTGACTTTGTGATCTGCCCACCTTGGCCTCCCAAAGTGCTGGAATTTACAGGCATGAGCCACAGCGCCTGGCCAAGAACTCTGACTTTTACATAACAGAAAGTTTTACTCTCTGCATTCAAGGGAGGACAGTTATCTGCTCTTAAGGCTGAGAGAGTAAAGGAAAGAAAGTAACATGAGCAAGTCTAACTCTTCACGCAATTGAGCATAGCAAAAATAACATGTTTGGGTGCTTAAAAGCCCTGATTTTGAATTCATGCTCCAAAACTGTCAACAAATATGCTGAGCTTTACAGAAAAAAAAAAAAAAAAAGCTATTCAAGATCCCTTCTTTGAAAATTTAGAAATGCTTTGTGCCTCTTTTGTAACTAGTTAAGACATGCTTGCATATTATTTTGTTATAGTTTCTATTTTCTGAGATTACATTTAAAAAAATAGTGTGAGGGAGGGGTATGTGTCCTTGATAGAACAGTAGATGTAAAGATGCATTCAATTCCTGAGTAGCTATGGAAAAAAACCCAGGCATGTACTTTTCAAGGCAAGAGTTCTAAAATATTTTGTTTTATTTACCCAATCTCTTAAAACTAAGAAGTAGTTGTCTTTTAGGAAATACTTTTATTCTTCAATTAAATAGCAATAATAGCTGTATGGAGAGAGAAGTAACATTTAGTCATTGAGATTAAGAGTTGCACCTAGGGTATTTAATTTGTTTCCACACAATTCAAGTAAAGTCTGTGAATATGTCTTGGTTTAGGCAAAATGATTTTTCTGTTGAAATAAAGGCTTTTCTTCTCTGATGAACATAGATTTGTGCAGAGCCAGGTACCTGCAGATTTCCAGTTACATAATGAAAATGTAAGGGAAAGGCAGGCTGGTGTTCTGTCTTTTGTTTCATTCCCTGAACTAAGTATATCTCTGAAATTATCAACATCTATTTGTACTTATGTAATAAAAAATAAAAATTACGCTCTTCTCACCTTCTCAGAAACTAGAGTGATTATAATTCATAGTACATATAAATGATAGTACTGTGTACACATGTAATATATATAAAAAGCTGAAACGTACAAAAGATCTTCGTCTGTCTCACTTATACTCACCTGAAATTGAGCTGAAATTAAGGCAAAAGATTGACACAAATATCTATTCACAAAGGCTTGAGTGTTTATAAAAGTTTCAATTCTACTCACTGAAATAGTTTATCTATATGTGCACTGGCCAAATCATAAAAACTTATTCCAGAAGCATAACGAGCAAAACCTGTAGATCAAAAATGGATACAGATAATTCTCAAAGAAAGCCAGCAGAGAATATTCATTCTCAGTAGTCTCCACTGAGGCTAGTGGGAACAGAACAACTGTGGAATTAACACTAATATAAATGGAATCAGTCTATTTATAGAGACTGATAAAAACTTCAGCCGAATTAAATTTAAAGGAGTTTAATTGAGTAATGAACGATTCACAAATCGGGCAGACCCAGAATCGCAGCAGTTTACAGAGACTCCAGCACAGCCACGTGGTGGAAGATCTATAGACAAAAGAGGAAAATGACATACAGAAGTCAGAAGTGAAGTTCAGAAACAACTGGATTGGTTACACCTGGCATTTGCCTTATTTGAGCAGTTTGGACACTCAGCAGTGTATGAGTGGTTGAAGTACGGCCACTGGGATTGGCCAAGACTCAGCTATTGTTACAGGTGCATACTCCTAAGTTACATTTTCAATTTTGTCTACCAATTAAGCTAGGTCGCAGTTCGTCCACAAAGACTCAAATATGGAAGTACAGAGTCCTTCTCAGGCCATATTTAGTTTGCTTTAACAAGACTATTTATAGAACACTATATAACATGTCCAGCAATCAATAGACTGTTTGGTTTTATTTCTACAGAATGTTTTATTGGCTGAATTATTCCCCCCACCGCAACCTGGAACTCCTATGCTGAAGTCTTAATTCACAGTAAACTGGAATGTGCTTGTATTTGGAGATGGGACCTTTAAAGACGTAAGTGAGGGAAAATGAAGTCATACGTGTGTGGGCTAATTCAAATGTGATCCTTGTCCTTTTAAGAACAAGAGATTAGGACACAGACAACACAGACTTAGAGGTGATCATGTGAGGATACAGCAATAAGATGACCATCTATAAGCCAAAGACAGGCCTCAGAATGAAATCAACCCTGTTGACACCTGAATCTCCAGAACTGTAAGAAATAAATGATCATGGCCGGGTGCGGTGGCTCATGCCTGTAATCGCAGCACTTTGAGAGGCCGAGGCGGGTGGATTACTTGAGATCAGGAGTTTGAGACCAGCCTGGTCAACATGGTGAAACCCTGTCTCTACTAAAACTACAAAAGTACCCAGGCGTGGTGGCTCACGCCTGTAGTTCCAGCTCTTTGGGAAGCAGAGGCAGGAGAATCGCTTGAACCCAGGAGGCGAAGGTTGCAGTGAGCCAAGATTGCACCATTGCACTCCAGTCTGGGGGACAGAGCAAGACTCTGTCAAAGGAAAGGAAAGGAAAGGAGAGGAGAGGAAAGGAGAGGAGAGGAGAGGGGAGGGGAGGGGAGGGGAGGGGAGGGGAGGGGAGGGGAAGGGAGGGGAGGGGAGGGGAGGAGAAAGGAAAGGAAAATTGTTTAAACCACTGGTCTGAGGTCCTTTGTTATGGAGTTGCTAACCCTCTCACACAAAGGGAGTTTCTTATCTTTTCTCAACTTTCACAGTAAAATCTTCATATCCACCGTTCCTGGGAACACTTGAATAACAATGTTTAAATGAGGTGAAGTGTTTGTATTGATTTTGGTATGTTTTTTGTTTATATCTAATATATATGGCATTTTAGAAAACATTTCTTAAAGTTAAGTATTTCAATAATGAAGACATTTTGGTATAACCTGTTGAATGTTGCGACAAGTCAGAACATCACTTGGTTAACAGCTGTGGTAGATTGCAAAGTTAGGCATAATCTTGCATCCTTTCTTGAATTCAATCTGTGTTTCCTTCCACTAAGAGATGGAATCCGTACTTCACATTTGCATCTGGGCAGGTCTGTGACTTGCCTTGTCAGATAAAATACAGCAGAGATAAGAGTGTGCCGGTTCCCAACATAAACTTTCAGAAGCCCTCTGCACTTCTCTCTTTGGCATGAAAATTGTCCTCTCCGTGAGCAAAAACCTGGGTGATGAGACATGTGGCTTAGTCATCCTCTTTACATGAGCCGACCAACTGCCAAGTGCCACCGACCTGAATTAAGCTGTGTTGACTTTCCAGTTCCCTCCCCATCCATGAACTGAATGCAGACAAAAATGAGAAAGCCCAGCTAAGATTACACAAACCTCATCTAGCTCAGAAGAAATATCCAGCAAGCCTGTGGACTTCTGAGCATTAATAAATGACTCTTGGCCAGGCAGGATGGCTCATGCCTGTAATCCTAGCACTTTGGGAGGACCAGCCAGGTGGATCACCTGAGGTTGCGAGTTTGAAACCAGACTGACCAACCTGGAGAAACCCTGTCTCTACTAAAAATACAAAATTAGCCAGGTGTGGTGGCACATGCCTGTAATTCCAGCTACTCGGGAGACTGAGGCAGGAGAATCACTTGAACCTGGGAGGTGGAGGTTGCAGTGAGCCGAGATTGTGCCATTGCACTCCAGCCTGGGTGACAAGCGTGAAACTTCATCTCAAAAAATAAATAAATAATAAATAAATAAATAAATGAATAAACGTTATCTAGCCACTGAGTTCTAGGGTATTTTGTTACATGGTACAGGTAGCTATTACTGGAGCCAGTTATGCTTTTCATCTGGTATTTGACTTTTGCTTTGTTATACTATTGGGTAGATTTTTATTGTCATCTGCTTAAACTCCTTTATTTTAAAGTAATCTAAAAGTCATTATATCCACTTATCTAAAGTTATTTCTATGGTATGACTTAGAATATGTTACTTGAAATGTATACTAATCCCTTGTTAGAGATAACAGAAATTCTACTCTGTCCACGGATCTTTTCTATGTAATCAGTTAATCTCCTTTAGCTAAAAGCACACATAGGCACACACATATCAAAAATAGAAGTTAAATTATTTATTATTTAGCAACATTTAGAAAACGAACTACTGAAATCAATGTTTGAATGATGCTGGGTTGGGTTATAGATCTTTGTTTTCTTTTTTTGTTCTGTCTGTCGCCCAGGCTGGAGTGCAGTGGCACGATCTTGGCTCACTGCTACCTCCGCCTCCCGGGTTCAAGCAATTCTCCTGCCTCAGCCCCCTGAGCAGCTGGGACTACAGGTGCACGCCACCACGCCCAGGTAATTTTTGTATTTTTAGTAGAGATGGGGTTTCATCACATTGGTCAGGCTGGCCTCGAACTCCTGACCTTGTGATCCAGCCGCCTCTGCCTCCCAAAGTGCCGGGATTACAGGCGTGAGCAACCACGCCCGGCCGGGTTATAGATCTTTATAGGTTATTTTTTCACTACTAGTTTACAACCAAGAATCTGTTTAATCATGTTACTATGCACTGTAGTTCCTCCCAGAGTTTATTATGCATACTTGAAGCTCAACCAATATTTGCTTCCTGGATGAATTAATTTGAAAGGAAATGTGAGGAGAAGGACTCTGATTTCTCATTTGGTTTTATCCTCCACGTAATTCATCAGGACTATGAATGCAGTTTGAATTTAATCATGAATGTTCCTTGAATGTATAAATACATGAAAGCTGATGACATGCCCAAGAAGCAAGCATATAAGATATGGACCCTTATTTATAAACAACTTTTCTAATGTAGAAGATAGTGGAGGTATCACCCTTCCCAAAGCTCATCTTAAGTCTGTATTTCTTTTCCCTCACTTCACTTTCAATGGTATAACTGTCCAAACCCTTGGTTTTCTTTAATATTTTGAGTCCTTCAACTTACTGTGTGTAGCTGAAATACTTTTTGACTTGTTTTATTCCTGGCTACTTTGGGTTTGCTTGAAACACAAAGCTTATCAATGGTCAACTAGTCAGGTCCCCAGTCAATATGATCCAGCTTCCCATTAATAAGCTATTTGGATCCCTAAGGTTGAGGTTGGTGTGGGTTCCTCTGTCGTAGACTTGATATACTTTATTTCTGTAGAGCTGTGGAAGTACAAGCCTGGAAACTTCTAATATTGTCTTATTACTCTCTCCATGCAACTTAACATTTAGATTTTTCCCTCCTTAGAACTTTTCTGCACTCATCCTCCAGTTCATCACTACATGCACTTCCTTAGCTGTGCCCTGACACTGCCTAGCATTTGAAGCTGTCTCCACTGTTACACTCAATATGTTCTTTTCAATTATTAGTCACTGGCTGCATTTGCTGGGGCTGCTCTAAGCACATACCACAGACTTCGTTGCTTTACAAACAGCAATTTATTGAGGCTAGAACTCCAAAATCAAGGTGTTGGCAGGGTTTGTCCCTTCTATGGCCTGCAATGGGAGGGTCTGCCCCAAACTTTGTTCCTTCATTTGTGGATGGTCATCTTAACATTTATTTTGCACTAACAATCTTCGCACTATTAAAAGATTTACTTATATTGTACTATTTACTTAGTGACAAAGGCTCTCTCTTTGACCAAACATTAGCCACGCTCCTCTCTATGTTATATATTAGCCACATCTTCTCTTTAGTTCTCTCTATGGTCATCTTCTCTCTATGTCTTTACATCATCTCCCTATGTGTGGTTTGATATCTATATTCCCCCTTTTTATAAGGACATCAGTCATGTTAGATTAGGGTCCACACTAATGACCTCACTTTAATTCGATTATCTCAGTGCCTTTACAAGACACTGTCTCCTCATACTCTGAGGTATTGAGGGTTAGGACTTCAACATATGATTTTTAGGAGAGTAAAATTCAGCCTATAACACCGATTATAATTTTAAATTGATGGTACTGATTACATGAACTTGATTTTTTGTGTTATTATTACTGAGATTGAAAAACAAAATAAATGCTAAATAGAAGCCCAATATAATCTAAGGATTCAAAGTGAAAAAATATCAGATATGATTTCCTCCCACTCTCCTTTACTTTGCCATTTTGGCATACAAAACAGCTCTCTTAATTCAGTTTTGTTTGATTTTCATGGTTGAAATGCTAAGATCAGAGGGTTAAGAAAGTTAAAATACAAGAAGGTGTATAAGTAGAATATCTAAGATCAAGGAAATAAGCAATATATCCTTGAATTGATTGTGATGAATTTTTAAGATTAGAGTTGTTTAGATTTACAGAAAAGTTGCAAGGATACTGTGGAGAGTTTTACCATATACCTCATCCAGAGTCTCATATTGTTAAAATCTTACATGAATTATTACAGAGCGTTTGTCATGACTAAAAACTCAATATTAGTATGATAATATCAACGCAGTCTACATTTACTTTGGATTTGACCATTTTACTAGTTTTCCCTTAATGACTGTTTTCTATTCCAGGGTACTCTCAGGAAAACACATCACTCTTAGATTTCATATATTTGTATTTTCTTCTGGTCTGTGATCATTTCTCAGACTTTCTTGACTTTTACAGTTTTGAGGTTCCTGGTCAGATATTTTGTAGAGCAATCCTCAATGTGGGTTCTTTTGATGTTTCTCTCCTGTTCAGACTGCTGTTATGGGTTTGGGGGACCAATAGCACAGAGGTGACGTGCCCTTCTTGTCACATCCAATCAGGTGTGCTTGCTGTCACCATGACTTATCACTGATGATGTTAGCCTTTATTACTTGGCAAAGGTCATGACTGATTTAAAAGACTTGCTAATACCTGGCTGGGAAACATTTTATCTGAGGAAATAGGCAAAGTTATTCTACCGATTATTTAGGTATTTTTAAGCCAACTTTGGTTTTAAATAAGCTATTAGGTCTTCAGGTTTAGCTATTTTTAATATCTTAAAATTATTCAGATTTTTATATTATGTTTATTCTTACAGTAAAGGTTGTATTGGGGGTAGGAAATCATGTGAATAATTTTTCAGCACTAACTATTGAATATTATGTTGTTTCCATGGATAAAGTTTTACATATAAATATCTAATATAAGGTATTAGCAATGTTAATTGCATCTATCTTAGTAATGTTATGTTTTATTTATTTTAATGAATAAACTTGCTATATACCCTTAGTAGGCTTTCATTTCAGAGAGGCAGTAGTGTATAAGAGGTTTAAATGTCAGAATTTAAATCTAATTTACTTAAATCCAATCCTTACTATCTATGACTTACTAACTATGAGAACTTGGGCAGGTCCGTTAATTTATCTGAGTGTATTAGTCACGGTTCTCTATAGAAACAGAACCAATAGTATATAAAAATATAGGCTGATCAATAGAGATATGTTAGAGATAATTTATTATGGAAATTGGCTCACATGCGTATGGAGGCTGAGAAGTCCCATAAGCTGCTTCTGCAAGCTGAAAAACCAGAAAAGCCGGTGGTGTAATTTAAGTCCAAATCTGAAGGCCTTAGAACCAGGGGAGCTGATGATGTAACATCCAGTACAAGGCCAAAGGCCTAAAAACCCAGGGGCTGCTGGTGTAAATCCTGGATTGCAGAGGTCCAAGAACCAGTGGCTCCAATGCCCAATGGTGGGAAATGTATGTCCCATTTTCAGAAGAGACAGAATGAATTTAACCTTCCTCCACCTTTTTGTTCTAGTCTGCCTTCAACAGTAGGAAGATGCCCATCCACACTGGGGAGGGTGGATTTTTTTTTTTTTTTTTTTTGAGGTGGAGTATCACTCTGTTGCCAGGCTGAAGTACAGTGGTGAGATCTCGGCTCACGCAACCTCTGACTCCCTGGTTCAAGGGATTCTCCTGCCTCAGCCTCCCGAGCAGCTGGGATTACAGGCATGCACTACCATGCCCAGCTAGTTTTTGTATTTTTAGTAGAGACGGGGTTTCACCATGTTGGCCAGGATGGTCTCGATCTCCTGACCTCATGATCCACCCGCCTCAGCCTCCCAAGTGCTGGGATTACAGACGTGAGTCTCCATGCCCAGCCAAGGGTGGATCTTCTTTACTTAGTCTACTGATTCAAATGCTAATCTCTCCTGGAAACACCCTCAGAGACATACCCAAAAATAATATAACAGCTATCTGTGCATCACTTAACCCAGACAAGTTGACACACAACCCTCACATTGGAAATCCTATTTTCCAACCGCAAAGCGAGGATAACAATGCTTTTTATATCAGAGGATCCTTGTAAAGATTAAAAAAGATAATTTATAGAAAATATTTTAATAGTGCTTGACATTAATATCAAGATAGAATTTCAAAGTTCATTTTTTTGTGTGTTAGCATATTTATTGTTAACAACCTCTATTCTTTTGGGGCAAAAAACTAGGATAAAAATATAATTATAGGCCGGGTGTGGTGACTCACACCTGTAATCCCAGCACTTTGGGAGGCAGAGGCAGGCACATAACCTGAGGTCAGGAGCTTGAAACTAGCCTGGTCAACATGGCGAGACCCCATCTCTACTAAAAAAATACCCAAAAAATTAGCTGGGCGTGGCAGCCCACACCAGTAGTCCCAGCTACTTGGGAGGCTGAGGCAGGAGAATCTCTTGAACTTGGGAGGTGGAGGTTGCAGTGAGCTGAGATTGTGCCACTGCACTCCAGCCTTGGTGACAGAGTGAGACTCCATCTCAAAAGAAAAAAATATATATATATATATATAAAATTATATATACAAGAATGATACATACAAAAATTAGCTGGACGTGATGGCGTGGAACTATAGTCTAAGCAACTTGGAAAGCTGAAGTGGGAGGATCCTTTGAGCCTGGGAGGCGGAGGTTGCAGTGAGCTAAAATTGTGCCACTACACTCTAGCCTGGGTGACTGAGTGAGTCCTTTTCTCAAAGTAAATAAATAAATAAATAAATAATAAGAAAACAAGATGACAATAAAAGACAGGCAGAAGGGAAGGTGTGGTGTTTACTGCATTCTTAAGCATACAGATTTTTAAAATAGGATTAGTCAGACATCTTTAATCTTGTGACTGCTTTGGTTATCCTTTTTTTTTTTTTTTCTTTACACTTTGGTAGAAATAGATTTGACACAAAGTAAGTTGTGAAAGCATGTGGCCAGTACTTTCTCAGGAAAGTTACATAAAAATAACCTGAATACTTTAGAGGAATAGGGTAATAAATGCAGCTGCAGTCTTAAAATAGTGCACATTGCATGTCTGAGCTGTATGTATTCTACTTCTTAAATACTCCTATTAGTTATTATGTAAGTTAGAAAAATGGCAAACAAAATGTGGCATTTAAAACAGCATAAATTCAAAAGAGTGCAAACTATGGCAATCTACCATAAATGGTAAATAGGGGAATTAATCTTGCTAGTTGGTCATAAGGGTGCTATTTCCAGCGTGCCCTATAGTGCTGGTTCACTTCATTTTGCTCTAGCGTAAATGTTTCTCAGTGGAAATAATAGCATGCCCTCTCCAAATGTAAGAAGCGCTGATTCAAAAGATGAAGCAAAATTAGCATGATCTGGAGATTAATGTCAAAAGAAGGTAAGAACGTATATCAACTTGATTTACTCTAAATGATTATTCATTTTGATTCAGATTAGCACACAAGAATATGTGCTGTACTGTTGAAAAGACCAATCATAGAAAGAATTAAGAGGTGTGCAATAGAAAAATTAGAAATATGAGAACTGGTTTCTATTGTAAAATTTGGGCCTACATCAACCTATGTCGAAATCACCATATAAAACCTATAGCTTTATATCTAACTCCTCTAGTAAATTTTTAGTTCGTCATAGTGCCAAGAGGTAGAAATGCCAGTATTGCTATGTTAAAATCTAATACTGATATTAAACATTAAAATATATCATTAATATCTAATATTCCTTCCCATTAGAAGTTGAAGAACATTTTAAACTTTTTTTATCAGAAACTATGGGTATAAGCAAATTTTCACATATCAGGCCGTCTTAGCATGAGTAGATATGAGTTCATCTGCCGGCCCTTGCCAGGTATTCTTTTCATTTTTTTTTTTTTTTCTGAGATGGAGTCTCCCTCTGTCACCCAGGCTGGAGTGCAGTGGCGTGATCTCAGCTCACTACAACTTCCGCCTCCTGGGTTCAAGCAATTCTCCTGCCTCAGCGTCCTGAATAGCTAGGATTACAGGCATGTGCCACCACGCCCGGCTAATTTTTGTATTTTTAGTAGAGACGGGGTCTCACCATGTTGGCCAGGCTGGTCTCGAACTCCTGACCTCATGATCCACCCACCTCAGCCTCCCAAAGCGCTGGGATTACAGGCATGAGCCACCACACCTGGCCGCCAGGTATTCTTTTTAGCTATCCTTTCAAAACTTCAGTCAACATTCTGTATTATTAATGCATAATGCATACTGGCTCCTAACATTCTGTATTATTAATGCATAATGCATACTGGTTCCTCATATCGTTTCATGGCTTTCAAATATGAATTATCTACCATTAATATGTGAACCCCAAATATCTGAGACAGGAGTCAGTTAACTTAGAAAGTTTATTTTGCCAAGGTTAAGGATGCATGCCCATGACACAGCCTCAGGAGGTCCCGAAGACATGTGCCCATGGTGGTCAGAGCACAGCTTGGTTTCATACATTTTAAGGAGACAGAAGACATCAATCAACATATGTAAGATGAACATTGGTTAGGTCGGGAAAGGTGGAGCAACTGGAAGCAAAGGCAGGACTACTCAAAGTGAGGAGAGGGCTTCCGGGTCACAGGTAGATAAGAGACAAATGCTTGCAAGTCTTTAGAATTTCTGATTAGCTTCTACAAAGGAGGCAACCAGATATGCATTTTACTTATTTATTTATTTATTTATTTATTTTGAGTTGGAGTCTTGCTCTGTCACCCAGGCTGGAGTGCAATGGCATGATCTTTGGCTAATTGCAACCTCCACCTTCTGGGTTCAAGCAATTCTCCTGCCTCAGCCTCCTGAGTAGCTGGGATTACAGGCGCCTGCCACCACCCCCAGCTAATTTTTGTATTTTTTAGTAGAGATGGGGTTTCACCTTACTGGTCACGCTGGTCTCTTGGTCAGGCTGGTCTCGAACTCCTGACCTCATGATCCACCCACCTTGCCCTCCCAAAGTGCTGGGATTACAGGGGTGAGCCACCATGCCCAGCCAGATATGCATTTTTTTCAGTGAGTAGAGGGGTGACTTAGAATAGAATGGGAGGCAGGTTGGCCCTAAGCAGTTCCCAGCTTGACTTTTCTCTTTAGCTTAGTGATTTTGGGGCCCCAAGAATTATTTTCCTTTCACAGATATAAAACCCACACCATAATTCTGTGTCTAAGGGTTTAATAGTTATAAAACATTACCGCAAATGAGGAAAGAAGGTACAGATTCTCATTTCTGCCTTCATTTCTCTCTTACTAGAGATTCTCAAAATTTCTGTTGTATCATGCGTGAAAATAGATTGGAGAACATTCTATCTTCTTGTTTTGGCTGATGTAACAAGTGTAAAAATACACCATTCACACCTCCTACTAGAGGGAGCAGAATGACAGCCCCAGCTGTTGCTTCTCCAGAACTACCATGACATTCATGCCAAGGTCAGGCTTTCTGTGGGCAGCTTCCAGTTGATGACTGCACAGCGGAGATACTAACGCATACCCACTTCTGCAAGACACAGAACTTCTCAAATGGGAGACTTGAGCTTGAGGGTTCCTTTATGGGCTTGATCAAAACTTTCTTGAAACTGTGCTGAGGTTCAAGACACTTTCTACTTTTTTCCTCTCCTTCAGTTTTCAGAAATGAAACTCATTCTGATTGTTTTGCTTACCCCTGCCTCCTTCGACATGTTGAACAAGTATTTCCTCCAATAAATCACTTGCATATCTAATTTCATTTTGGATTCTACTTCTAGAGGAAACCAAACTAACATATCATTTTTAATGTATCAGTCTTCATCACTGATGTATTGAAAACATATATGTTAGGGAATCATACCTTTACCTTAGCATGACTCTGTGAGTCAAGGAAAATCAAGCATTGCATTTATTTTATTCAATTATTCAAACACTCAATAATTATTGAGGCCTTGCTATGTGTTAGATGTAGATCGTCTACGTAGATAGTCTCTTAGATATTACCTTCATAACTCATATGGTCACAGAGTTGTAATTACCAGCATGATAGGAATTTTCAACTCTACTTTTATGAGAATCAAATAAAATCTCAGAGATCTTTTCAAATTTACTTTTTTTGTTGTTTATATTTTCACGCGTAGTTCATTTAGGTACAACAATGGGGTGCTTCAACTGGACTATGCTCTATTCAGCTCTCATTTACTTGGACTACCTCACCTAGTAGCACAGTCTCGTTTAGCCAGTTCTTCTGTTTCAGCTGAGAGGTCTCCCCAGTAGAACCGTAACTCTTCCTTCATAGCTGGGTTCCTCAGGCTCAGCACTAAGGATATTTGCACTAGATGACTCTTTGTTGTGGGTGAATTTCCTCTGTATTTTATGGCATCCTTGGCCTCTGCCCACTAGATGATGGTAGCAACACTCCAGTTGTGACAATCAGAAAGCTCTCAAGAAATTGCCAGACATTCCGGGGGAAGTAAATTTGCACTCCTGTGAGTATCAATCTTTATAAGAATTCCTTGAAGAGGCTGGGCGCGGTGGCTCAAGCCTGCAATCCCACCACTTTGGGAGGCCGAGGCAGGCGGATCATGAGGTCAGGAGATGGAGACCAACTTGGCTAACATGGTGAAACCCTGTCTCTACTAAAAATACAAAAAATTAACCGGGCATGGTGGCGGGTGCCTGTAATCCCAGCTACTCGGGAGGCTGAGGCAGGAGAATGGCCTGAACCTGGGAGGCAGAGCTTGCAGTGAGCCGAGATTGCATCCCTGAACTCCAGCCTGGAGGACAGAGCAAGACTCCATCTCAAAAAAAAAGAATTCCTTGAAGAACAATAAAGGTTTAGTTGAGAATGACTGGCCACAATATAAAAGAATTATTTACTAAGTAGTTAAATGTAGTATAAAAGTGTATGTGTGAGTATGCGTGTGTCACCTCTGTCTTAATTTATGTGCTTTCTCTGAGTCTGCTCTGCCTCTTACTTGATCCTTAGTTCTATGTCATGCTCTTAGTTCTGTTACCTTGTTTTAGATTTTTTAATGGAAACATTAATTGCTACTGGTCTAATCTTTTTTTTTGTATCAGGATGAAAAGTCTATCAATAGATAATTCTGCCTTTCTGTCTTCATTTCCTCAAGGTTCGGAATGTTAAATACATATTTTCAATAAATTACTTTTATTTCCTTTTTTTAAAACTATTTATTAAATTAATGAATACTTACTGAATTTCTCTTATGTGCCACCCTGTATCAGGTACTAGGGACACATAGATGAATGAAAGGAAACAAAATATCTTGTCCTTGTCAGGTTTGCATTCCAGTGTACCTGAGAAAGTGTATGCAGATGTTCACTCTCCTCAATGTATGCCAACGGGAAACACAACAAAATTCCAAGCAATGGCTTCTTATTTTGCACTGATCGGTTTGGTGGTGGTGTTGGTGGGGGCAGGTGGGTGATGAAGGCTGGGTTATGGATAAAAAAGATCTTAAAAAAAGGGTTTAGTGACCATATTTACTAGAGATGCACACGAATGCACACAAACTTTTGATACGGAAGTGGGGGGAAGGGAAGAGCGTGGTCCCTTTCAATGATATGGAAGGGGGAAGGGAAGCGCCGGGTAGAGGCGGGCATGGTCCCTGGCTAGGGCTCTATCCCAGGGACCTAGGTCTTCGCGCCCAAATGCGGCATTTTCCAAGACTACCTTGGCCTGCCACGCCCCCATCCTTGGCTTATAAAAACCCAAGACCCTAGCAAGGCGGAGACATGAGCTGCTGGACGGCTAGAGGAATACATTGGTGGAAGAAAACAAACAGCTGGACATTGAGAAGACTTTGAGGGGAGCATGCCTGCGGAAGAGCACACCGCCAGATGCCCGGACACCAGCAGGCCACTGACCAACAGGCCACTGACCAGCAGAACGATGTAGAGTTTGGCCAGGGCAGATGGAGGAGAGCCCGGGGCCACCAAGCAGCCCAACTCCATGGGAAAATCATCTGCCTTCTGGCTCCCCCATCTGCTGAGAGCTTCTTCCACTCAATAAAACCTTGCACTCATTCTCCGAGCCCAGGTGTGACCCGATTCTTCCGGTACACCAAGGCAAGAACCCCGGGATACAGAAAGCTCTCTGTCCTTGTGACAAGGCAGAGGGTCTAATTGAGCTGGTTAACACAAGCCGCCCATAGATGGCAAAATTAAAAGAGCAAAATGAAAAGAGCACCCTGTAACACATGCCCACTGGGGCTTCAGGAGCTGTAAACATTCACCCCAGACACTGCCGTGGGGTCGGAGCCCGACAGCCTGCCCCTCTGTATGCTTTCCTAGAGGTCTGGGCAGCAGGGCGCTGAAGAAGCGAGCCACACCCCCATCGCACACCCTGCAAGGGGGACAAGGGAACCTTTCCAGTTTCGCTTTCACATTGACTATTTCAAAAAGGCTTGAAAACTCAATACTGATTTTCTGTTTTGCCTTAATTAACTGTGTCTCGGCCTCCCACAGCCACTAGCTTTTCTGTGTAACTATTTCTTACATTATTACGCATCAGGCCAGTACATAATAGCAGAAACTGTGATGCACCTGGAGAACGAAAAGGAAAAACAGACATAGGTGGAAGCCCTCCGGGATAGGACACTTGCCGCTTATTTGCTGAGTATCTACTTTATAATCATGATACTTAAAGTCACGCCTTCTGAAAACAGGAAGCAGATGTGGCTGCAAGAATTCATGTAAACTACTTTCTAAGAGGCTATGGATACATACATTGTGATGTTTCCATCTCCCATTTAATCTTTGGTAAATCACATCATTTATATATATTTATGGCTCTTTTCAGCTTTAACATTCAGTAATTTAACTAAAATTAGAAGTTAACAAAAAACCACTGAGACTAGAATTTCTTAATTTTATTTCTTTATGTAAGAATATTTACTAATATGTAAATTTTCTTGTAAGTTCTGAATCCTACTTTCTTTTTAAGGGACACAGATTTGTCCTTTATAGAAGAACTGCCCACAGAATAAGGTTATCACAGAAACATATAAGCCAATAGTAATTATGATATAAAATGCTATATTATAAAGGGCTTGGCATGATTTAATTTCTTATTTTTGTATTTTTCAAAGAGCAATATAAATCATTTCTCTAAGTAACAGAGCATACATGCATTTTACAACTTTGTTTCCTTTTATCAAATGAAAATTGATTCAATATCAGATTTGTGGTATAAAATCTGATAAATCTATGAAGTCTTGATAAACTAAAACAGCAAATCATATTATTTCACTTCATTCCTAAGGAAAAAAGACTCCTCTCTCTTTCTCAGTCTTACATTTTATACACACACACAGTCACACATACACACACATATCAAAGCTTAATTAAAAATAAAACAAAATGCCCCCTCAACTTGCCATGTGCAATAAACTGAAAGTTTATGTCCTCTCAAAATTCTTACGTTGAAATCCTAATCCCCATATTGATGGCATTTGAGAGTGGGGCCTTTGAGAGGTGGTTAAGGCTCTTCTTGAATGGAATTAATGCCCCTATGAAAGAAACCCCAGAAAAATCCCTTGTCTTTTCCACCTTGTGAGGATATAGAGAGAAGACGTCTGTCTGTGCGGAAGGAGGTCCTCTCCAGTGCATCATCTGCCAGCTCCTTGACCTAGGACCCTCCAGCCTCTAGAATTGAGAAATAAATATCTGTTGTGTATTACCAGTCCACAGCATTTTTGTTATAGTAGCCCAAATAGACTGAGACACCAGAGGTTAGTGCACATGTAACTTCAGTCCATGCTTTCCATGAATATATGGTGCTTATGGTAAAAATCAATATGAAGCCATGGTTGGTCACTCAATAAAGAAAATAAAAGTAACTGTCTTTTGTAAAATATGCTTGCTAGTTACAGGTTTGGACTTAAATGTTCTACCATCCTTTCAACTCAATTTAAAAGAAAACATTAACAGAAAGTTAACCAGAAAATTTAATTAATATCCCAATTTATAAGTATCTCCATTTCACGCCATTCTCACCACTCTAGAAAGTAGCCACCTAGAAGGTAGTTTACGTAACTTTTGCATCCATAACCGCTGCCTCTTTTCAGAAGTCAAGACTTTACATATCACAATTCTAAATTAGATGCTCAGCAAAGAAGCTGCACGGGTGCCATCCTGGAGTTTCAACATATGTCTGCTTCTTTTTCTTTCTCCAGATGCATGGAGGTTTCTGCTATTATGTACTGGCCCAATGTGCAATAATGTAAGAAATAGTTGAACAGAAAGCTGGAGGCTATGGGAGGCAAAGATGAAATTAATCAAGGCAAATGGGAAAATCAGTATTGAGTTGAAAAGACTTTTCATAAGCGAGAAAACATTAACAGAAAGTTAACCAGAAAATTTGACTAATGTCACAATTCCTAAATATCTCCACTTCATGCCATTCTTTTATCTATTTCAATTGTATGCCATCTTACCATACAATTGAAATATATAAAGGTCTTTACACCTAAATATTAATATTAAAACACTGCAATTTAAAAGGAAAATGGAAAAAGAGAAAATAATTTGTTCAGAAGAACATTAACTCTCAGAATCAAGAGGCTGCAACTATAAAAACAATTCCAGTCCAATAACCAGTTACAATGTTATTAAAAGTGTGGTCCCTTGATCTGAGTGTTGAGATGAAGTTACATTTCTCAAAGTTCAAATAAAAATAATTTTGAAAAGTAACATTTAAAAGGCCCTGGTAAAGCACTATAAAATAGTCTATGAGTTTTCAACATTTCTACACAATCATGAGTATATTTAATGTTATATTTCCATGATCTCTTAAAAAATATTTTCAAAACATGGTGTGAGACCTCAAAGGGACCATTTTGTGAAAGTTACATTCCAAACTACAGTTCTGCAGAAATGTGTACTGTTACACTGCTACCAAGTGGCACTTTGGTACTAAAAAGAAAGATTTACCTGAGCAATGATCAGTAGTGGTTCAGCACATTGCTTTCAATCAGCAATTTTTCTTGAATGACTCTCACAGGACAGGCCATGATGCACGGCCACTCCCATACATTATTTTCTGAAGGTAGAGAACGGTTATTCCTCCAAGAAAAACATGCCAAAGGCGAGCATGTAACTGCAACAAACTCAGAGGAAAAACAATTTACAGTGACTCCAGTTTGGTGGAAATGGTCAGATCGAACCTGATTAGAATATGAAATAAATAATTGAGTATGATTTTGTAGTCTACTAAAATACAATAAAGGAACTAAAATGAGTGTGATGGTTAATAGTGAGTGTTAACTTGATTGGATTGAAGGATACAAAGTGTTATTCCTGGGTGTGTCTGTGTGGGTGTTGCTGAAAGAGATTAACATTTGAGTCAGTGGGCTGGGGAAGGCAGACCCACCCTTAATCTAGTGAGCACAATCTAATTACCTTCCAGCAAACATGAAGTAGGCAGAAAAACGTAAAAAGAGAGGCAGGCCTAGCCTCCCAGCCTACATCTTTCTGCTGTTCTGGATGCTTCCTGATCTCGAACAACAGACTCCAAGTTCTTCAGTTTTGGGACCCGGACTGGCTCTCCTTCCTCCTCAGCTTGCAGACAGCCTGTTGTGGGACCTTGTGATCATGTAAGTTAACACTTAATAAACTCATATATATATATGTATGCCACCACTCCCAGCTAATTTTTGTATTTTTAGTAGAGATGGGGTTTCACCATGTTGGCCAGGATGGTCTCAATCTCTTGACCTCGTGATCCACCTGCCTCGGCCTCCCAAAGTACTGAGATTACAGGAGAGCTACCATGCTCGGCCAAGACTGACCTTTATTAATTAGCTAATTCCCATAAAAATTATCCAAGTTGTTGTGCCTATCAATAGTTCATTCCTTTTTATCACTAAGTACTATTCCATAAGTTACCTTTTTTAAAGTTTTTTTCTTTTTTATTTATAAAATAAATAAAAATATAAAATATAAAATATAAAATTAAAAATATATATATAATATAAAAAAAAAAATAAATAGAATCTTTTCTTATACTCCACCTCCTGGGTTCAAGTGATTCTCCTGCCTCAGCCTCCTAAGTAGCTGGGATTACAGGCATCTGCCACCATGCCTGGCTAATTTTTTGTATTTTTAGTAGCAATGGGGTTTCACCATGTATCTATGGGAGTTTATATATATCCTATTAGTTCTGTCCCTTTAAGAGAACCTTGACTAATACAATGCGTATGCTGCCAGCATGAGCTAGTGTAATTAAATAAATAAGATTAATGTGACACAAGAAGCCTTTAAAACTATTTTATCAAACACATGACATATTTATATTTTCTACTGCAGGAAGCAAATGAAATAATACTTGTTTACCAAGAAATTGTTACAGGATATATGTATCATTCAGGAAGTAGATGTTCAAAAACATTAATGTTCTTCTTGAATACTAATAAATTCAGTATTTTTAGAAATGCACATTCAGGTTTGTGAGGAATATGACAATCTCCAAAATTATGATTGAAATTCTCTGATACCAGAAGCTTTGATATTGCACATAGAGCACATAGCCTAGGGCAAGGCCTGGAAAGTGAATTCTTCTCAGCAACACTTGCTAGTTGTTTGCTTGATGTCTGCAAATAATATATGCAAGTAGTTTTCTTTCTATTTTAATCTTCATACCTACAAAAATATATTTTCTTGGTCGGGCACGGTGGCTCACACCTGTAAACCCAGCACTTTGGGAGGCCAAGGTGGGCAGATCACAAGGTCAGGAGATAGAGACCATCCTGGCTAACATGGTGAAACCCCGACTCTACTAAAAAAATATAAAAAATTAGCCAGGGGTGGTGGCACGCAACTGTAGTCCCAGCTGCTTGGGAGGCTGAGGTGGGAGAATAGCTTGAACCCCGGAGGTGGAGGTTGCAGTGAGCCGAGATCGCACCACTGCACTCCAGCCTGGGCAATAGCACAAGACTCCATCTCAAAACATATATATATTTTTTTCTCTATCAATTTCATCATTCTTATTAATGCCATTTCAAAATTTAGCTGCCATCTATATAATCCCCAGGGATGTATATTGAAATAAAAAATAATTGTGAAAATGACTTTAGGCAACTTCATAACTGATACAACTTCTTAAAAAGTAGAATATCATTAAGACAGGCTACATATTGGCTTAACAGCTACTAACATGTACCCTTTAGAAACACAGCTTAGTTTCAAGCCTATTTATGTAGCAGGGAGAAAATTATTATTATTATTATTATTTTTATTTTTTATTTTTTGAAACGGAGTCTCACTCTGTCGCCCAGGCTGGAGTGCAGTGGCGCGATCTCGGCTCACTGTGAGCTCTACCTCCCAGGTTCAAGCAATTCTCCTGCCTCAGCCTCCCGAGTAGCTGGGACTACAGGCGCCCGCTGCCACACCCAGCTAATTTATTGTATTTTTAGTAAAGACGGGGTTTCACCATGTTAGCCAGGATGGTCTCGATCTCCTGATCTCGTGATCCGCCCGCCTCAGCCTCCCAAAGTGCTGGGATTACAGGCATGAGCCACCACGCCAGGCCGGGAGAAATTATTTTTAAGTTATCAGCACGTATTTTTGTTGTTAGAGGCAGATTTTTTGTCTTTATATTTTGTAGCTGTTAAAATATAAAATGTAAACACAAATAAAACATTGGTTGTTTGCACCTTCGGGGTGAAAGTTGAAGTTCATCTCTAGACAGACCCCTTTTTCATTTAAGGGATGGATCACTTTGGTGAGCTTATATGGTAAGCAGGCACTATAATTCTCATGGAAGCTTTAACTGGTGCCTGAGAAAGCTATGTCTTGTATCGTGATTATCTAATGTGCCCCTAAGCAACATAAAACACAGAATAGTAATGCCCTCTGAAGGAAGTGGTGTTTCTGAAAATCAGTCATTCAGGGTCAAACCAAGACAGAGGGCTTTAATCTGGGTTAAGGGAGAACTCATTTCTCTTTCTGAATCCAAGGGATGGAGCCTGTACTCCAGAGGGGGCCAAAACACTTGAACTGGACTCCTGAAGAGTGAAAGCTGACCCTTGGAGAATAGGGGGTGGCTGGAGGGAGTGGAGGGAATAATGGAGCAAGGACAGTAAGGAATCCTGGTGAAGGAGGAACAGGGAATCCTTGGAATCAATTGTTTTGCATGTTTTTATTTTTTTATTGTAATTTTATTCTAATATTACCATTTTTTCAGTAGATTATTTTTGTTTAATTTTGCTTTTTATACTACAGTCCTATCTTGGCTTTGCTTTGGGAAGTGGAGTGTGTGTGTGTGTGTGTGTGTGTGTGTGTGTCTGTGTGTGTTGTGTGCACTCAGATGTAGGAGTGTTAAGAGAGGAGGATTGAGGTATGACTTTGCTTATGATATGATGATATATGCACAGGGACATTGACTGAGGACATGGTTTCAAAAGAGTAAAAGCGAATATCAGAGAAGAAGTGTCAAGCAAGAGATGACAAGCAACTACTTAGGGTGAATTTCTTGAACATGTACTCATTCCTGGGATTCCATATGATTACCACGGACAGGACGTTATAGAAGTCACGGCCATACAGCCATCATACAGGGAGATCACCCAAGCTGTGTTCTAAATTACCTGGTTTACAAGGACAGTGGTGGCTTCTGAACATCTTTTAAGAAGACGTCAAAATTAGGCAGAAGAAACTGAAACCCAAAAAGCCATTTGTTCCCCAAGCCCTCCTTCCACTTGCCAATATTTCCCGGAAAATAAGCAACCTAGAAAACCCTGTTCTTGCTGGAATCTTTCTGTTACAATAATTATAAAGTCCACTTTTTCTGTAGATCAGCCTGTCCTATCACTAATACAATAATCAGAAATTGCATCTTCACATGGATTGACATCAAAATGGGAGGAAACAGTTTTGAAAAAACAAACAAACAATAAACCTGAAGAAGCTTTAGACCATATTTCAACTGCAGCATTGGTTTTTGTTCTGCTTTGCCTTGTGATATTTTTCTTGAGTGTGAGGAAGAATTAGAATCAATAAATAAAACTGTTGACTTGGACTCACATCAAAAAGGCTGCCAGGTCAGCGAACATCATCAGCTAAAGATAAAAGACCTCCTTTACTTTAGATAGGACATTTATAACTGCTTTGTCACCTGTGTGTTTTAATCCTGCTTGTTGTTGTTGTTAATTCCCTACTGTGTTACATGTTTTAGGCAGGCAATTTAGTTTTAAATTCCTCATCCTGTTTGTTTTGTTAATTTTGTGGGCTATGTATGGATTTTAGTCATTGGCAAGGAACTCTGATGTAAATAAGGGAACAATAGAAACCTAGAATAAATTGACTCACATGAAATCATCTGCCAAGGTCACAATGTCTTATATATCACAAAAACAATAAATCGATATGAGTCTGGGCAGGCAAGTTATATGTTTCTATTTGGAGTCAAGGTGTATTGAATCATCCCAAAGAGGAAATTATCTTTAATCTCTGTGGGTTAAAAAATATAAAACACACTCAGCAATTCAAACTAAGTGAAAATGCATTTTAGAGGAACTACGTACATTTCTTCAAGTCATTAATAATATTTTAATACTGTGCTAAATAACTTTTAATAATTTTGGTAATTAGGATGATTATCATGAAAAATACTGCATATATCCTTATTAGATTGCATCTTGAATATTGCTTTATAAATAATCTGTTTATTCTCAATGCTTGAAAAAATTAAACAGTGCTTTAAGCAAAAATTAAACATTTTATTTTTAATTAAAAAAATATTGATTTACAAGATATTCCCAAAAACATGCAGAGAGGTCTTGTGTAGCTTTCATTCAGTTTCTCCCAATGGATACCCAACTATAGTCCAATATTTAAGTTAGGAAATTGGCCTTGATGTCAGTGTTTGTAGCATATGATGCCACTTTATCACATGTATAGTTTTGTGTAATGACCATATCAATCAAGATACAGTACTACTCCATCACAACAAAGCTCACTCTTACATGTTTTCTCTTTATACTCACACTCATCTCCCTCCCTTCGCTTCAGTCCTGTGATGGTTAATTTTATGTGTCAATTTGACCGAGCTTTAGGTTGTCCAAGTGTCTGGTGAAACATCATTCCTAGTTGTGTCTGCGGAGGGGTTTCTGGATGAAATTAACATTTAAATCAGTAAATTGATAAAAACATATTTCCATCCCCAATGTACATGGACCTCATTCAATCCACTGGGCATTAACAGCCTGAGTAAGACAGAATTCTTTCTCTGCACGCCTGTCTTTAAACTGAATGCCAGCTTTCTCCTGTCTTTGGATTCAGATTCAGATTCAGACTGGAACTATACCCTAAGCTCCACTGGGCCTTCAACTTACCAACTGAAGATCTTGGACTTCTCAGCCTCCACGATTATGTGAGTCAATTCCTTAAAGTAAATCTCTTATCTAGCTAGATCTAGAACCCATTGGTTTTCTTTCTCTGGAGAACCTCAACAAACATAATTCCTCATCCCTATCACTAATCTTTTTTTCCATTTATAAAATTTTTTTTTGAGACGGAGTCTTCCTCTGCTGCAGGAGTACAGTGGTACGATCTCAGTTCACTGCAACCTCCGCCTCCTGGGTTCAAGTGATTCTCCTGACTCAGCCTCCTGAGAAGCTAGGACTACAGACGTGCGCCACCACGCCCAGCTAATTTTTGCATTTTTAGTAGAGATGGGGTTTCACCATGTTGGCCAGGATGGCCTTGATCTCTTGACATAGTGATCCACCCGCCTTGGCCTCCCAAAGTACTGGGATTACAGGTGTGAGCCACCATGCCAGGCCAAGACTGACCTTTTTAAAATTAGCTAAAGCCCATAAAAATTACCTAAGTTGTTGTGCATATCAATAGTTCATTCCTTTTTATTACTAAGTACTATTCCATAAGTTACCTTTTTTCAAAGTTTTTCTCTTTTATTTATAAAATAAATAGAATCTTTTCTTAGACTAAAGCAAAACATCCCAAATTAGCACATTATACACACACACACATACATACATAAGGTTCATGCACACACAATAGCATACAGATGCACATGCCCCTATATATTATTTTGGACTGATTTAATTTCTTTTTGCTTTCTTAATTGCTTATATTTTAATTATTTCAGATAGTTCCCTTTTTAAAACTGAGATTTCATTTATTCCTTCAGTGGCCATATATCTTAGTAAACAGTTATAACTCTCTTCAAGATCTGCCCTCAAAATTCCCTAATGACCATCTGACCAATCATCAACCAATAATGAATAGGGGATATGTTGGGCCTAGTGAGGAAGAATAGGGATTATCCCCTGGAGGAACTTGAGGATGTGGCATCTATCTATCTAACTATCTATGTATCTATCTATGTATCTATGTATCTATGTATCTATCTATCTATCTATCTATCTATCTATCTATCTATCTATCTATCTATACATATGAGGTGGAAGAGTATTTTTGAACTGAATTCTGTGGTGCTAGATAAGTAGATTATAACATAAAGTTGAATTAAAAATAGTTTATCAATATGGGAACATGCTCCTTTGACAAAAGATTTAATATATTAGTAAACACCCTGGGTAAAAGTACTCATGGGCTCCTAGGACAGCCGTTGAAAACTTGGAAAATTAATGGTGCACACTAGTTGAAGCAGAATACCATGAGTGTCGTGGCACTGAAGACACATTCAAAACTTCAGAGGAGAAAGTTCAGAAATTTGTTGACTATATATCAGAGTAAGACTCAGAGGAAGTTCTGCTTATGAAAGCAGTAAAAGATTATTGGTATGGAGGGAACCAAGATTATTGGGAAGTTTGAAAGTGCTTTCTATAGAACTGACAGTAGAAAATGTTATTACATAACTGGGCTCCCTCATGGCAATGTAGATAACAAGATCCCTAAATAATAGAAACTGAATAATGGTGAATACCAGCAGAAATTAGGTGAGTGCAGATATGTGGATGACAAGAATAAGGTAGCATTCAGGAGATTCCCATTCATACACAACTATGGAGATGTCTAATACAAGACAGTGTTCCTCAAAACAAGATACATGGGCAGCCAATAAAACAATATAAAAAAGATATCGAGATTGGGTAGTGGAGAAAACTGAATAAATAATGACCCTCAAAGAGAAGAGAGAGGTAAAGCAAGATACAATTACAGAAGAAAGAAGGCGAGGTGACCCGTGCAGAGAGCTTTGAAAATGGAGGCAGGTTAATGATCCTTGGAATGCAAAGAATAGAATTCTAGAAGCTCGAAAAGGCAAGGAAAAAGAGTCTCTCCTAGGGCCTCCTGGGTAAGCTGGTCCAGCACATACCTTGGCTTCAACCTGATTAAGCTGACTTCAGATTTCTGGCTTCCAGAACTCTCAGAAAAGAAATATGTCTTGTTTTAAGTTACTGAGCTTATGGTAATTGGTTCAGGCAGCCATAGCAATCTAGTACTAATAATCAGAAAGCTCAAGGGAGTCAGAAAATAAAGTCACAGGTTTTTGCCCAGTTTGTAGACTTCTGCTACTTTTCAATGCAGAGCACAATGGCTAAAGGCAAAGCTGGGTCTCTATGAGGAAGGAACTTGCAATCCACAAGGCTAGAACGTTCTATAGCAATTCCCCTAATTTCTCAAGGGTATCCATGAACCATTACTTGCTCAAACATAAATTGGGAAAGGAAAACACCCAGATCTTTAGAGCATTTGGGGACAAATTGACATTCACTTCAAGAGATACAAACTACTACCATGTCCACTTTCGTATACTGAGTTCAAATGAGGATGAGGTTCAGAGCACACTGGCTCCCTTTTATCTACAAAACCACTAGTATTCAGGGCCCTATTCTCTGAATTATAACAGAAATGGATTAAGTTGGTATATAAAAGATTACTCATATCAGGCTCTTGACCTGTAAGGGAATAGTTATGTATTAGTCCATTCTTGTGTTGCTATAAAGAACTACCTGAGACCAGATCGTTTATAAAGAAAATAAGCTTAATTGGCTCACAGTTCTACAGGCTGTATAGGAAGCATGGTGAGGAGGCCTCAGAAAACTTACAATCGTGGCGGAAGGCAAAGAGGAAGAAGTCATGTGTTATATGGCCAGAGCAGGAGGAAGAGTGAGAAAGGGGGGAGGCTACACATTTTTGAACAGCCAGATCTCCTGAGAACGCACTCACTCTCACAAGAACAGCAAGGGAGGAAATCCACCCCCATGATTGAGTCCCTCCTATCAGGCCCCTTCTCCAACACTGGAGATTACAATTCAATGTGTGATTTGGGCAGGGACACAAATCCAAACCATATAATTCCATCGTGGCCCCTCCAAAATCTCCTGTCCTTCTCACATTTCAAAATACAATCATGCCTTCCAAACAGTCCTCAGAAGTCTTAATTCATCCCAGCATTTACTCAAACGTCCACAGTTCAAAGTCTCATCTGAGTTAAGACAAATCCCTTCTGCCTATAAGCCTGTAAAATCAAAAACAGGTTAGTTAACTTCCAAGATACAATGGAGGTACAGGGCATTGGTTATAAACAGTTACATTCCAAGAGGGAGAAATTGGTCAAAACCAAGAAGCTACAGGCCCTATGAAAGTCCAGAACCCAGCAGGGCAGCCATTAAGTCTTAAAACTCCAAAATAATCTCATTTGACTCCATGTCTCACATCTAGGCCACACTGATGCAAGGAGACGGCTCCTAAGAGCAGCTCCACCCCTGTGGCTCTGTGGGATACAGCCTCTAAAGCTGCCTCATGGGCTGGCATTGAGTTCCTGCAGCTTTTCCAGTTGCACAATGCAAGCTGTTGGTGGATCTACCATTCTGGGATCTGGAGGATGGTGGCTCTCTTCTCACAGCTTCACTAGGTGAAGCTCCCCAATGGGAACTCTGTGTGGTGGCTCCAACCCCACATTTCCTCTCCACACTGCCCTAGTATAGGTTCCCCATGAGGGCTCTATCCTTACAGCAGACTGCTGCCTAGACATCCAGGTATTTCCATACATCTTCTGAAATCAAAGGAGAGGCTTCCAAGGCTCAACTCTCACATTCTGCATACCCACAGGCTTCATACCATGTGGAAGCCCCCAAAGGCTTATGGCTTGCACCCTATGAAGCAAACGCCTGAGTTGTACCTTAGGACCTTTTAGCTATGGCTGGAACTATGAAGGCCGTGTTGGATGCAGGGCATGTCCCAAGGCTGCACAGAGGAGTAGGGCCCTGGGCCTGGGTCACAAAACCATTCTTCCCTCCCAGGCCTCCAGGACTGTGATCAGAGAGCTGCTGCAAATGTCTCTGAAATGCCTTCTAGGAATTTTCCCTATTGTCTTGGCTATTAACATTCAGATCCTTTTTACTTATGCAAATTTCTGCAGCTGGCTTGAATTCCTTCCCACAAAATGGGTTTGTTTTATTCTACTGCATGGTCAGGCTGCAAATTTTCCAACCTTTTATGCTGTGCTTCCCTTTTAAATATAAGTTCCAGTTTCAGGTCATTTTGCTCATGCATAAGAAAAGTGACCTTTTTTCCAGTTTCCGGCACGTTCCTCATCTCAGAGCCCTCCTCAGCCGGGACTTCATTGTCCATATCACTAGCAGCATTTTCATCACAACAATTTAACAAGCCTCTAGGAAGTTCCAAGTTTTCCCTCATCTTCCTGTCTTCTTCTGATCCCTCCAAACTGTTGCAACCTCTGCCCATTAACCAGGTCCAAAGCTGCTTCTGCATTTTCAGGTACCTTTAATGCAATGTCCCACTCCCAGTACTAATTTTCTTCATTAGTCCAATTTCACATTTCTATAAATAACCACCTGAGACTGGGTATTTTATAAGGAAGAGAGGTTTAATTGGTTCACAGTTCACAGGCCATATAGGAAGCATGGCTGAGGAGGCCTCAGGAAACTCATGGCAGAAGGCAAAGCAGCAGGAGTCACATTTTACATGGCTGGAGAAAGAGGAGGACAGAGAAGGGGGAGGTGCTACACACTTTCAAATAACCAGATCTCACACGAACTCACGATCACAAGAACAGCAAGGAAGAAAACTGCCCCAATGATCAAATCACCTCCCACCAAGCCCCTCCTCCAACACGGGATTACAATTTGACATGAGATTTTGGCAGGGACACAAATGCAAAGCATATCAAGCTGTAATAATGGGAAGGCCAAGCGGAAGTTTCTGAAACTTCACACAACCCCAGAGAGTAAATAAAAAACACTTCTCCCAGGAAAATGGTGGAGATTAATGGCACCACTGAAGTCTTCAACAATTAGGGTTGTGCTGTCTGTCAGATTTTGATTTAATTCACCAGTCTGACACTACTAAAAGTAGGTGGAACACAGTGGTTAACAGTGGACTACTATAAATAATCAAGTAATAGCCTCTCATGAAACTGCTATGTCAGACATGGCAGGGCAGAAGGCAGCATGGTTTCTAGCACCTGCAATAAGTTTAATGATCTTATGAATGGATACATTTTTATCACTATCAGAAAAGAGCATCAGAAATTGTTCTCAGCAAGGTGAAATTGACAAGAAGATAAATGTATTATATTGTTCCATGGCTACATTCTCACTCTTTGTTATAATTTAGTCCTGTTATAATTTAGACTGAATAGTCCAAAGAGCATTACAATAGGTCACTATATTGATGACATGGTGTTAATTAAACCAGATAAGCCAGAGGTAACAAAATTTTGGAGAACTTAGTAAGAAACATTGGCTCTAGAGTCTATGGATGGTGGACTAGCCCTTAAGGTGGCCCCTGGGATCCCTACTTGATGGTATTTTTGCTTCTTTGTAATCACTTCCCCTTGAGCCTGAGCAGGTCTGAGATTTGCTGCTAATAAACAGAACATGGCAAAGGTGACAGGTTGTCAGTGATTACCCATACAAGACTATGTTACATACAGTTTTTGGAACTCACTTGCTAAAGACTTTTTTCTTTCTCTTACTGACTTTGAAGAAGAAATTTGTCAGGTTGTTAGCTTTTTATGGAGAGACCCCATGCAGGAACTGAAGGAAGCATCTGGTTAACAGCTAGAGAGAAACCAGAGCTCTTGGTATCACAACCTTCAAAACCTTGAACTTTCTCAACAACCACATGAGCTCAGATGAGGACCCCAAGCCTTAGATGAGACTACATTTCCAGCCAACAGACCAATTATAGTCTTAATAGAGCAGACATCTATGTCATGCCCAGACACCTAACTCCCAGTAAAATAATAAATGCATGTTTTAAGCTGTTAAATTTGCACAAATACTGTCACTAAGTGACAGATAATTAATACAGTAGAAGATGAGCACTCAAAAGATCTAGTGACCCAACATATTGGTGAGGTTTTAAAAGATCTAGTGATATTGGGAAGAGGAAGAGATTGACAAACATTTTTATATGAGCCAGATAGTAAATATTTTAGCCTTTGCAATATGTAAGTTCCCTATTAAAACTATTCAATTCAGCTGATGCAATGCCAAAGCAAATAGAAAATACACAAGCAAATGAGTGTGCTGGGCATGATGCCCTACCTAAAATAGGGAATAAATGTGTATGTTTCTTATTTCCCAATGAGGAAAAGTCAGCTATATAATATGGTCTATATAGTATAGTCTTGGATCTATATTACTTTGCATAACTCTTCAAGTTCTGAAGGCATCATGTTCTACAGTTGTGAATAAAGTTAAAAAACCATTTACTACATAGCATGAGAAATCCTGGCCCCCAACTTTGTGTGAGGCCTAGAGTAGGAAAGTCCAGTCCAGGTTGCAGTACACGTAGCCCTGCCTCTTGACCTAAACTTTATATTACTATGTTCTATGGTTTGAAAGGTGATAAGTGGAATTTATGAGGTAGCCTTAAATCAATATGTAGTCCCTTAGGGTTCAAGGCCATGTCATCTGCATCAGAAAAGTATACACCATTTGAAAACCAGCTCCTAGAATGTGGGCCCAAGTTCAGATGGAGCACCTAACAATGGATCATTAAAATACTCTGCGGTGGAGAATACCATAATGAGCTAGTTCTGTTAGATCCACAAAGGCAGAGATCAAATGGGTGAAATGCAATTCAGGATTTGGTAGAAGTGTTATATCTGGTGTCAGACATGAGCAGAACCATCGGACCTACGTATTATTTGTAGCAGGAAGCCACATGTCACCATCACTGCTTCACTAGTGCCTCTACCACTGCTCATTTCCATGGCTTTATAGGAGATGCTTTATGACCAGATGATGGAGGATGTAAAAAATCTAGCTTGGCACAAAGATGAGTCAATAAGTGTGTGTAATCCATAAATAAGTGGTATAATCCATAAACTCAATAAGTGTGCATAATCTATAAATGGACGTGGTTGTACTACAGCCCTCACTTGGAAGAACTTGGGAGACTGCTGTGGGATGATGGCTTCCCAAGGTGCTGTGATGAGCAGTGCATTTGGTCATCCAATATGTAGGAAAAGGCAACAGGCACATGGTAGGTATATAAATACACTGACTGGTAATAAATCGTGGCCTGACCAGTTGGCCATAGACCTTAAAGGAGAATTAAAGATTAGAAAGATCCAGGAAAATAAAGTAAGACGAGGAGCCATATTAGATGGAATTATGAAAATATTCATGAAGTGTGAATATCTTTTTAGTTCATTTTTTTATAGACACCTGAAATGATTAACCAGAAGAAAGCACTAAAAAATTAGTCAGGATGTCAGGATGACTTATTTATTTGACATTAGCCAACTTCTATCATCTGCCACCCCATGTGCCATAATGGGTGAGTGAATGAAGTAATTATTATGTCATAGATGAAGACATAATAACCTGTGTTTACTCACCAAGACTGATCTAGTTATTGCTACCACTGAATATTAAATCAGCTATCCACAGAGACCAACCCTTAGTCCCTAAAACGAATGTTCATCTTTGAGACGAACTATCTACTCACTAGCCAGTTGATTACACTAAACCCTTTCAACACTGGAAATGATCGTTTACTATTTTTACTGGAAACAACTTGTATTCTAGATATAGGTTTTTCTTTCCTACTTGTAGCAACTTGCTTAGTTCTACTAACTGAGGAATTACAGAGAGTTTTGCTCAACAACCCAGGATTCCACATAACATTGTCTAAGATTGAGGGATCTACTCAATAGCAAGGAGAAGGGAGAGGGAGTTTTAGGTAGGTAGATAATCATGGAGCACTTGATCCGGTCATATTTCATATCACAATGTATCCACTTGTCTCTTGGAACACTGAAATGCCCCCCCCCCCTTTTTTTTTTTTTTTGAGATGGAGTTTCACTCTTGTTGCCCAGGCTGGAGTGCAATGGCACAATCTTGGCTCATTGCAACCTCTGCCTCCTGGGCTCAAGCAATTCCCCTGCCTCAGCCTCCTGAGTAGCTTGGATTATAGGCATGCACCACCATGCCTGGCTAATTTTGTATTTTTAGTAAGGGCGGGGTTTCTTCATGTTGGTCAGGCTGGTCTTGAACTCCTGACCTCAGGTGATTCGCCAGCCTCAGCCTCTCAAAGTGCTGGGATTACAGGCATGAGCCACTGTACCCGGCCCCTGAAATGCCCTCTTAAAAATGAAGCTGAAATGCCATCTTAAAGACAACTTGTGATGATCAGGCATCTTCCAGGTCAAACTGTATACCCTTAATTATGAGCCTGTAGATGATTATCTGTTCTACATCTACTATGCAGAATACATGCATCTAGAAATAAGAGGGGAGGGGGAGGAAATGAGTGACCACTTAACATTGATCAAGCGGCACACATGGGGAATTTGTTCTTTTTACAAGTCCAGATTTCCGGTCTCCAGAGGGAGAATGTTTCCACCATTGGATACAATAAGACTCTTCTTAAACTTTTCTGGAAAGGGCCTTAAACCCCTTAGTGATGAGGGCTTGAGTTACCTCAATAGTCATACCACCTACATGAGCAGAGCTGCTAACTCAGGGCAAGCGAAAACTTGAAGTTAGGTGACCAGGCAGGTGATGAGTATAAAAATGGCTTCAAGATCAACTGCAGCAGCATAGCCTTTAGTCCCTTCCATGAAACATAAAAAGGAAACCTAGAGTAGCTCAGTTTAGGACAAATATTAAAAGATACATGTGACTATGAAGGATGCAAGGGGTGGACTATAGTGGATACTCTGGTTTTCTGGCCAGATAATCCTCTTCAGGGCTGACACATCCACACCCCTTCTGTTATTTTTTATTTTTATTTTTATTTTTTTCTGAGACAGAGTCTCATTCTGTCACCCAGGCTGGAGTGCAGTGGCGCGATCTCAGCTCACTGCAAGCTCCGCCTCCCGGATTCACGCGGTTCTCCTGCCTCAGCCTCTGGAGTAGCTGAGACTACAGGCACCCGCCACCACGCCCAGCTAATTTTTTTTTTTTGTATTTTTAGTAGAGACGGGGTTTCACCATGTTGGCCAGGATGGTCTCCATCTCCTGACCTCATGATCGGCCCACCTCGGCCTCCCAAAGTGGTGGGATTACAGGCGTAGCCACCACGCTCGGCCGCCTTCTGTTATTAATATCAGCTGCCAAAAGCTCTCAGTTGCATCCCTCAACAGAAATTAGCCTTAGCGGCAGGAAACTGACTCAAACAATGTTTCATTCCTTCCCAAGGTGGCTTTCAGTCATTGTTTGGCTGACGTGGTGCTATCAAGACCCAGCTGCTTTGCTGAAATTTGCTTCAATTTTCAATTTTCAATTTTCAATCTGAAAATTGCTTCAATTTGAAAATCTGAAGAACCATCACAGCTTCAGAGCTGTCAGAACACACACAATTCTTGATTATATTGGTGCAGTTCATGGTGCCCTCAAATAATTAGAATAGTAACATCAAAGATCACTAATCAAAGGTCATCGTCATAGATATAGTGAAAAAGTTTGAAAATATTGTGAAAATTACCAAAATGTGACACAGAGACATGGATTGAGCACATGCTGTTGGAAAAACTGCCACTGATATATTTGCTCTGTTGTATTGCCACAAACCTTTAATTTATTTAAAAAAAAAAAAAAAAAAGCACGGTATTTGTGAAGCCCGATAAAGACAGGCATGATAAAACTAGGTATACCTGTACTTATTTCTGATGGCTTCAAATAAATTTTTTAAGAAGTATATTGCTCCATTTTTCAGTGTCATTAATCTAATTTACCAAATTTTAAAGCAAATATTTTATATTCAGTTATACAGATAAATTTAATTTATAATTTGAAATGCACTCCACAAAATGCTTGTTGATAAAAATCCATTTTAAATTAGTTGGTACCATGTATTTATAAATAAATGGTAGATTATCTACTATCTCCATAAATTACCATTTTAATAGAGTATTTGACAACCCTGAGAGATTAAGCCGTTTGTATACAATTTTCAATTCTTTTGTGATTTTTAGTAATAATTTTTAAAGAAATATTAACAGAATGGTCTTTACTTACTAAAATATGTGCAATACTATTTCCTTGTCTTCTGAAATTAATGTGTAGGGAAGAAAAGTCAAATTCCAAAACTATCTTAGTCAAATACATTAAGTGATTATTTAAAAATCATTTTAATCAGAATTATCACTCAATGTATTACATGTCCTAATATCTTTTCACCATCTATTTTTTCCCCCTTGGCAAAAATAAGAAAAGACAGAAAATGAGGTCCTTTTATACTGAAATTAAAACTTCAAAGGTGTTATTGACCATTTCACATCACATCAAAACTATATTGATTCTGGTCCAGACAAACTGTTGGTAATCAAGAACAAGTTTAGAGCAATTGTAGAAGATGTGAATTCTTCTACATCAGCAAAAGAAAAAAAAAGGGGGGGCAAGTCAGGTTTTTTTTATTTTGTTTTATTATACTTTAAGTTTTAGGGTACATGTGCACAACGTGCAGGTTTGTTACATTTGTATACATGTGCCATGCTGCTGTGCTGAACCTAGTAACTCTTCATTTAGCATTAGGTATATCTCCTAATGCTATCCCTCCCCACTCCCCTCACCCCACAACTGGCCCTGGTGTGTGATGTTCCCCTTCCTGTGTCCATGTGTTCTCATTGTTCAATTCCCACCTATGAGTGAGAACATGTGGTGTTTGGTTTTTTGTCTTTGTGATAGTTTGCTGAGAATGATGGTTTCCAGCTTCATCCATGTCCCTACAAAGGACATGAACTCATCCTTTTTTATGGCTGCATAGTATTCCATAGTGTATATGTGCCACATTTTCTTAATCCCGTCTATCATTGTTGGACATTTGGCTTGGTTCCAAGTCTTTGCTATTGTGAATAGTGCCGAAATAAACATATGTGTGCATGTGTCTTTATAGCAGCATGATTTATAATCCTTTGGGTATATAACCAGTAATGGGATTGCTGGGTCAAATGATATTTCTAGTTCTAGATCCCTGAGGAATCGCTACAGTGACTTCCACAATGGTTGAAGTAGTTTATAGTCCCACCAACAGTGTGAAAGTGTTCCTATTTCTCCACATCCTCTCCAGCACCTGTTGTTTCCGCGAGTCAGGTTTTGTAAGAAAACTTGTAGGTGATACTTCCTTTGTAATGGCAATTTCAGAAGACATTGTGTTTATAAATGTGGCCTCGTCCAAGCAGCACACAAGAGTGTCAGTGCCAGAGATGTGTCCAAGTCACTTACCTGCTTTGGGCGATGAGTTTTGCAGTTTCTATACACACTAAATCTGCTACAGTCTCCTTCAAAAACCTAGAATTTCCTCGTTGCCACACATAATCTCTCTTTTGGTAAGATGATTATAAGCATAACACCATAGGAAGTTCCTAATTTTGCAATTACATTATTTTTATCATGTAAAGTATGACTCAATTATCTACTGAAATGTCCATTTCTGAATTCTCATACATCCTTGTGAGGCAAAGAAACAGCACATTGGAGACCCAATATTTAATGAGGTCTAAAGCAATAAAATACCTATAGCTATCTTGTAAAATATGGTAAATTGATTTTTTTTTTTTTTTGAGACAGAGTCTTACTCTGTTGCCCAGGCTGGAGTGCAGTGGTGCAATCTCAGCTCACTGCAAACTCCACCTCCTAGGTTCAAGCGATTCTCGTGCCTCAGCCTCCTGAGTAGCTGGCATTACAGGCAGGCATCACCATGCCCAGCTAATTTTCCTATTTTTAGTAGAGATGGGGTTTCACCATGTTGGCCAGGCTGGTCTCAAGCTCCTGACCTCACGTGATCCGCTCGCCTCAGCCTCCCAAAGTGCTGAGATTACAGGCGTGAGCCACTGCACCCAGCCTGTAAATTGACTTTAATACCAACATAACATGTCAAAACATTGATAACCACCAGCATAATTTTATAGATTATACACTATATTATATATGCTATGTGTCTCTATTAGAGTATATACACAGTAGTATAATATATACAAATATATATGCATATATTTATACGTACATACATACATAAGTACACCTTCTGTTTCAATCATTCATTCATTTTTTTCATTAAAAATATTTATTAAAATACTAACATGGGACAGGCACTGAGATATCAAGTTACCAAGAAAGCCATGGTATCTGCCTTCACAAAATTTACAATTTAGTGAAGATAAGAGTTCATATTATTAGAAAGACTATTACCAGCATATACTTGTCACTGGGTCAAATATTTCCTTGTATTATATGATATAACCTTTAAAAGATTATTGGTCAATAATATAATTGAATCTTAGAAAGGAAACCCATCTAGAGTCATTCAGTTAACAAACAGCATGAAACTAGGTTCATATTAACACAGTCTAGGTGCTCATTCAATAAACAAGGTCTATGGTTATTCAGACCATAGACTGAGAATATTGAGTACCCTGGGCTCAATAATGAGCTCTAATAATATGAGAATATTTATTAAGCATCTTCAATGTACCAGAGACCATAACAGAAACTGGGAATAGAATAAATTAATAAGACAAGTTACTGGTTTTTTTAGAACTTATATTCTAAAAAGAAAGATAGCAGAGCAAACAAATAAAAATAATTTCAGGTACGGATGCATTTTATACATGGCATAAAGTGAGGTGAGTGTTAGAGAGATAATTTCAAGAAGGTTATTTTACACAGGGTTGTCCGAGGACTCCTCTGTAAGAGAGTAACATTTGAGAGGAGTCCCAAATGATGTGAAGATAAAATTTCTGCGAAAGCCTTGGTGGAAGATCAAGGAGACAGATCTGGAACTGGGAACAAGTTCCCTGTGTTTAAGGAGCACCAGGAAGGCCGGGGCCAACAAAGGTGAATGAGTGGAGAGTGACTGGAGATGAGTGACACTCTTCAACACAGGGTAGATCATATTGGGTCTTGTTGACAATGACAAATGGGTTTAGATTTGACTTAGAGTCAACAAGAACCACTATTGATCAATGGAATTGTTATGACATTCAGCAAAAGGCTTAGTTATATCAGGGCAGAATGAAACAGCTATTGATTATAGAAATGGAAGTAAAAAAATAGGAGGAAGAAAGAGTCATGATTAAAATTATGCTTCCTGGATTTGTGATAAACATTTCAGATGATTAATAATAAGAACTAATGATGGTGTTAATAATAATAATAATAATAACAGTTTGGATGGAAACATAAAGTCAATTTATGCTAAAAATGCCATATTATCTTCTTTTGGTCACATCATGCATATATGTGAAAAAAATATTTCATGACATTAAAAAAAGTTTGCAATGCAGAGAAGTACAAGATAATAATTTTAAAAACATAAAACAAAATAAAATGTTGAAACAGCAACTGAAGCCTGAGGATGGGGCAAAAGAGATAAAAGAAAACCTTAGAGTCCCACACACTCTGGACTCTGGACTTTCAGTTTTCATGCTCTAGAATGGGGCAGGAAATCTGAGACGGCAAGTAGTTGAAGGCAACTGCTTTTTAAAACTGTAGTCCAGGGCAGCAAAGTAAAGAGAAAGATCTCCCAAAGTGCATGGCTGGGTGTGGTGGCTCATGCCTGTAATCCCAGCACTTAGGAGGCCGAGGCAGGTGGATCACTTGAGGCAGGAGTTTGAGACTCTCTATTATTCTAATAGAGAGTCTCTAATAGGAGTTTGAAACTCTCTATTATTCTAGCTTTCAGTGTCAAAACAGCATAGAAAAAGGGTTGATCTTTGGTTGGTGTCATATGAAGCCAGAGCTATTATCTGTCTCCTGATTCAGGTCAGGTGATAACTCAGTAACATGACTGGCGATGCCTTTCTCTTTTTTTGACTTAGACAAAAACTCTAAACCTGGCCACCTGATCCTTGAAATCAGAAAAGGACTCTATTGTTACTGTCTAATGTGTCATGGATTATTTAGATTTCCTGTTCTTGGTGAGATTTGCCTCGATTTTCCTGGCCATAAACCTGCCAGAATCTTCAATGAAACCAAGTTCCAGATACTTCACATGTTTATGTTCTGCAGTGTTTGGATCACTTTCCTTCTTGTATAGCAGAGAAGGGGCCAGCCGTGGTAGCCATGAAGATTTTCTATTTTGTTGTCTCCCAGGACTAGCTTGTTATTGAGCTGCATCTTTAGGGAAAGTTAGAAACACTCTATAAGGTTTACATAAGACAAGCACATTGTGATCAAAGTTCTTTAAATATTTACCTGGTAATTCCCCCAAAAAGTGAGAATTAAAAAAATAAACCAGGATATTCTTACAGTCGGATAATGGGTTATATTCAAATCTCTCTTAACCTTTCTACTTAAAAAGTGTCATCATTTTGTTTCTTTAGGAGTATCCATCCTCATCTTCGGAGCCTTTCAAACTTTACCGTTATCTTGCGTTTCTTCTTTTTTGCCTCTTATTGGTAAGGCAGACTGCATAAGGTACACATTTTAATATGGCTTTTCTTATGCTGATTTTAACTTATTTTGTATATTTATATATGAGTATACTTTAACCATTCTGGAATTTTTTTTTCTGTACTGTATGAAATAAATATATATTTCTTTTATTGGAACAAATAGCCAAATTTAGAAAATATTGAATGGATCACACGTCGCTGTGACTGGAAATTAAACTTTTATCATTAAATTTTATTCTACACGTAGACAACTGATTATAAACTACTATTTTGTTCCATTGATTAATTTGTTCCAATACTACCCTTGTTTAGTTATTATTGTGTACCTATACAACACTTTATCATAGTTTTTTAGTATGTTTTTATATCTGATCAAGAATGTTCTTCATTGTTTTCTGGTAATACATCCACTACAAAGAAAAGATAAATGTTTAAGATGATGGATATCCCAATTTTCTGATTTAATCATTATACATTGTGTGCAGTTCTCAAAATATCACATGTAGCCCCAAAATATGTACAACTACTATATAGCAATAAAAAGTTTAGAAACTTTATATTTGGAAGCTTAAAAAACAAAAGTAACTTTTATTTTTCTTGCCCATTTCCCCCTCCTATGAACATCAACATCATAACAGGATCTACAAAATTTCTGTTGGGATTTTTAGTAACATTTAATTGAATATACAGTTTACAAGGAGAAGATTGATTGCTTGAAATTAAAGTATTTCTAGTCACAGACATGGCCTATTTCTCCCTCCCAAGAGTCAATTTATTTTTGTCACTTATTAGATATTTATACCTCTTCATATATAACTTAAAGATTTCATATTAAACCTATTTCTAAAAAGTCATCTTTATTATTTTCAACAAATAGGATTTTTCTATAAAAATATATAGGTCTTTGTGACTTTTTGTTGTGATGTTTTAATTTTGGAAGTTGATATTGCATCTGACTTATGGGCTAAACTAATTTATAAGATCTACTATTGTGTCAGTTTATTGTTTTTATAGATATTATATGAAAATTGTGAGAATTTAACAAAATAACCTAAAAAAGGCAAATAAGCATTCCAAAGGGAAGCAAAATTGTATTGTAACCGATAAATATATTTGGGAAAATTTGATTATCAAGTTTAATTTTGTTAAATCTCTAATTACTAAGGTATTTTGTCCCAAAGTCATAATTTACAAAAAAAAAATTGTATGAGGGAAAAGTCATGTTTACCAGATGTCACTTAAGGGCAGAGAGTACCTACAGCCCACTTATTCTTCTCTACATCATTTATGAAATGTTTCCCCAGATATTACCTTGTTTCAATTAAATGCTATTAAATATGAAATACTGCAAGAATTTAAATTTGTCTGCTTCGTAAGCGTATATATGTCCATATGTTAATATATCATATCTTTCTAGTTATTATTCTTCCCTTGATAAAACAACAAAATAATAAAATAGCAATTTGAGGAAAAGCAGAAAAACACAAGTTCATGTGCAAAGCCCATTCTGCTCTTTGTACTCTTATTAGCCAATCCGTGCAGTCAAAATCATTGCCCCTCCTAAGAGGTGGTAAATGTGTTCCTGTTGTGTAAATAATCCAGGAATGGTGAGGTAACTGAATCAAGTATTTGTAATGTAGCAACTCCATATTTTGAAGCTCAATTTTTTTAAAAAATTAGATTTTATTTCTAAGTGTCATGTGAATTTTGTGGAGAAAGCAAGCTAACTTATTGGACTTTGCCCCATTCAGTACTGAAAGTTATTTTAATTTCCAAAATCATCTAAAACACTAATTGCAACTGTTAGAGGCTTGCTGTGTTTATTGTTACTGTAAACTCATTTAATTATTAGTTCCTTATAAATTGCAAATATTTATAGGGGTAGATAGCCATCTCTTAAGCTGCCTTTCTGTAGCCAGTAGAATGAACTACATACTATCAAAGGACCCAATTTGCAAAATATAGTGTATTTGCTATGCATTAAAGAAACTCTTCCTCCAGTAAGTTTTCCTCTGACCTGAAAATTACAAAATATTACCAAAAACATTAAACTCATTAAAAATTATCCTTCATATAATGATCTCCAAATAAGTACTTTTTTCAGACTATGAAAAATATGCCATTTTGAAAATGGCTTTTTTATTATGGTAAAATATACAAAACAATTTACACTTTAACCATTTTTAAGGAGACATTTTAGTGGTTTTGAGGATATTAATGTTTTTATAATTAATTCATTTATTTTAATTGACAAATAAGAATTGTACATACTTCTTATGTACATGTGCCAAAGACACTTAAATCAAGATAAAGTACATGTATTATTTCATTCCATGACACTAAAGAGAGATATTGGTTGGAGGTCTGCTTTCTTGCCTTTATTATTATCTAACACCTTGTATCATTAACATCACCTGGAGCTTATGAGAGCTGCTGAATCTCAAATCCTACCCCAGACCTACTGAATTAGAAACTCTGATGGTAGAAGCAGCAATGTGTATTCCCAACATCCCTACAAGTTATTCAGACAAACAATAAAGTTTGATAAACACTGGACTAAGTAATAATCCACTCTTCATGAAGGAGCTTACATTCCTCGTGGGACGATATAAACAAATGGATACCTAACCAAGAATGGAAGTACAGGCATTACTTCTGAAAGAAAATAGTGTGGAAGAAAACAAAACCTCCTATTGTACTCTAGGTAGAATTCATTGACTCATTAATTTCAGGGGATACTATGATAATAACTACTTATTTATTTATCTTTATTGCTGATTTACAAAGTAGTTTTCAGTTTACAGATGTGAAGGCTCAAAGAATTAAAAACTACATCAATTGCCAAAATCACACATCTAGAAATAAAAGTCAGTGTTTAAAACCCATCACCCCTAGCCCACCCACCTCTTGCAAACCTACATTCCTTCTGCCAGATTTCAGGGCCTCCACTTCAAGACAAGCTTATGGCAACCTACAAAGACAATTTAAAAGGCCTGTTCAGAATAGATGAGACACATGTCTGAGGATGGTTCTAGGTGATTATGTTATTTATAGTAGATGTATTGTTAGGTTGTTTTTTTCAACACACTTCATTTTCTTATGATTGTCATAGATCCTCAAAATCTCCACATAAAAGATCTAGCGTCCAAATTCCACTAAATTGTAACTGCTTGCTTGTCACTATTTCAACCCAGATCCTTTAGCACTGTAACAATCACTTTTTAAGAAACTAAAAAATTCCCTGAGATTTTTCTCCCTTGCAAAAACAATGCACCAACACACACATAAATATGTGTTCAACTAATATTGTTCATAAAAAGGCAGATCAGTCTCCTAAACAGAAACATTATTGACCACTCTAGGCTCAATGCCTGTGAGGGTCAGGAACTCTGAACCTCACTGTTCTTCTCTTTGTATCATTAGAATTCAATTAGGAGACTTTTTCTTTAATGATATTCCAAAGGGCTCATACGATTTGAATTAGGATTTTTTGGGGTGGATCCAAATCAGTTGGTCCCATCTTCATACCATCTCTAGCAATGTCCTTGTTTATTAATTCCACAATTTCTCACACTCGCTTCCCTTAACTGAGTTTTAGGAAAATGAATTTGTCTTTCCTCTTTTTATCCTTAGCCTAACCCATATGAGGTGGAATACCTTTCTGCTGAGTGAACATTACATAAAATATTTTAATTCCTATTATATAATTATTGTAAACAAAAGAAAATTGAAAACTTCTGCTATTACATCGGCAATATTCCTCTTCTACCTTGAGATTTGATGGATATAAAACACAAATACCCAGTGCTATTATGTTCTGATCATTTATACACTTATTTTATCTTTATATCCATATAATGTAGGTACTGTTACCATCTCCATTCTGCCAATGAGGAAATGGAGACTCAGAATGGCTTTGTATACTGCCCAAGGTCATTAGTTCACTAAGCAATGGGGTCAAGATTTAATTTTGGCAGACTTGTTCTAGAATTCATGAAGACTCTAGTTGGACAGTCAACTTTACAATTCTGCCAGTCTGGAATTATTTTGTTGCCTTCAGTCAGAGCTGGAAATTTGTTGGGTTATTACATTTTTAATTATTCAATTTAAAAAAATTATTAACATAGTTTAGGAAGTAATTGCTTATTTTCATTAATAAAATATTGTTATAGTCAATAATTACTTTATGTTTTAAAAATATTAATGCACTTCTTCATAATCATAAATTTACATTTCCACCTTAACATACAATATATGGTTTAAATGTTAAGTATAAACTGTTATTGAAAATGATGGAACTGAAACACAGCCTTGAAATTCCAATGCCAAAGTGATTTGTAATCTTCTATAAATTACATCAAAAGCATTAACAACTGAATCCATTCACAAAATAATCAATATGGTGGTTCTATTGCAGTCACCTTCACAATCAATTCAGCCCAATGAGAAAAGACCCATCAATCAATCAGCCAGACATTTAATCAAAACACACAATAAAAAATCTATCAAAACAAGGATCTGAAAGGAATTGAACTTTGATTACTTGAACACCAAAGGTGCACGAGGTTTGAGAGCTGAGTTGCCGCCTTGTCAAACAAAAGATGGAGCTACTTTCTTTTTCTATGAACTGGATTGCCCTGCGTTATTCATAATGGAGTTTGTATCAACCAATCAATTTTCCAAAAAGCAATTATTTCTCCCCAAATGTTTACAAATAACAAAGTGCATGAGAGAAAACAGTATAATACATATTTTGTTTTAAAAAAGTTTCTGCAGAAACTCATACTCTTTTTAAAGTACAAATTACCAAATGTCAGATAATATCAAATCAGAAACAAGATGAAATAAAATTGTACTGAAAATATTGATTTCTGGCATGCTCATTTGGCCCAAATTCAGGCAGCAAAGCGTGTGGTTTCTTATTTGAGATTCTAAGAGTCTTACAAGCTTTGTTACAAGCTGCACAGCTGCAGGAACATCAACAATTTTGTCACCTCTTTCAAGTTCACTAAATAGTAATAATTTTTTTGTTTGTTTGTTTAGTTAGGAACAGCTTTGTTTACAATAAGCCAGTAAGTCCCACAACATTTTTAAACACTGGACTGAATATCACTCGATAGCTAATCTTTATGGTTAATCACTGAATTAGGAACAATTTGCATTACTTAAAAGCAAGTAAATAATTACCTTCCACTGGGGAAGTAGCTAAAAGTTGGAGCTGGGTTTTGACTTAAGTTTTAAAATATAGTATGGAAATGAACTGAATTCTATTGCTGAACAAATTCATCACACCTTTTGAAAAATATAAGAATAACATTGTTTTCTAACTTAATTTTATTTTTCTGTGAAGGGGTGCCATATTACTTTGAAAATACTTGTCTTGCAAATCCAGCTACAAGAATTAAAGAATAAAGTGCAAATGAACTTCAGCCAAACCTCTAAGGAGAAATATGAGAGTCAACTACATTTGTGAATCTGAATCACTAGTTCAAGTTTCATCCATTACCATATTTTGTGGAATTCCGACCACAACATCCCATCAAGAAGGTACTAGCACCCTTTCCTTGCAGTGGAGGTTTATGGAAAGCTCTGTCATCCAAACTGGATCCAAGCGAGTAAAGAGTGTTGACAAGTTCCTTTGCTCATACGAATAAGCAGTGCCTTCAAATAGAAATGTTTTCTTCAGCCTAATGCTGTTTCTATTGGGTTTTGGGCTGCTTCTAGTATTTTGATAATTGGGCATACTTCAGTATGTTGCTTGTCCCCAAAATCTCATTCCCAATATAGTTAGCATAGACGTATGAGCACATTCTTTCACTGTTAGTCAGCCAATTGCACACTTTCTGTTATAAGATAAATAAGTTCTGAGATCTAATACACAACCATGATAATTATAGTTAATAAGGCTTTATTGTTTACTTGAAATTTGCTAAGAGACTAGAGCTGTAGCATTCTCGATACACATATACAAAATATATCTGCGTGTCATGATAGATATGTTGATTAATTTGATTGTGGAAATTATTACACAACGTATACTTATGTCAAATCATCATGTGGTACATCTTGAATATATATAATTTTTGTTTGTTGATCTTCCTCAATAAAGCTGGAAAAAATTAAAAAAAAAATGTAGTCAACCAGGAACAATGGCTCTGACAGAGCACCCAGAAAATTTAGGCAAAGACTTCTCCTTCCTTCACTTTTTTTGTCCTTCCTCCACTTCTTTTGGTAAACATTTTCCTTCACATATTTTCTAGTAGAGGACGCTATTCTTGTTCATCCCAGACCAAAGAAATAGCTTGAAAACTTGATATGCTGCTTCCTACTGATACAGACAGGAAAACGGCAAATACTGGGTAGAAGAGGGCCATTCCCTGGCAAAGGCCCCACTTTTAAGCCTGGACTCCCGTGTCCCTAAATGGGAACAGGCATTCCTGTTTTTGTACCCAAAAAGTTACCAGTTGGCCCCCCGTGACTCCATATCCTGTACCCATATAAACTGCAAAGCCCAGCTCCAGAAGGGGATAAGAAAATGAACAGAAAAGCAGAAGAATGGCAGAACAACACAGCAGAAAGAAGAAGTGTCTGAACACCAAGAGGAGTTCAGCTGGGGGCTGTCGGAGAGGAGATTGTCTGCTGGAGGGCCAAACTCTAAGGGAAGATTATCTTCCCACTCCATCCCCCTTCCAGCTCCCCATCCATCCTGCTGAGAGCCACCTCCACAACGCAAAACAACCCTCGCATTCACCGTCCTTCAAGTCTGTGTGTGACCTGATCCTTCCAGGATGCCAAACAAGAGCTCTAGAACACAGAAAGCTATCATACTGGCCCTCAGAGATACGGAAAGCTGTCACACTGGCCCTCAGAGACACAGCAAGCTGTCACACTGCCCCTCTGCCCTTGCAAAAAAGCAGGGGGTCCACTGAGCTGTTTAACACTTAAGCCATCTGTGGACAGCAGAACTAAAAGAGTGCACTGTAACACTGTCCATTTGGGCTTCAGGGGTTGCAGGCACCTACCCCTAGATGCTACCATGGGGCCAGAGCCCAGAAGTGCTCACCCTAGCTCCGGTTCCTGCCCATCTGCATGCTATCCCTTCTATAAGGAGTTTGAGCACTGGTGGTGGCCTAATAAGCCTCACCCCTGTTGAATGTCCTACGACTGGGGTCAGGGAACTCTCCCATTTCACTACTAAACCTATCAGACAAGTGTTTCTCTATTATTGGTTTGAAAACATACTAGTGAAGGGTATAGCACTAAGCAGGTAACTTTGAGGCAAAGGAGCGACCCATGTTTAGAGCTACAAAGAACTAAATTATACTCAGCCAGAGACAAAAGTCATATCGCAGCCTTTTGCCTAGGATCTTACCCAAATGCCCAGCATCCTTTTGGCCCTGCCCCTATTTATTTTATATTTTTGACATATTTTGATTCTGAAAACCTCATCCACTGCCAAATTCTGGATTTGGCTTCGGGAAAGTTCCCAACCTTCTCTGTGCTTCAGGGTCACCAATAGTAAAATAAGAGTTATAATGTTACCAGCCTCCTAGATGATTTAATAAATGTAACCTGTTTCAAACAATACCATAGTAAGAATGATTTCAATCAACATTAGATAGTGCCAGTTTTGTCTTTTACACTTGTTGAAGCATCCAGCAAATATGAGTGATCAGAGTACTATACAATTGTTAAAAATTGAGTATCATGGATATTGACCTATAGACCAAAATAAGCACTTCATTCTCAGAGAATTCAAATCACTGTGATTTGCCCAAGTGACCAGAGCTTCCAAATGAAGAAAATGAGGCCAAGTATCTTTATGTTTAGTCCAATTCTCTTTCTAGAGTACTCTGTTAAACCAATGTATTAGACATTTTCTACAGTTGCCAAGAGAACCAATCTGTGAGATTCACTATACGTTCACACTTTGATTCTTTGGTGTCAGACTGCCAATAAGAGGGAAGGTGCAGGTTCTCTAATACCTTATTGTGGATGAGTGTTAGTAGCACTAGTGATAGTAGTGGCAAAAGTAGCTATCTTACTGGTCTTAGGCATCGTGTCCTTTATGATAATTTCACAACTGATGCTCAGAATGACCTTGTGAGGTGTGTGCTATTACTACTTATCAAATAAGAGACTGGAGTTTAGGAAGGCTAAGTAACTTCCCCACAATCAAATCTGTACAGTGGAAGCCTCTAAGCCTTGATGGGCTTTCAAGGTTTCTTATTTCTTAGAGCCATTTTTCACAGATATGGAAAATCCCTGAAAATGGAAAACGATGTCTAGGGTAAGGGATCTATCTGACTATAACACTGTAAAATTCCCATTAAAATCATAGGATTTAGATTTGAAAAAAAATGAATGAATCATATGATCCTCAACTTTTAATTTGGTTAAATAGAACATAAAGGTAGGAAAGATTGAGCCATCTGTACAGGGTCACCCACCTAATTAGTAATAGAAGCAAAATTACAATATATATTATCTCTTCTTATTTAAGTATTCCCTCTTTATTATATTTCTTCCTTCCCTACTCCCAGAATCAACTTTTTCTATTTCTATGGAAAACAAGTTTTTGCTTTTGTGAATTTTCACAGAACATGACTCAAGGTAGAATTAAAGTCACTCCAAAACCAAAGTCAATTTTTGACTTCTGGACTGAGTCTATGGGTTTCCCTTTTTATTTATTTATTTGTCCCAAAGCCTTCCTCCCCTCACTAACATCCATATACAGTGTGAAATCCTCTTCAAGATTGTTTACCAGACACATCTCTATATGTCAAGCCTCAAACATGTAGCCCCAATCCAGATCTAGAAACAACCCATGGTTTCTCAAAGATCCACAATATAGGTGTGCAAACTAAATTTTAAAGTAACGGTCACAATGAAACTGGACCCCTATCTCTCACCATATACAAAGTTACCTCAGGATGAATTAATGACTTAAATGTAAGACTTTAAACTCTAAAAATAATAAAAGAAAACCTAGGAAAATCTCTTCTGAATACTCTCCAACATTCATGACTGAAATATTGAAAACAAGTGCAGCATAAACAAAAATAGACAAATGGGACTTCAAACTAAAAAGCTTCTGCACGCAAAAGAAATAATCAGTGGAGTGAACAGACAAGCTGCACAATGAAAGAAAATATTTGCAAATTATACATCTGACAGAGGACTAATATCCAGAATCTACAATGAACTCAAACAACTCAACTAAGAAAACCAAATAACCCTATTAAAAATGAGGCAAATGACATAAACAGACATTTTCAAAAGAAGAAATACAAATGGCCAACAAACATTTGAAAAAAAAATGCTCAACATTGCTATTCATCAGGGAAAAGCAAATTAAAAGAACAACGACATATCATCGTACAGCAATCAGAATGGCTATTAATAAAAAGTAGAAAAAAATAACATGTTGGCAAAGATTCAGAGAAAAGGGAACAGTCATATACACTGTTGATGGGACTGTAAATTAGTACACATTCTATGGAAAGGATGTCTAAGGTATGAGCGTGGAGATTTCTTAAAGAACTAAAAATAGAACTACCATTTCATCCAGCAATCTCACCACTGTGTATAGACCCAAAGGAAAAAAAAATACTAGCACTCATATACTTATCACAGCATTATTCACAAGAGAAAAATTATGGAATCAACTTAACTGTCCATCAACAAATGATTGGATAAAGAAAATGTGGTATATATTTATATACCATGAAACACTAATCAGCCATAAAAGAAAAATAAAATAATGTGTTTTGCAGCAACATGGATGCAACTAGAGGCCATTATCTTAACTTAAAAACCCACAGAAACAGAGCATCAAATATCGCATGTTCTTACTTATAAAAGGGAGCAAAATAATGTGTACACCTAGACATAGAATGTAGAAAAACAGACATTGGAGACATGGAAGAGTGGAAGAGTGTGTGTTTGTAGGGGTATGGGATAAGAAATTACTTAATATGTACAATGTGCATTATTTGTGTGACGGTTTCACTAAAAGCGTGGACTTCACTGTGTAATATATGCATGTATCAAAACTTTTCTTATACCCCCTAAATATATATAAATACAAAAAAAAAAGTCTAAAAACTCAGTTTCAGGAGATTCGTTGCTTGAATTTAGAAAACAGAATTCATTCTATTATATTTCATAGGTTAAACAATGAAAGAAGAAAGCAAATATACATTCAAAACACCTTCATATGCAAGTATAGGCAGAAAAACATGACTATACATAAACTGTAGAAATCACTACAGGGAGGGCAATGAAACAAACGCCATGAAATAACAGTTTATTGATTATATTTACTTTAAAATGGTCAATGTTTGATGTAGAATGTAAGACCTTGTGTACATTAGGAATATGAAAAAAACTGTTCTGCAAAAGAAGAAGGAACAAATAGTTTGTTCTTCCAGAGAGAAGAGAAGAGAGAGGATAAAAAAAACCAGAGGCATAAAGCCAGTTGGATGGCAGAAGACTTCAGGCTATAGTACTGGACCCTTTCCCTATGTTACCATCTTCCCTAGTGCAATCTGTAAACTCATAAAATTCTTGAGGGTAATGATTTCTGGAAATAAAAGATATCGATCACTCACTGAAATTATTATGCGACAGAACAGTGGAATATGGGCACATAGAGTCAGAAAGAAACACGTACAACTAACCTAGAGAATTTAACTGTAACTGCTACAAAGCCACAGCATTGAGATATGGTCAATTCTCAAAGAAACACATGGTGATTCTCAGAGAAACAAGAAGCCTCCCTTCAAGAGTTTTCTCCAAGTTGAAAATTCATTTATTGCATCAGAAATTAAGACTACGAGCTCTAGAGAGAGACCCTCTGCATTTTAATCCTGACTCTGCCACCACTAATCTGTAAAACTTTGGTTAATGTTCTTAAGCTCTATGTACCTCTGTAAAATGGAAATAATAATGGTCTCTTCATTTTAAGGTTCTTTTACGTATTAAACAAACCAATGAGAGAGGAGGCAGTTAGAGGCTGGCTAGGCAGGTAGAGAGGAAGGGTCTCAGGAGAGAAAAAACACCTATGGGGTCGCACCTCCACCACCCCTGTAGCTAGTAGGAGGAAATATGGTTAAGAATTTCCTCTTAAGCCAAAATGTTTGCTCAGAAGGGGCTGTCCCAACTTAGGCACAGGTGCAATAAATCAACTAAATGTCCTTATCTTGACCTAGAGCTAATTAACATATCACTAGCATTGCAGCTTTAGCCCCTCCATAGGTTTCGCTTAGGCACTCATGGGTAATAACCAAGATGGAGTAGCTATGGCCAACACCAGGCATGCGCAGATGCAACACTCCCAGTGGGGAAATTTACCTTTCCTATTCGGGTGGAACCCACAGAAGACTTCCTTGCTTCTGCCACATAAAATACCCAGAACTCAGCCCCATTTCTGGAAACCTTCTTTCAGTCCCTCTCATTGCTGAGAGCTTTTCTGTCACTTAATAAATCTTACTGTACTCACTCTTTGGTGTCCCTGTGCCTTATTCTTCTTAGTTGTGGGTCAAAACCTTGGAACTCACTAACTAAGGAGTAAGAAGACTGTTAAGAACTACACACTGCATTTATAAGAGTGTCTGGCATACTAGGAGGCCGAGGTGGGCGGATGACGAGGTCAGAAGATCGAGACCATCCTGGATAACACGGTGAAACCCCCTCTCTACTAAAAAAAAATACAAAAAATTAGCCGGGCATGGTGACGGGCGCCTGTAGTCCCAGCTACTCGGGAGGCTGAGGCAGGAGAATGGCGTGAACCCGGGAGGCGGAGCTTGCAGTGAGCCGAGATCGCGCCACTGCACTCCAGCCTGGGCAACAGAGTGAGACTCTGTCTCAAAAAAAAAAAAAAAAAAAAAAAAAAAAAAAAAGTCTGGACAGAATATACTAACTTTATTAGCTATCATAATTAATACTAAAATTTTCAACACCATTTTATAACCTGTTTCCCTACAACTAACAGTTTGGCATACAGGTGTTCATGCCTCACCATATTAGGTCAATATTCCAATTTAATGGTATCTTATCCTCTGATTACACACTTCAGCCTATGCAGCTGTGTCACATGGTTACCATGTTATTCAGCTTCCAGATTCCTGCCTCCTTATCAATCCCAAATGTATTAAATATATTTTCTTCCTCTGTTCAGTCTTTGGACTTGCAAATTGCTATGTGTCTCCATTATGGTCATAGACGACATAATACAGTTTCCCAGGCCAGCTGGGAGGATTGTCGCACTGTCTTGTTCTCTAGGATCACCTCTACAAGAGTAAAAAAAAAAATAATAACAACATCTATCCTTCATTTTTCTTACATATTTCTCAAGATTTCTTTCCCCAATTGTCACTTTCTTTCACACATAAATTCTCATTTATGACCTTCATGTCTGCTGTTTTCTTTTGGTAACAATCAGATCACAAAACTTATCACGATCACCCAACCTAAGAATACCTCCCCAACGCTAATTTCTCTCCAGATAACATTTTACTATTATAGTTTTCAATAGGATAGTCCATTCACCTTTCTTTGCCATCAAATTATTTGGCATGTTGAAATCTGATTTCTATATCAGTAACATTTAGACAGTTGTTAAAAGCCATTAGAAAAGACCATTTGTGTGTATATGTGTGTGTGTGTATGTGTATGCATGAGTGTATGTGACACGAGTACCTGCACATATATGTTTCCTTGTCTCTTATCCTTTCATATCTGTGACATGTGTCATTGTGGACTCAACTGTCGTTTTTGAAACTCTCTTTCCCTTTGACATCTGTGCCACCAAACATTTTTCTCTCTCTCTGACTCCTTTACTTAGACTTCAGAGAGATGAGTTTATTGTAAATCTGCTCCTTACCCTGCTTACAAGATTCATTCTTATTTTGATACCTTCCTTGTCTTTTTTAGGTTAATGCTTACTATTGGTTTGAATCATCTCTATATTTTTATGTTCATCACTGAAAAGTTTTGATATGGCTATTCACTGTTAAGTACATTTTGCTTGACACATTTTTTTACTCTGTTCAGTCTCCCCTGAAACTAGAGCTCTGAGTTACCTGTACCATGAATTGTTAATGGACCACCTTGTTATTCAGGATATGGTCTAAGAGCTATCTGGGAGACATAGCCCAGGATCCTGACAGCTCCCACCTTGGATGCTGACTCTGGAATCCTAGTTCCAGACACCACTGAACATCTCTCACAGGCATTTTAGAAATGCCTGACTCCTTTACTCCTTTCACAGATATGAAAGGATAAGAGACAAGGAAACATATATGTGCAGGTACTCGTGTCACATACACTCATGCATACACATACACACACACACATATACACACAAATGGTCTTTTCTAATGCCTTTTAACAACTGTCTAAATGTTACTGATATAGAAATCAGATTTCAACATGCCAAATAATTTGATGGCAAAGAAAATTTGATGACCAGAAAACTAGAAGACCTGGTGTGGCTGCTAAGACATTCACATCCAAGGGAATCAGCGAAGGCTTTATATTAACGTGTGTGGCTTTTATTTATTTATTTATTTTTGAGATGGAGTCTCGCTCTGTCGCCAGGCTGGAGTGCAGTGGCATGATCTCGACTCACTGCAACCTCTGCCTCCTGGGTAAAAGCAATTCTCCTGCCTCAGCCTCCTGAGTAGCTGGGACTACAGGAGCATGCCACCACGCCCAGCTACTTTTTGTATTTTTAGTAGAGATGGGATTTCACCATGTTGGCCAGGATGGTCTCAATATCTTGACCTCATGATCCTCCTGCCTAGGCCTCCCAAAGTGCTGGGATTACAGGCATGTGTGTGTGTTTTTTAAAGATTGTAAGGATGTGAATGAGTTTTCATTTATCATTTTTGAATATACAGGAAAAGTAAATGAATTTATGCTGTGCATTGTCAAAGGAGAATTCTCATAAAAACACAAAACCTTTCACAATCCTAATGAAAGAACATTAAGTCTGATTCCATCATTTTACCACAAAGAAGACAGAAAATTTCCAAAGTCCTACTGTTAGTAGATATTCTAGCTGACTCAGTTCAGTGTTGCTATGATTAAACAGGAGGGAGTTCCCTAAAAGTAAATGTTGTAAGAAATCTTAAGTATTATTTTATTATGTTTCTAGCCTAACGAAGTGCTTTTATTAAAGCACTTTATTTAAAGGCATTATTGATATTTCATTATGTTCAACAGATGGAGTTAATGTGAATGTTTACTCTTCAGATATCTTTTCATTTAATATACAAAGATATAGAAAACAGAAGAGAATTGTGGGAAAAAATGTATATTACAAATGAAATTTGAGTTGGCTTACAAGGAAAGCATAGATAAGACCTATACTCACAGGAGAGGTTAAGTCAAAACCACACAATAAAAGGCAGTTGTAGAGAAGTGGGCAGTGATACTAGGATCACTTAGCTAAGCAAAGCAGTAACGGATGAGTAGAGAACTAGTCTGAATGTCCCTGCAATCACAGTACTAGAAAAAATCAAGTCAGTTGAATGGTATAGATTTTGTGCAAGGTACAACAGCTTGGTGAAAGCAGCACTTTTTTTTTTTTTTTTAACAAGGTTGGAGTTAGTCACCAAAAATATCGATCAAAGTAACAATATTGTCATTATCAGTAAATGATACATTTGGTATCTCACTGTAATTTTGATTTGCATTTCTTTTTTTTTTTTTTTTGAGACAGAGTCTTGCTCTGTCTCCAGGATGGAGTGCAGTGGCGCAATCTCAGCTCACTGCAACCTCTGCCTCCCGGGTTCAAGTGATTCTCCTGCCTCAGCCTCCTGAGTAGCTGGGACTACAGGTGTGTGCCACCACACCCAGCTAATTTTTGTATTTCTAGTAGAGATGGGGTTTCGCCATGTTGGCCAGGATGGTCTTGATCTCTTGACATCATGATCTGCCCACCTTTGGCTCCCAAAGTGCTGGAATTACAGGCGTGAGCCACCGCGACTGGCTGATTTGCCTTTCTTTAATGACCAGTGATGATGAGTTTAGAATGGCAATCATTAAAAAGTCAGGAAACAACAGATGCTAGAGAGGATGTGGAGAAATAGGAATGCTTTTACACCATTGGTGGGAGTGTAAATTAATTCGACCATTGTAGAAGACAGTGTGGCAAATCCTCAAGGATCTAGAGAACCAGAAACACCATTTGACCCAGCCATCCCATTACTGGGTATATACCCAAAGCATTATAAATCATTCTACTACAAAGACACATGCACACGTATGTTTACTGCAGCACTATTCACAATACCAAAGACTTGGAACCAACCCAAATGCCCACCAATGATAGGCTGGATAAAGAAAATGTGACACATATACACCATGGAATACTATGCATCCATAAAAAAGGATGCATTCATGTCCTTTGCAGGGACACGGATGAAGCTGGAAACCATCATTCACAGCAAACTAACACAGGAACAGAAAACCAAGTAGCACATGTTCTCGCTCATAAGTGGGAGTTGAACAATGAGAACACATGGTCACAGGGAGGGGAACATCACACACCAGGGCCTGTTGGAGGGTGGGAGGGCAAGGAGAGGGAGAGCATTAGGAGAAATATCTAATGTAGATGAGGGCTTGATGGGTGCAGGAAACCACCATGGCACGTGTATATCTACGTAACAAACCTGCACATTCTGCACATGTATCCCAGAACTTAAAGTATAATGAAAAAAAAAATTAAAGTAAAAAAATAAAATATTGAAGAATAAAAAAAGATACATTTGTAGGATGACACTTGTCAAAGTGTACACATTTTCCAGTTAATACCTGCAAATGCTAAAAATATAATCCTTTAAATGTGAATTTAAGATGTGGAAGTGTTGGGTACAAGTAAAGTTGAATCTGCCTTCACCTCTCACACTCACCTGCATCAGAAGGACTACATCTTCCAACTAAAAAGAAAGGATATATTTCTGATCTCTGCTGAGCTGCTATTTAAATTCATTTTCTGGGAGGTATGTTTTTGAAGATGATTTTTAATGTCATGTACAGAGGGTAGAGAAAATTATTAGAGTCATCCAATTTACAAGGATGGATTTGATGAGAATTGTGTTTATAATAAGGATTATGTTAAGCACATCACATACATCTACTATTGTTCTAATATTTCTAAGTCATTTTTATACTTATTACCAACATGTTTTCTTAATATTTTCAAATCAACGTAGTTGAAACGCTGAGGATGGTAAGCATTTGCCCACATGCTTATTTCCAATTTGTCCGGCTCATCCCATCTTTCTTTTCAGAATTTTCGATTATTATAGACATCACACAAAACGTGAAGATAGTGCCCCACAGTGTATTGTACTCTATGCTTGCTAACACACATATCTACAGAAGGTATAAATAAAAATTGATTAGGAAGGGTTTTACCTACCATCTGGAAGTCCACTATCAGGCTTCAATGAATAGCTTTTAACACTTACAGACTCTAATATCCTGGCTCTTTATGATAATATTCTAAGGGCAAATATAGTTCATAGTTTCTTTTTTTCCCTTTTAGTCTATTAACCTATTGCAGTTTTGATTTCAATTACCTTGTAATGCATATAAAAATAAATTACAGAGAGAAAATATTACAGAGTGGTTTAACAAGTTAATGGTAAATTAAATGCATGCTCTTCTTCATTATGCAAATTTTCAATGCTGTGGAACATTTAGCACTCTCTCCTGGATAGCACTCAACATTTTATATGCAGATAAGTCAGCAGTTCTAGTGAACTTTTGCCTTACCCACGCATTAATTCAAGAAATACATACTGAAGTTTTTCCAGTTGCTTTACAAACTATATAGGTAGGGTAAAAGCCAGCTCACTACTTCATATAGAGCATTAACTTCTAATCATGTCAGTTAGAGTGTTCCTTCTGAAAAAAGATTATTGTGATGAGAAAAGAAATGCTAGTGTTAATTTAAAATTTAAATTTTTGAATGCACTCACTTATTTCTCATTAGAGATTATAAGATCATTGAGCAAACACACACATTTTCTTGTCATAATTAATAGATATTACTTTCTTATCTTACAATAGTTTCCACTTATATACTTTAATTCTGGTAGTATCAAAACATAATAAATTAGTTTCTATTTATTAACATTGAAATTTTCCAAGCAACAATTGTTTTTTCAAACTAACAATCTAAATCTTACTCTAAATCTACTTTTTTTCAAATTGGTTTATAGGTTTAGATGCAGAATCATCTTATACTTCTGCTATCAATTTGAAAAATGTTGGTTCTAAATTGCCTTAAAGAAGATAACCTTCACATTTTCTGTATAACTTCAATTAATTTCTTAAAGTTTAATCTCAAGTCTTCGAAGGACATTCAAGCAACTTGAAAGTATAATAAAGGTTAGTATATTCAGAGGTAAAACTAGAGCAGAACGAACACTTTTTTTTCGTGGATACTGTAAAAGAAAAATAAAATGGGGAAAAATGAATGAAAGAGAAAGAAAGAGGGAGGGGGGAACAGGAAGGGAGGAAGGAAAAGGAAAGAGGGAAAAAGGGAAATGAAGGAGTGAAGGAAGAAATAGCAGAAGAAAGGATAGAAGAGAGGGAGGAAGGCAGGCTCTTTCAACATTACTTTTAGTTTTTAAAAAGTAAAACAGATAAATGTACATGAAAATAGTTATAGTTACAGATATAGATATAGACGTAATTTTAGCTAGAGGATCAGTTACTCTAGGTTCAGAAAAAAACAAAACAACAACAAAATAAAACAAAAAACCCCTGCTTTTTCTATTGCATACTTTTACTCCCATGGAGTAAAAACTGATTTTTACCATTATCTCTCAATCAGATTACCCTTGTATCCTTAGTCAATACAACTCCATTTTGGCAAAATATACATACTTACACTACCTTTCGTGATGTTTGCAGATCTTTAGAGCTACCCACATGAATACTAGTTGTAGTTCTATATATCATTTTTGATTTTGATTACCTACCAAAACTATATCACATTCCACTTGATAAGGTGGACATAGTAGAAGATGGGCCTAACTATTTGAATGTACAGCCAACATTTGTTTGAAAATTAACTTTACTTTGTCTAAAACACACCAAAAAATTGTGGTTCTCCAAATTTTAAGCCAAAAAGTACAGTTTAAAAGCTAATGGCCATAATTAATTGTCAATTTTTGGCCAAAATTATCGGTTGGGTAATATGGGTTCTCTAAGTAATTCTCTGAGAATGATTAGTTTTGGAACCGATTTTTTTTTCCTGACATTAAAAAGCTCATGCTAGAACATACACCCATGGCATTATGAGCCATTCTATATGGAGTTTTTGGGCTTTAAAAGTGTTTATAAAACAGAATATATATATCCTCTAATCTTAAGTGTCCTTTGATTCTAATTGTTAAGAATTCTGAAGGCTCCACTGGGCATGGTAGCTCACACCTGTAATCCCAGCACTTTTGGAGACTGAGGCGGACGGAGCACTTTAGGCCAGGAGTTTGAGACCAGTCTGGCCAACATGGTGTAGCCCCCTTCTACTAAAAGTACAAAAATTACCTGGGTGTGGTGGCGCACTCCTGTAATTCTAGCTATTTGGGAGGACGAGGCATGAAAATCACTGGAACCCAGGAGGCAGAGGTTGCAGTGGGCCGAGATTGCAACACTCCACTCCAGCATGGGAGACAGAGTGAGATTCTGTCTCAAAAATAAATAAATAAATAAATAAATAAATAAATAAATAAATAAATTCTGAAGGCTCTAACTAATGTACTTTCAAACTCACTTAGCCTGCTACACTGCTACAGTTTCATGGAAGCTGACAGAAGACATGAGACTCCTGGGTCTGGTTTTATTATTCACAGCAAAAGCAGTAACTAAAGTGGAAGCATATTCACGTCCCTTCTGAGACCCAGTTCCCACAAAGAGAATGAAGTTCAGCCTAGACATCTACACACACAGTGGGCTGTGTTACAGGAAGAAACATTTATCTTAGGCAATCTGCCACCTTACAGCATTGAGTAAGTAAGCCTCTCTGTCAGAGAAGATGTTACTTCACCCTCAAGATTGCTCACTGCAAACACAACCTTGGAAGTGTCCCAAGGAAAGTGGTCAGAGACTTACCTTGAATTCCACAAATTAAAAGAAAAACTTATATTGTTTACTCTGCTACAAAATGTAAAGTATATAACATTATTCTAACATGATAGTATCTTGCTGTTTCTTCTGACACCGAGACCAGGAGTAGATGAAGACCAAGTAGAAAGTAAGAGAGAGAGGTAGACTGAGAATGATCACACTTGCTATAATAAGGCAGCCATTAATGGAAATCTCTAGGGATTGTGGAGATCCATCTAAAAGGGGAACGAATACTGTCCAAGAGTGATGGCAACAATTGTGTTCTAATACTTTTTATGGAAGTATTCCAAAGTACCATGATTAATTTATTACATGCTAGCTATCTAATTACAGTTAATTCTGATGTTTCTTTTTTCAAAATCTGTATGAAAAAATATATTGATCTCAGTTTTCAGTTCTTAATATGGTGAACAAAACTAGAAGGAAAATAAAATAGTTTTTCAAGGTTCCTTATTTGGAAATCTATAGCTCAAGCTGGGATTGAGTTTAGCACATAGAAAGATACACCTGCATTTTTGTATTATAGCACAAGAGTTGCTCTGTAGGTTGGAAACTGGCAGAGCTGAATGCTTAGACATGTCTACAATTAAGGGCAGCAAGCCCTTTCATTGCCTAGCTTTTTGGACACTGAGTATAATGATGCACGTTTAAGCCACTTTTCAAGTCAGGTAATTCATACTTGTTTACGTGATGCTCTTCACACAGAAAACTAACAACTTTATTGCCTTTCTTCATTGAACTACTTTTTTTCCTCCCATTTATCCGCCTGAATGAATTGAAAAACAGGTAGAAGAGGCATACACCTCTGAAAACAAAGGACTTGTGTTTCATCTTAAGTGTTATATTGTTTATAGAATGCAGACAATAATTTAACCTCTTTCCAGCAGCACCAACCTAACTTGCCCCTAGGACATGAAACATTGAAGCACAAGATGAAATTGTATCATTGTGGAACCACTCATGACTGAATAAGCCTGCAAGCCCCTGCATTCACTCCACTGCTTTATTTTGTTGCTTTGTTATGAGCTTTGAAGTGGAAAAGAAAATGAGCTCTTTGAAAAATAAAAGAAACTGAATGTCATTAACCTCGTCACTTTATGAAATAAATTCCCTTCCTTCCATCCTCCTTTCCTTTCCTCATTCCTTCTTTCCTTTGTTCTTTCTTAAATGAAGGTAAAACAAAAACTTAAATGCCAGAAGAAAAACAACCTATATTTATTAAGCCTAATAAGACACAAATTCACATGTGTACCTCACTTAATTCTCAACCTAACTGTATCTGATTCATCATTATCCTTATTTCTTAAAGCTGAGGAAAGCCAAGCTCAGAGATATTTTGTAACTTGCCAAAGTGACACAGTTTTGTGCAAACGAAGGTCATCCTAACTCCATGTAAAACACAGGACAGTATGGGGTCCGGACGCAGTGGCTCATGCCTGTAATCCCAACACTTTGGGAGGCCCAGGTGGGTGGATCATGAGGTCGGGAGATCAAGACCATCCTGGCTAACACGGTGAAACCCCGTCTCCACTGAAAATACAAAAAAAATTAGCCGGGCGTGGTGGCGGGAGCCTGCAGTCCCAGCAACTCAGGAGGCTGAGGCAGGAGAATGGCGTGAACCCGGGAGGCGGAGCTTGTAGTGAGCCGAGATCGAGCCACTGCACTCCAGCCTGGGCGACAGAGCGAGACTCCGTTTCAAACAAAACAAAACAAAACAAAAACAAAAAGTTTCTCTTTATCATACAGGATAGTTTAAATTTAATGTATTTATTTCTATGATATAGTATTGAGAAATATGCTCTTTAAAATATGTCATGTGTATGTAATTTTCATCTAAAAATCTTGAATTAGGAAATATCTCCTGTCTGGTAGACCAAATGGAATCTTTCCAAAGCAGTATTTTGGAAAAGGAGAATATTTGAAATTCAGCAAAATTTGAAGGTAAGTAATATTTCCTTGTAGAAAAAAAAAAATTGCTGCAAGAGAAAGAAAAGGCAATTAGCTCGTGGTCCTTTTTTAGCTGCTGGCTCATTATTTTTCACAGCAATAATGACATGGAGAATTCAGTACAGTCCGCTTTGTGTTTGCCTTGTCTTCCCTGCCAGGAGTTTTCTGAACAGAAGTCTGATGCAGTGAGGCTTCTATACTATTATTTTTAAATAAATAGTATATTTCATTATAACCAGCTATCACTAAGGTGAATGAGACTGGAGTACTTCAATATCTGATGAGACTACAAACATACCTCAGAATTTATATCTTTATGTTTTCAGTTCTATTAAATAAGCTGTAGAACATCCCAATTCACCTCCAATATACGTCTCAAAATACATGCCTTTGATTTATAGTTTTGAAGTTACATTTCATTGCTGTGTCTTAAATCAAGTATTGAGTTTCTTTCTTAAGTTTACCATGCATTGAATATTCATTATATTTTTTTTAGAGTACAGCCATAGTCTTTTATGGTGATTCAAAGAGATTCTAGCAAAAGCCTTCCACATATTGATTATTTTTACCCATTATTAAAGACAGAGAATTAATGTGATTTCTAATTTATTTTCATCTGAAAATCATGAAACTTTTCTTCAATTTTTCAGCACCATTTACTTATGACAGCTTTTATGAAAAGACGACGAGTTTATATATTCATCCATCAGAACTAGTAGTTGGAGATCACATGTGACCGTGTGACAGTTTCAAGTACTGGGATTTTCTTTTCCTTTTTTTTTTTGAGACGAAGTCTCTCTGTAGCCTGGGCTGGAGTGCAGTGGCGCGATCTCGGCTCACCGCAAGCTCCACCTTCCAGGTTCAAGTGATCCTCCTGCCTCAGCCTCCCAAGTAGCTGGGATTACAGGCGCCAACCACCATGCCTGGCTAATTTTTGTATTTTTAGTAGACACAGGGTTTCACCGCATTAGCTGGGATGGTCTCCATCTCGTGATCTCGTGATCCACCTGCCTCGTCCTCCCAAAGCACTCTGATTACAGGCATGAGCCACCACACACAGCCAAGTACTGGGATTTTCTTTGTGCTGGTAAGAAATATAGCCAATGGCCTGTGCCCCAAACTGCCTGTGCCTCTTCTCATAAGGTAAGTACTAGCATTTAATAGGATTCAGATTTATGATAAATGATAAATACATGTTTAGTTAAAATAAAGCTACAAGTAAGCTATGCAGTGATTTCCACTAATAAAAAAATAGTATTTATAACTGCCAAACCTGGGAATAAATCTTACTGTCTTCTGTGGGATTTTTTTTTTTCCCAGGAAACCAGTTTAAATCCTTTTGGGTAACATTGTAAAACAATAGCCAATGTGTTTGTTATTAGTGATTGACTCCCAGCTTTGAACTGACCCTTCATTACTCAGTTCTGTAATGCTGTGGCTGGAATTCTGCAAAACCAAATATTTCTTTTCTGCCAACAGGATCTCTGTTGAGCTCTAGCAATAGGCAGCACTAGCGGGAGACAAAGATCCCCCTTGCCTCTTGTTCCTAAGAGCACTTCCCCAAAAGTTCTTCACTGGAGCAGGAGCAGTTGGCTCCAATAGCAGCAGTTTTGCTGGTATTTTCCACATTTCAAAACTAGTCTCATTTTGCCCCCTGAGAAATGATGCACAAGTTGCCCTGATCCTCCTTCTTAGAGAACTTGGTCACAATCCCATTGGGGCCCCTCTAGATTCCCAAGGCATCTGTGCTAGTCAGGCAGCACACCGTCCTCGGAGATCTCAGTCCCAGAATCCAGAAAATCCCTCCTCCAAGCACCTGAGGCACAGCCAAGGTGGGCAGTATGATTTTCAGGGGTGGTGGTGGGTTCCTTCAAGCTAATAAATTATAATAATCTTGGCCTATGTCTTTTTTGTTTTTGTTTTTCAGTCCATGGGGCTGATATGGTTTGGCTCTGTGTCCCCACCCAAATCTCATCTCCAATTGTAATCCTGACATGTTCAGAGAGGGACCTGGAGGGAGGTGATTGAATTAAGGGGGCAGTTTTCCCCATACTTTTCTTGAGATAGTGAGTGAGTTCTCATGAAATCTGATGATTTAAAAGTGTTTGGCAGTTCCCCCTTTACTCTCTCTCTCTCTCCTGCTCCACCATGGTAAAATGCACCTTGCTTCCCCTTCATGTTCTGCCACGATTGTAAATTTTCTGTGGCCTCCCCAGCCATGTGGAACTGTAAGTCAATTAAAATTCTCCCTCTTTATAAATTACCCAGTCTCGGGTAGTTCTTTATAGCATCATGGAAGCAGACTAATACCGGGTGCTTTCTGCCTCCTTTTACTATTTCTCCTGATACCTCTGTGTTTTCTGTTTGCCTTTTCACTTCTCCAAAACCTGGTTAACAAATTTTAGATAACTAGTGAAGGTTCTTTTTCCTGATTAATACAGAAATTCATACAGTATCAACAGTGGTCCTAGGAAATAGACCTCCAAATAGTAATTTGGGGATTGATTTATGTCTTTGGGCTTGAACATAGTGATGAGATTCTTGCTAAGAAAAATGTGGTGCCAGTAGTCTTTGGCACGTAGTGGCATCAAATTAGTCAAATTATTACCTGTGGTTGATAGTGATGTATCTGGATGAACAGCTGGCTACTTCATTTGACCATTATGACAGTAACACTAACAACAAGAATGGTAGGATGACATCTCTTCAATTGAATGTTTTAGAGTACAATACTTAGGATATGACAATTTCAGGTCTACAAATTTTGAGCTGAAGTCACTATTGGAGAACCAGAGACCTATGGCATCTCTCAAACAATCTGTTATTTCTTGAAGCAACACAGTCAATTTCACAGAAAAACAGACAGGTAATTTAATTGTGTTGATTGCAGCTTTACAATGTATATTGAATTGTCTTGCCAAATGTCTCTTGTGAAAGTTAGGGTATGGTCAGGATAGGAACATAACCATGTGCCAGCCAAGGCTCAATCAAAGAAAAAGAACAAGTGACAAAAAAGAATTGGCTGATGTGATTATGGGGATTTGATTGCAAGTCCAAAATTCGCAGGGGAGGCTATCAGGAAGAAGAGACCAGAACTCTCGGTTAGAAGATGCAATTCACAGTGAAATTTCTCGTTCTTCTGGGAATCTCAGTTCTGCTCTTCAGGACTTTTCATTGATTAAATCATGACCACCCGGGTTATCTAGGAAAGTCTTTACAGAATGTCAACTGATTATGAACTTACATAATATCTACAAAATACCTTCACATAATACCTAGATTTGTATTTGATTTTATAACTAGGAACAATATCTTAGCCAACTAAGCACTTAAAACTCACCATCATAGACTCTGAGATTGGATATGTGGATTTCTAGATTTCCACATAAAAAATGAGGACTTGAACCCTGGAGTTACCCTGAGTCTCCTTTGCCAGTTAAGCACCCACCTTCCCCTGTCTGAAGACACTCACCTCTTCTTACTTAAAAAACAAACAAACAAGAAAACAAACAAACAAACTGTAATAAACCTACCTGAGGCAGTTGCCTTGTAAGGGCATACCTATTTTTCTGAAGATACATCCTTAGCACCCCTTATTACCTGTAGATCACCAACTATGGTCAGCTGTGATCATGTCCCAAGGGAAGTCTAACCCTAAAGGAAATAGTTTATACTCCACAGGAATCAAAAGACTTTTTCTAATTTATCTTGCCAGAAATTTGGGAATTACGTGTGAAAGAGAATAGAACCTCTGGTCCCCAAACTCACCATGCCAAAGGGAAAGTTCAGCTTGGGAAATGAATCATGCAAAAACTGCTTTCCTTTTTTTTCCCAAATAGGTAGTTGTAATTTCACAATTCCGTGTCATAGCCTCGTTTTCTCTACTCTTTCTTTTTACATGTTTACTTTATCTTATGTAAAATATAGATTTACTGAGCACAGGACAATGTATAATTGACTTTCCTCAACTGTCTCATTTTACATGTGAAATGTAGATTCACTGAAGCTAATCAGAGCCTCACAGGAATGTGAGCGTCTGCCATACTGCCTCCCCTTCCTCCTTTGTTTTCTTCCTTCTTCCTCTTTCCACTTTAATGACTGAAGTTCCCAAAACTCCATTTGAAAAAAGCACAGGTCACAGATGCTCCTGTGATTTGTATTTTTCCCAGGTGCACCCTCAACCTTCGTTAAATAAACCTCTGTAGATTGAGATCTGCCTCAATCATTTTTTGGTTTACATATGTGTGTGAATGGATTCCGGAAGTGTTTGATTCAGAAAGATAGAATTTATCATTTACTGGATTGAGATAGATGTATTGATATGGGTATACAGCAAAAATTCTAAATGTGGTGTATTGGCTCAGGAAGTTTGATGTGCACCTGTCAATTTACTTGGTTGTTTGACTGAAACTTGGATGCAGTTTCACCTACATTCCGTAGGTCTCAGACACTAGATCTTTCCTGGGATAAGGTAAAAACAGGAATACAATGACTTACTAAAATAGAAATATTAGAGTGAATTTATCACATGTAGTTTATATACCACCAACCCTCCTTCCTCCCACCCCACCAACTCTATCCACTGATAGGACGCTTTTTCTCAGTAGTGTGTTAAGTAACACATTAGTGAGGGCAACACTAGCATCTTTGAACAGCTTTGCGGTGGATGTCTTCTTTAACCTAGGTATGAAAGTGGGAGGTGCTGCCATTGAAACAGGCTCTCTGGTTTCAGAGGTGGTTCCAGAGGAGCCTACCACTCAAATCTCACTTCAAAAGAGAATCCATTTGAGGAGTGTGATTAGCCTCCACTTCCACACTTTGGGAATCCACGGAAGATTTCACATCAAGGACACAATCTTTGCACATTCTTCCCAACCAATGACAAAGCAAGGTGGTGTGATATTAGAAAGCAGCTATTTCTGCATTATGTGGAACTCCTCTAATGAGTAATCTTTTGTAATCTTTTCACTGGCTTTACCCATTATCCTGGCCAAATTTTCTCAGAGCTGCTAAAAATATAGTCTAGGGCTTTACTTATTAATTCTTGTTCCTTCTACCTATCCTACCACAGAGTCTGAAAGCTATCTCGGCCTACTCTGGCTACCTGATTGTTTATGTTTCACAGGTGTTTTCCTCAACAAATCTCTTGCACTCTAATTATATGTTGGCTTCCACTTCCTAAAGACTTAAATTGATGCATATAGGGGGAAAAATGATCCCAGAGTGGCAGAGGGTAATAGCAGTGCTTCCCTAGCAGAGACCATATGGGATGACTTATCATAATAGGCATCACAAATAAAGCAATGATGACAGAGACTGGTGGTAGTTAATTGGTTATAATACTCCTCAATTCAATGCATGGGCAATCTACTAACATAGTAATGGGAAACCTCAAATTTGAGTGAGTATTCAAAATCTTGACTTCAGACAAGCTCAATGGGTACTCGCTATCTTTCACCAAGTTTCAGATCTAAGCCACTTCACAGCCCTGCAGCCCTTTGGCTACAGAGGAGGCAAGGTTATATTAAATAAACATCCTGAAACAGATTAATAAGCATATGTCATAAATTTTCTTTCAATCCTCTACTGAAATATCCTAGGATCATTTACTATTGTGATTATTCACTGAGGCAAGGAAAAACCCTACACTTTTCAAGGATTTCTAGAAATTTTGTCTGGATGAATGAACATTTCTGGGGATGCTAAGACTGTGATGGTACATTAGTCAAAGTAGGCATTTATGGCGGCCAGATGATAAATCAAATTTAGGACCAAGATTGAACAACCATAGGTCTCTTAAGTCTGAGAATACATTTTATGTTTGTTAATCTAATTCCTGAGTACACAATTAGAATAGATTTACTCAGCAATATGCAGAAGTTCTATATAATTTTCTTACTTGTAATGATAAAATGAGCCAATGGAAATTCTTGGAACTTCCCTTCCCTACCAAGATAGTGTGTCAAAAGTGATGATGTATTTGGAGAGAAAAGCAGAGATTAGTTCACCATCAAAGACTTAAAAGATGCAAAGATAGTGATGTCGATAACATTCCCATTTAATTCACCTGTTTGATACAGATATATTAAAAGTGTTTGTTATCACAAGACAAAACTACCACTCAGTCCAGCGTTATAATCCACTGCCATAAATAACTCATTCAAAGAAACAAATTCTAGTTGAGAATGTCTGAGAAAAATGTTGCTTTCCTTTCATAGAGCAATGGTCATAAACTAACAATAAGTTATAACAAATAAATTGCCAAATACCAAGGTAAAAAGAAAAAAATAAAAATTTTCAATGATTTAAGAACCAAAAGTAATCTCTTTATAACATTTAATCACTCCCACAATTTAGTACAACTTTTGGGGGGATAATAGGAAACACTATCAAAAGTCTTGTAAACTGAAAATAAAATTCTAAGACCCCATCCAGCTGAGCAAACAATTCCTTTCCGCCAAGGGCATTCCAAAGTAAACCTGAAAAAGTGTAGTTCAAGCCGTGATGTGAATGGGGGAGTGGAAATGGGGGGATCAGGAATGCCTCATTATAACTGCCCCCCCTTTGGAATTCAGATACAGTTGACCATCATTAACATTAAAACATAGGTCTTAAGACTGATAAGACTGGCTGAGCGCGGTGGCTCATGCTTGTAATCAGAGCACTTTGGGAGGCCAAGACAGGTGGATCATAAGGTCAGGAGATCAAGACCATCCTGGCTAACACGGTGAAACGCTGTCTCTACTAAAAATACAAAAAAATTAGCCGGATGTGGTGGCAGTTGCCTGTAGTCCCAGCTACTCGGGAGGCTGAGGCAGGAGAATGGCGTGAACCTGGGAGGCGGAGCTTGCAGTGAGTCCAGATCGCACCACCGCACTCCAGCCTGGGTGACAGAGTGAGACTCTGTCTAAAAGAAAAAAAAAAAAAAAAAAAAAAAGACTGATAAGACAGACTCTTTGCCGCAGTAAGACACCAATTTTCAGCCTGCCTTGACTGTAACATCACATGATAGCAGGTCCTGGAAGAAAATGAATTATTTAACCTGAAAATATATTTCTTTGACATTTGAGATGGCCCTGCAAAGCTGACTCTTGTGGGGAAAATCTATATACTGTAGAGAATTTCCTTCCCTTTCCAGGTCTCTTCCCTGATCCAGAAGAATATTAACTGAGTCTGGCATTATTTTAGGTCTGATAAGAACTCTGAAGCCTGCTATTTGGAGCTTTGTCCGCATGATAAAACCCCTGTCTCCACAATCCCTTATCTTAACCCAGACACTTCCTTCTGTTGATTCCAGGTCTTTACGTAAGAGCATAATAGCGTAACTCTTTCAACCAACTGCTAATCTGAAAGTCTTTGAGCCTATCTATGAGCTGGAAAACCCCTACCCTCCCACCAGGAGCAACTCGGATTCAAGTGTTTCTGCCTTTCTGGAGTGAACTAATGTATCTCTTACACGTATTGATTGAGGTCTTATATCTCCCTGAAATGTATAAAACCAATCTGTTGCCTAACCACCTTGGACATTATGTTGTCATGATCTCCTGGGACTGTGTCGCAGGCCATTTGTCACTCATATTTGGCTGAGAATAAAAATCCCTGGAAATATTTTCCAAAGTTTGACTCTTCATCAATAGTCTTAATATGATTTTACAAAGAAATACCACTGTGAAAATTTATTTAAAACTATCATCAGAGTTTCACCTAGAAACAGTTGGTTCAAAGAAGGTATTCAAATGGTATTTATAAAAGCAAGAAATTTGAAACTGCGAACCCAAAATATCTGAGACAGGTCTCAGTCAATTTAGAAAGTTTATTTTGCCAAGGTTAAAAGTGCATCTGTGACAGCCTCAGGAAGTCCTGATGAAATGTGTCCAAGGTGGTTGAGTTACACATTTTAGGGAAACATGAAAAGTCAATCAATATGTGTAAGATGTACATTGGTTGGTTCAGTAAGGTGGGACAACTGGAAGTTGGTGCTTCCAGATTAGAAGTAGATAAGAGACAAAAGGTTGCATTCTTTTGAGTCCTTGATTAGCCTTCCACTGAAGACACAATTTAGTCTGGCTCACTGAATCTAAACTTGTACTTAAACAACAGGGCAGAGGAAGCAAGCAGATATGCATTTGTTTCAGGTGAGCCTCAGAGGGCTGACTGAGTTCTATCTGTCCTTTGTACACAAGGAGATTCCCTGTGGGCAAATTGTGACAAAGGTATGTACCTTCTTATCTTTGTAGCTATCTTATTTAGAAGTAAAATGGTAAGCAGGTTTTGACTAACATAGTTCCCAGGTTAACTTTTCTCTTGCGTCAGTGATTTTGGAGTCGCGAGACTGATTCTTCTTTCACAAAACAATATAAATGTTCAACAATAAGATATTGGTCATTTCTATATAACTATATAGATCACCTAATGGCCAAATTATTTTAAAAATGCTTAGATAAGTGAGAAAATATTCACAATATCCTATTCAGTGAAAAACATGCAGCAAACCAAGTATATGTGACATATATGTGTGTGGGGGAGTAACATAAGTTTTGACTGCAAAAGTTTTGTGCATTGCTTTGTTGCCTTTTATTTATGTGTCGGTATGATTTCTCTCTATATATTTATATTTTTATATAATATGAGAGAGAGATAAGGGCAAAGCAGAATCTCTTCAATGGTTGCCTGAGAGGAATTGGGTAGATATTTGTAAACTATATCAGGGTGGGCAAATTTTTTCCTAAGGGGCATGATAGTAAATAGTTTACCGCTTTATTGGACAAATGGCAAAATCTAGCATATTATGTAAGTATTTATATAATCATTTGATATAAAACTATTGTCAAATATAAAAGACATTCTCAGGTCACAGGTGGTACAATATCTGGAGACTTGCTGAGGGTAGTTTATCATACCTGTTCTACAACAGAAAAGTAAAGTTAATACAAAAATTTATTGTTTACAATAAATTGAGCAAATTATGTACAATTTGACATTATTTATTATATTCTATTATCTAAATGTATTCTCATTGGTTTCTAAAATTTTTGCTTTGTTCATTTCAAAATTCCTAGAACTTAATATAGTACTATGTGCATAGAAAGTTCTCAGTAAATTGAGTGAGTCAATTAATCAATTAGTCAGTGATAAAACAGGACTCTCAGTTCTCCTGTCTTTGAACTGTCACAGGTATAGCTTTTTTTGGTTGCAAAAGTACCACCACTTCCCAAATAACCACTTCCTAACAACAACAAAAAAATACACAGAAAAAGCATCTGTGGATGCCCAAATATCACAAATGTGATGTTTCACATTGTTAAAAACTACACAAAAATGCATTTTCTATGGGTAAAATCTATACTCAAAATTATTTCTTGGGAAAAAAGTACACCTCAGTCAGATAAACAAAAATGCTTGGAATATATTGAATTCAAAGGTTTCTGCCCTTTTAGTGGCCTTTACTTAAAATAAATATTTCCAATTTATTAAAAAATAAATCTGAGGTCATACAAATATGACCTTAGATTGTAATTTGAAAAATGTGTCCCATGGCAATGTGTTCATAAATATAAAAGCTATAAATTCTATTAAACAAACATCATGTAATGAAATACATCTTTTGAAGTAACATACATATACAAAAATACACACACATGCTTTTTTCTGAGCTACTTAAAAAGTATAAAGATTCTATGTAATTCTACCAAAATAACATAAAAGATAAATTATAAAGATAAATATAATATAAATATTTAATCTGAAAATTTAACTATTATTCTCAGGGTTTCTTTTCAATAAATTTTTAAAATAATACTTTCCTATTTTTAACCCTTCTATAGTTTGAATGTGTCCCCCAGTAAGAATAGTTTGAAAGCTTAATCCCCAATATAACAGCATTAGGAGGTGGGGCCATGAGGTGATTAGTCCATGAGGGCTCCATTCTCACTAATAGATTAATGCCTTTATGGAGGAGTGGATTTGTGGTAAAAGGGAAAGTTTGATCCCTCTTTCCCCACCTCCCTCTTTCCCTCTCTTTCATTTCTTCCTTCTGCCACAGGATAATGCAGTAAGAAGGGCTTCACCACACGCTGTCACCTTGATCTTGGATTTCCCAGCCACCAGAAACAGGTGGCAGTAAATATCTCTTCATTATATATTATCCAATCTGTGGTATTCTGTTATAGCTGTTCAAATAGTCCAAGACAAATCCCATTCATTTCAAAGCACCTAGAAAAACTTTCTAGTAAATTAATTCATAAATCTATAATTTTATATACTATCTTCAAGAATAAAACCAAACATCAATATGGTTTCTAGAAAAACAGAAAATAATTTGCCCTAGTTATGTTTGATTTATTGTACCAGCTGCTCTCTATATAACGTTTAACCTCTTTATGAAAATGAAACTTTTTAACTGTAGTCACGGAATCTTCACCACTGACACACAATTTAAGCTGTGAAGCTTTGTATAATAAGAAAAGGCCTTAGAGATGAAATTCACATAATACTTCAAGTTATTTCAGAAGACTTATGTGTCACCAAAGGGAGAAAAACATGGCCAAAAACAATCCTTAATAGTAGTTGAAGTAAATTACCACAGTGCAAAAGAGAACACTTTTGGTGCTTGATTCTGACTCTGATGCCCACAGGGATTTCCAAGAATGGGGAAGAAAATTATTCTGAGAAAAGGAATTTTCCTTTTCAAAGGAAATTCTTTGACAAATTCCACGAGCAAAGAAGAAAAAAATAACAGTAGGAGCACGATCTTTATTATGTCAGTATACCCTAATCATTAGTCCTTCAATCTGTTCTTTTCTTTTTTTTTTCCACTATTCATGGCCTAGTAACCCCAGTTTCTTTTAAAAACAGAAGTTGAATTCGTACCAGTTCCACAAGAAGAAGGTATTCAAATAAGAGAACTGTATTCTCCAAAACCAACAATAAATGTCTGAAATCAAGGAACTTGCACTCTGGTAAATACTTTTGTTGTTGTTGTTGTTGCTGTTGTTGTCGTTGTTTTGATTTTCGAGAGGGAGTCTCGCTCTGTCGCCCAGGCTGGAGTGCAGTGGCGCAATCTCAGCTCACTGAAAGCTCCGCCTCCTGGATTCACCATATTCTCCTGCCTTAGCCTCCCGAGTAGCTGGGACTACAGGCGCCCGCCACCACGCCCGGCTAATTTTTTTGTATTTTTTTTAGTAGAGACGGGGTTTCACCGTGTTAGCCAGGATGGTCTCGATCTCCTGACTTTGTGATCTGCCCGCCTCGGCCTCCTAAAGTGCTGGGATTACAGGCATAAGCCACCGCACCCGGCCATAAATACGTATTTTTAACAGTAAATTAGAAGGCATGTCAGAGGTGTGATGGGGAAAATTTGATGTCAATAAAAGCATATGAAGTTTATCGCCAACAGAGTTTACATTTAAATGTAATTAGCATTGGACACCTTATTGAGAAGTGACATTTGGGCAAGGAATTGAGGTTTAAAGACATTCCAGGAAATGGGAACAGCCAGTGTTAAGACCCTGAGAAAGAAACGTGTGCTTTCCATGCACAGCAAAGAAACCAGTGAAGCCATAACAAAACGAACAAGGGGAAGAATATTACCATATGAGATCAGTAGCGTAGCAAAGTTCAGATAGTGTAGACTGTTCATCTTAGTCTACTTTGTGTTGCTATGAATGAATACCTGAGGCTGGGTAATTTATAAAGAAAAAAGGTTTATTTTAGCTCATGGATCTACAGACTATACAAGAAGCATAGTGCATTTACTTCTGGTGAAGACTTCAAGAAGCTTTCTATCATAGCAGAAAGCAAGTGTGGAACAGGCATGTCACATTGTGAGAGAGCGAGCAAGAAAGAGGTGGTAGAGGGAGGGAGCTGCCATGCTTTTTTAATCAACCAACTTTTACAGGAACTAATAGTGTTAGAACTCGCCCATGACTTCAAAGATGGCACCAAATCATGCATGAGATATCTGCCTCCATGACCCAAACACCTCCCATTAGACCCTGCCCCCAACCGAGAGGATTACATTTCTACATGAGATTTGGAGGGGCACGCATCCAAACTATATCACTGTCTGAAGAGCTCTTATTAACAACAACAAACCAGAACATTATCCTTAAAGTGCCGTAACAGAAAACTACTATTCAATATCTATCCAATGTTGAGAAATAATTTTCTTTAAGACTCAAATTTCTGCATATATGCTTACTACCCTTTTAAGAATATGTATCGAGAACAGTCTTGAAAAGATATACTGTCTTTTTCTCCAATATCTATTTATGTATATGTATGTGTGTGTAAAAAGATATATTCATATATACATATATCTCTATAAGATAATCAAAAGGCAGCCAATGTCATAATTTTATTGACATAATCTATGTTCAAAATTATAAATTAAAAAATATTATTATGAATGAATAGGATTATATATTAACGATAAAAAGAACAATTCTCTAGGAAGATCTAATAATCATGTTTGTTCTTAAATGAACTTGTTATAAAATAATATGTAAATATATTTGAATAAAATATAATATATATTTGAATGAAAGTAAGATTTCTACATATTAATATATGTGTGCTACTTAATGCAAATATTAGAACTCATGATCCTTTGTATATTAATGAATTAAGTATTTAAATAATAGTCTTCTATTTAACTATTATCAGAATATTTTTTCTAATAATAGTCAATAGCCTTTCTGTATTTAAATAATAGAGGAAAAACAACACAGTAAATCCAAATAATGCCAAAGACAGAAATAATGCAATGTAGAATAGAAATTAAGGATTATAAAATAAAATAACAGTAGAGATTAATAATAAAGGTGGGTTTTTCGGGCAAAACTATTAAGGTAGGTAAACTGGTGAACTCGTGAGGAAAAGACAGCAGGTTAAATTAGCAGTAAGAAGAATTTAAGAAGTGATCAAAATGAAATTGAAAAGCAAACTTCTAGAGCTTTCTACCTGGGGCCTGGAAATCAGTATTCTTTGTATTCTCCCATGTTCTGTTATCTAAAATACCACCTACTGCATAGTACACACTCAACAAATATTTATTGAATAAATAACTTAATCAATGATTAAATGAGTGACTTAAGCATGAATGTTTTTAAAGAGGTACACTTAATAGAAACACTGTTTGCTTCTACACTTATTAATAGATTTTTTTTTTTTTTTTAAACAGAGTCTTGCTCTGTTGCCCAGGCTGGAGTGCAGTGGTGCAATCTCGGCTCACTGCAACCTCTGCCTCCTGGGTTCAAGTGATTCTCCTGCCTCAGCCTCTCCAGTAGGTGGGACTATAGGCATGCGCCACCATGCCCAGATAATTTTTGTATTATTAGTAGAGACGAGGTTTCACTGTGTTTGTCAGGATGGTCTTGATCTCCTGACCTCATGATCCGCCCGTCTTGGCCTCCCAAAGTGCTAGGATTACAGGTGTGAGCCACTGTGCCTGGCCTTCATAGATTTAAATTTTATTATTTTTTCACATGCCACATTGAATTACAATGCTAGAAAGAAAGGAAAATATAAGCAAGAAATAAGCCATGTTAAAGTTGCTAATCTTTTTTTTTCAGTTCCTCATGTTTAATATTCTCTCCTTTTTTTTTTTCTTGTTTATGTAGACACCACAGGGAACTCTCCTTTCTGTTCTTATTACCCTTTTTGTTTATCCCAACTTTTCTGGATATATCACTGTGGATATTATGTTCCGCTTAAAAAAATGTGGAATATCTCCTTCTTATGGATCCTTTTAAATACATGATTATGTCTTATCATAACAGTAAATTTTCATTTAAAAATATTAATTTATTCCCTCATTAGATCAAGAGTTTCCAAAGCTGGGCCTTCTTATCACTATAGTCAACAACACCTGGGGTTTGTTGAAAATGCAAATTCCTAATCTTATCCCAGTCCTACTGATTCAAAAACTCTGAGGTGGATCCCATAAATCCCTTTTTATCAAGACTGCAAATAATTTTGATGCATCCTTAAGTGTGAGAATCACTGTGACAGTTCTTTATGGTAGAAACAATGGTAGCAATGGAAATCATAAGCTTCCACATCAGATGCGCATGAGTTTGAGCTCATATCTAAAGGGTAGATAGTAGTTCTGTAACATTAAGGAGCTGATGTAACCTCAGCAAGCCTCATTGTCTCATCTGCAGAATGGGCATGGCAATGCAAAACACGAAGAGCTATTGGGAGGGGTCAAGATAATGTCAGTAAATTGCATGGTTGAATGCACTCTAGTTATTTATCTAATAAGCACTTACTGAGCACAAACTATCCACCAAATGGCTGATTGGTGATTGGGTTTAGAAAGGTAGAATTTCAATTCCCAAGTTGTCTAGGTTTGACAATATTGGGACAGAATGATGGGATCCACCTTTGGGCAGCATTAACTCATTCTGAGTCCAGAGGAGGTCCTGTCTCTGAGTGCTGTCTCAGGGCAGAGGGAGAGGAAGAAGTAGGCAGATAGCAGGAAGCAGAGCTCTGAGTAATATTGCACTGCTCTGGAATATCTGTTTCTCCTCACCTGTATAGAACAGTAGCAAAGAAAAGGAAAAGAAGAAAGAAGTAGAGTATTGATTGTTGAAGCCACTAACCCATGTCCTAACAAGGGAGTGGCATAAGATGTCTCTGAAAGTGACCAAGACCTCAAACCCCAGAAACCTTGGAAGCACTGGCCACAAGATCAGCAGAGAATTTTCTTACTGGAGGCCTCTAGACCTGTCCTTCCCTCTATGCGTGTGAGCCCATGCATGTGCACACACAGACACAAACACACACACAATAAAGGAGAGAAAGCACAACAGGCTACCTAGTTGCTCTATATTTAAAAAATTACTATCTTTAATTTTTTAATGAACTGTTTTAAATTTAAATTAAAGATAATATCTGTCTCAGGACAGTATAGTAAGTCTGTTGTTCCTGGATTTGGTTCTTTGTTGGTGAAAATAAATCTTGTATTCCAGCCTCAAATTTGTATTCCAATGAATGGGATTTTTTCCACTACCTATTTCCTTTGTACTAGTGTTTTGCCCTTGTGCCTAGGTACCCTAACTTCTAAGCAGATCATGTTTGTCTTGCTTCTTTCTTAGGATATGAGTTTTCTGCTTTATGCTCTAGTCCAGTGGTTGCAACTGGGACTAATTTTTTCCCCCAGAGGATATTTGACAAAGTTGGGTGTTATTATTGTTGTCAGAACTCAAGGATACCAATGGCTTCTACTGGGTAGAGTCCAGAAATGCTTCTAAACATCTTACAATGCAGAGCACAACCCTATACAACAAAGCATTACAGTTGAGAAACCCTTCCCGAGTTCTGTGCTGTGTGGTTTTCCTGTCCTCAAACTCCTCTCTTGTTATGCTACTGACAGCTACACTAGGCTTCCTGGAAGCTTCCCGCAGGTCTACTATAATGTTGGCATGTAATTTTCTGTCACTTTGACTCCCAATGGGTGAGCATATTTGACTTGGTTGGCAATGTTATGAAGCTACATTCTGAAGTTCTCTCTTTCTCTCTCTAATCTTCATGGCCTGCTTTCCTGGATTAGCATCAAATCTCTGGGCTCAGATCCCCACATGTAGACCCCAGACCCAATTTATTCATCTAGATTCAGGCTTTATTCACATCTGTGAGTTCCCTTGGTTAGCCCACTAACCTTAAACTAAATGCATCCCAAGCTTGATGTTATGAAATAAGATGCATTGGCCTCAGAAAATTGTTAGACCTTTCAGTGAAGATCAGATATAATGATACTAGAAAAGAAAATGATACCCTCTAGTCTTTGTTAGTATACGTAGTCCTTCCAAACAAGACATATCACTTCTAGGTGCTTTGCAACTGTCCAGTTGTTTTGTACAATATTCTATACAATTTGTTCACTATGGTCTAAAACCAATTGACTTGAAGACACCAGTAGGCATACTATGACTATCCTGACTTCATTAATTCATATTTGAATCAGATAGAACATTTGTACTGAATGAATAACACCAACATCTCAATGATTTAGAACAACAAATGTATCCTTGCTCCTTGCAAAGATGCCACTGTGCTTTACAAAATGCTCAAATTCCCACGCTGAAGGAGGCATCAACTCATGCATTTGTAATTTACAGCACAGAAAACGTGACATACCTAGTCATGAACTTACTTTTAATGCTATCAATCTGGAAGTGACATCATGTGTGAGTTTACAAGGCCAACGCCGAAGTTCAATCATTGCTAGGAGAACTCACAGAACTCAGCATGTAGTTGTACACATGGGCATGATTTATTACAACAAAAAGATAAAAAGCAAAATCACCAAAGGAAAAGGTGCATCGGTCAAAACCCAGAGGAAAACTATGCACAAACTTCCACAAGTCCTCTCCCAAGACAGTCACACAGGATGTGCTTAATTTCTTAATCAATAGGTTTGTGATAGGCATGAATTATTTTCTACTAAAAAAACTCCTAGCAGGGTGGAAAACAACTCTTTCTTATGTCTAAGTTCTGAACCAGAAATAGTTGGTGAAAAACACTATGATATTGGTTATTATTTTACTGTGGAGTAAAACAAAATTAAATAGACATCATTAAATTTTGATCATTATCACAATCTGTTAGCAATACATAGTAAGTAAATATGCACAGTGATGTTTTCACAATTTAGACAAAAAAGGCCTATAATCCTTACATTTTTCACATTATCTCCTAAGATAATTTTTTGAGTTTTTTTGGTTTTGATTTTTCTGCAATGTCTACCTCTCAAGATTTAAATCATCTATGGAACCGGTAATTTTTTCTACCCATCAATATTATTTTCCTTGAGAAGTCAGAGATAAGTGCCATCTAGACATAGGATTTTATCATTAGATGTTTTAATTTCTTTATCATCTGTTCTAGCCAGATACAGTTTTTCTTCAGTGTTTATTTTTCCTACCTGAGAACTGTTTATTGCTGGCATTTGTTCCTCTTCCTTTCTCTGTTAACACAGAAGCAAGAAAAGCTTTGGATGTTTTGGCAATGTGTCCATCTGCCATGTATCCATCACTCTTGCTATATTTTGTAGCTAGGATCTCTGCAAAACAGTGAGGCACAGAGCAATACACTGACTGGAGCTGGATTCAAACCAAAAAGACCTGCTCTGTATTGGGGAAAATGGTGCAGTGATTAACATCTGGACCTGCTTGACAGGCTCCTCTCTGCAGATGAAAGTCTTAGAATGGAACATGTGCACTCCAGTTCATCTTTAAGTATGGTGAGACTTGACCTTGCTTGAGCTTTCTTGTTCAGGCTCAGTCTTGGTTTCCATTTTTACATATGCAGGGCTTATCATGTTTTGATTTTTATTGCACACTTGCCTCATTTCAGACATCTTTCTTCCTGCCTCTTGTAAAAATGTTGAAATTCTCATTTGTGCTGTTAACCTTTTCTCATTTGGAAATTTGTCACTTCCAGTCCAGCATTTCCCTACCATTACATAAAGAGATGGTGATCACTGGCTTTGTGATTTCTTTAATATAATTTATTGTATCATACTTTTCCTTTTGTCTTATGTTTTTCTTCCAACATTATTTGGTTTCCCATTTCTCATCAGAGCAAAACACAATTCTTTTAATTTTTATCTCCTTTTAAATAGATGCATTTGACCTAATTTGTGAGAAATTTGAAAATGATTCACAACATAAAATACATTAATTTTGATTTATAAAATAATCTAGTGTTTGTTCATTGCTGTGTATCCATATCAATTTTTGTATATTTATGCACACACATATATGTGTGCATGTTTGTGTGTGCATGCACATGTATCTTGTATATTTGTGTATTTCTATATCTGTTTTGCCCCTTCATTAGAAATTGTTCATTGTAAACAAAGCCCCCATCACAGCTCTTTCTACTCTGACCTTCATAACTTAGTTAAAACACTGAATGTTGAAGGAAACCGTGCCCCCAACTCGACTGCCTGCAAACTGGATTACTTCTATTGTTGCAAGCACTCATGAAAATATCCTTCCTCAAGTAAGTCTTTTTGAACTGTTTCGTAAAGAGCTTACTGCCTCCCTACATAATTCTGAGTTTGAGTATAAAACTTGCATACAATATTTTCCTGATTTCTATCTGCAAAAATTGATTTCGCCATGCAGTATAAGCTTAATCAGCTCTTACACTGGACCTATACTCGAGGTAAACACACCATTACTTATTTCACTATAATGATAACTGCTTAATTAAATATTTATGTATTGTGCAAATTGTTTCACATCTGAATTTTATGCTTTTAAATAAGGTTTTGGAGATTCTCCAAGAAAACTGGCAATGCAGTTTTTATCTGGAGTTGCCAAGGGTGTTACTAAGGGAATAAGAAGTTAGCTAAGAGACCCTTTCAAAATGAAAAGCAATTTTAAATCAAATACGCTAAGTATAAAAAAGTTGCTTCTTGGGAAGAAAAAATGAGCAAAGTTTCAAAGATAGCATGAAGTAGGAAAACCTTTTAAAATGAAAGAAATTGAGTAAGACCCTATGTTCCAAAGCAGTGGGGTATTTTTCATCTTCCCTCATGAAGAGAAAAAAGCAGAGAAATAGTGGAACAAGAGAATTGAAAGAGAAATGCCAAGTCTCTTTCCTATCTCCTTAATTAGTTTTTCTTGCTACCTGGACTCGTAAACATTTGGTAAGGTAGAAAAAAACAATTTTAACAAAGTAGAACAACGGACTCTGACACTGAGCACACCAAGCAAAATCAAAAAGTTAGGAAGGTAATTGAGTCTAGTATTTTAACCTAAAAATGAGGACTTGAAAACTAAATGATAAGAGAGAGAACAATTTTTTAAGAAGAAATATCTCAACATTTCTTATTGAAACTTTGATTTTTTTTATTTTTTATTTTTTATTTTTTTAGACGGAGTCTTGCTCTGTCACCAGGCTGGAGTACAGTGGCGTGATCTTGGCTCACTGCAACCTCCGCCTCACAGGTTCAAGTGATTCTTCTGCCCCAGCCTCCCAAGTAGCTGGGATTACAGGTGTGTGCCACCACGCCCAGCTAATTTTTGTATTTTTAGTAGAGACGGGGTTTCACCATGTTGGCCAGGTTGATCTCGAACTCCTGACCTCGTGATCCACCTGCCTCGGCCTCCCAAAGTTCTGGGATTACAGGCGTGAGTCACCATGCCCTGCGAAACTTTAATTTTAAAGACTTGTTCGGCTAAAGATAAAATTTACCTATTTAAAATTAGGGTTTTTAAAAATATATATATGTATATACATATACATATACATATACATATACGTATACATATAATTAAGTAGTTATAATTTATTCACTCAAGCCGAGAAGAAACCTCGGGAAGCCAGTGAAGAAAAATTGTTTTTCATACTGTGTGGTCATGTCAAACAAGACAATGGAGGGAAAGAAGGGGGAGAATGTCAGGAATTGAATATATAGAACTTGTCATGAAGTGATTTTGATGGCACTTATGTCACTAAAATAGAGTCATGGCTAAGTAAGAAAATATAGCTGAAGAAAGTGTCATTTATTTATTTTTTATTTAGAAAATTATATATATATATGTCAACATCGCTGCATTTTGATTAATGATAATCAAAGTGTTATATTATTTTAGACATTGTATAAAAGACATTTACTGGACAGTGTCTTAGTAAATCCTCATGACAACCTTATGAAGCATTTATTTTTATTTTTACTCATTTTTATTTTTATTTTGCCACTTTACAGATGAGGTGATCAGGCTTAGAGAGTTTAAATAACTTGCTCAAAATCACATGGTTAATTACAGGAAAGCAACTTTTCAAAACCAAGTAGCCTGAATCTACTATATTTATCCATTATGTTCTTCTGCCTTTTGATTTAACATGTGAGCTCCTGGAGGGAAGAAAAATAACAGCAATATTAACACAAGATAATTAAGCTTAAAAATGTATTTTTGGATCAAAGATAGCATATACAATAGAGTGTTAACTTAAATTTTTCAAAAAGAAAACTTCATGCTTTACTAAGAAAATTTAAGAGGAATTCTGTGGATTTCCACTACACGCCTACTTATGTACCAGTATCTATACTCACACATTCTATTGATAAAACTACCCATGCTTCAGTATAAAACCACTTCCTCTGTTAGACACCAGGTCGTATTCTATCTCTCAAGGTTACCATACTAGTAATTTTTCATTTTCTCTTTTGCATCCTCATTTTTCCTCTCTATTAGAACATTCTCACAATCATAAAATATACTATTATTTTGTCTCGCCATTTAAAAGCAAAGCAAAACAAAACAAAACAAACAGCTATCTTCACCCCACCACCTATCCAGGTATTTCCTCAACTCTTTTTCTTCCCTTTGCAACAATATGCCTAGACAAAGTTGTCTATCATAGCTTTTATTCCTCTATTTCCACTATCCCTTCTACACCCCCGAAACAGGCCTTTTCTTTTACCATTATGACCAAAAATATTCTCAAAAAGCCACCAATGACTTCCTCAGAAATCAAATCACTATTTGCAGTCACATTGCATTGCAATCGAAATACAAAACACCTACTAAATCGTGATATTCAACATAAACTATCTAAGCTCAAATTGTTTTCCAAACAGCTCACTCCCTGTTAACTTAACATCAACTTACCCCTTCATCAGGGGTGAGATGTCTTGTTCATGGTGACTAGAACATGGCCTGACACATAGTATGTGCTCAAAAACTATTTGTTGAATATATACATGAATGAATAAATGGATGAATACATGTACAAACAAATGAATGAATAATACATGAACAAATGTGTGACCTAAAGTAGCCCAATGAATTGTCATTTTAAAAATGTACTGGCAAACATATGTCAAGCCACAAAATGATTTAATATGTCACAACTCATTTAACTTTTGGTTATGTTCTATGGAAGTCAATACTGAAGGAAAGATTATTAATGAGATCAATAAACAGTGTTTCTGTGGGGTAGGTGTCCAATCATAATTTTTGTATCTTAATAAACAGTGTTTCTGTGGGGGTAGATATTCAATCATAATTTTTATATTTCATGTGCCTTTCACGGTGCTTGTTAAAGCTCAATAAATGTGAAGTGACAAAATGAATAAATAGAATTTCAATATTGCAATGAAAATTAAGATACGAACACAGGTAACTTTGGAAGTGTTTACTCCTGTAACATACTTGTTTTCCTGGGCAACACCATTATATTTCAGCTCCAGGTGCAGAGTGAATCAGTGTAGAAATCTACTCTCTCAAAGGGATGTAATACATGCCTAGGAAATTAAAGTGCATTTTATCTACACAGTAGTCCCCCTTATTTCTGGTTTTGCTTTCCAAAGTTTCAGCTACCTGCAGTCAATGGCACTCCAAAAATATTAATGTAAAATTCCAGAAATAGAAAATTCCTAAGTTTTAAATTGGGTGCTGTTCTGAGTAGTGAGATAAAATCTAGTGCTGCCCTGCTCCATCCCATTCGGGGTATTAATCATCTCTTTGTCCAGCAGATCCAAGCTGTCTATGCTACTGGCTCATTAGTCACTGAGGAGCCATCTCCATTATTAGATTGACTGTCACACGTTCTATAGTGCATGTATTCACGTTCCTTATTTTATGTAATAATGACTCAAAGCACAGAAGTAGTGATGCTGGCAATTCAGAGATGCCAAAGAGAAGCCATAAAGTGCTTCCTTTATGTGAAGGTTCTTGACTTAATAAGGAAAGACAAAAAAGCCTATTGAGGTTGCTGAGATCCATAGTAAGAATGAATCTTCTATTTGTGAAATTGTAAAGAAGGGAAAAATACGTGTGCTACATTTTCTGTTGTATCTTCAAACTGCAAAAAATCCAACCATGGTGTGTGATTACTTTAATTACAGTGTATTGTCATGATTGTTCTATATTAATCTTAGTTATTGTTTTTAATCTCTTACTGTGCCTAATTAATTAAACTTTGTCATAGGTGATGTATGTATAGGAAAAAACAGTGGATATAGGATTTGGTACTATTCTTAGTTGTAGGCATACACAGGGGGTCTTTTAAAAGTATACCTCTCCTGTAAAAGGGAACTACAAAAGTGCAACGTTCCTCTTGGAGAAAAATGAACTTTCCAGGGAATAATGTACGGACACAGACACAATTTAGGAAGCAGCTAAAATCAAACTGCATGCCGTTTACATGGTAAAGAAAGATTGCTGATGGGATTGGGAGTCTCACACCTTTAGGCCAACTGTGTTTAATTAAACTGATGTTCTTGGCAAGAGAAAGGAATATTAGTAAGAAACCCATTGGGAGGTGTAGTGGCTACAGTGCCCCAGGAATTCACTAATAAATAGTACACATGCACTGACAAGATAAGGACAAGTGAGAGTGGCTCTGACAACCTAATTATGTATTTTTGTAGACTGGGCATTGCAGAGTTCAGCAGTTCAGAGGAATGTGTGGTAGAACATATTGTGAACACAGAGGCGTGATAGGGCCAAGCCTGAATGATGTGGAGCACAGAAGGCCCTGGAATACCAGGCCCCACAGCCAATGCTGAACTCATCACCCAAGAAAGCAATAAACTAATCACGTCCAAAGTACACTGTGTTTCTGTTTTTATGTGTGAAAATGAGAAACTTGGGAATAAAAGTAAATTTTTTGACGTACTGATCTCCTGAAAACAATTCTTTTTGACATTTTAAAGGTCCTTATTTTCAGATGCTATTCTGTTGGAAATCTGAGATTCTAAGACGTCAAAGATATACTTGTAATAGCTTCACTTGCTATTATACTGTTACTTAATTGAAAAAATCTGTTGTTATTTAATATCTTTCACATTCTTGTTTTCTCTTTAGCTTTTAAACGTAAAATTATTTTCCTGGATCATGCAAGTTTAAAATTCAAATATCATTACTTATATTCAAGGCATTATTAAAATGAAACATATATTTAAATATTTCATGCAAAACTGAAAACTTTGTAAAGTTTTTTCCTTAAAATTGGTTTCATTATATGTATTTATCATGTTATAGTAGTTTAAAATGGATGAGGTTTGTTTCCCCAGTTTTACCTTTTATTTTTGCCAAAAAGGTTAATGTGCTATTATAAAAATAAAACAATTTTTGGCTTTGTCTGCCATGAGTAATGGGACCTGCTGAATTAAATTTCATCTTTGCTCCAGGCACATTGTGAATTTAAAGTCTTTGCAATTTCTCATTTTTCTCTTCAAGTCAGAAATGGGCTTGAGGTTTCATAAAAATTTCAAACTCAGATGAAAACTGTCATGCCAGCACCTGCAGCAGCTTTGTGCACTATGAAGGATTCATCTTGTGAAATAATCTCACAAGTAACTTTTACCCATCTGATATTTAAAACATCACTATTTAAGAAGATACACAAAAAGTCTAAATGCAGTTTCCTTAACATTACTATCCATTATAGATAGAAATCCTGTAACAATTTGAGTCATTATTTGAGAGGAATCATAGCATATCCATCTATTTTGTACATTAATTTTAGAAAAGCTTTTATTGTAAATATTTTAAGAGTTGTTTTTTGAGAATTGCAGCTAAGCCATCTAAAATAGAAATATTTAATATGTAAATGTTACCATTAGATTATTGTTCTATATAGAATGTTTTTAAGAACTGAGATTTTGAAAACCTTAGAGATTTATAAGTTGATAATACAGAAGTGGGTCAATAATATGTATACAAAGTAATAAATACAGATTTAAGCAAAGAAAATGTATTGGTTAACAGGAATATCATATCACCAGTAATTAAAAATATAGAGAGTAACAGTGGATAATCATGAATCTATTTACTTATGTGTTCCTCTCTTTTCCCACAAAATTTAGAAAAATTTTACATCTTATTCTAGTAAAGATATAATAAAAATAATGCACTGCAAGAAAACAGATAGGCTTTTTAAAATAAATAAATTTGCTAGTATGTCAAGTGCATAAAAGTAAGAGATATTGTAGTTTCTCTAAGAATATAATTTTGCTAAAATAAAATAAGTAGGCACGAACAAATATATGAGCAAAATCCAGAAGTTTTATTAGGAGTAGAAACATTAAATGGTCACAATAGTTGTTGAATTGTAGAAATATGAATTTTTTCTTTGTTTTCTGTCTTCTATATGGCTTTTTAAATAATAAAAATGACAATTTTTAACATATGTTGAAATATAGAAAAAGTCTGCGATATGATCTTAACTAAAAACTATGGTATAATGTTAAGCTTCTAAAAATATTTAAAATAGATGAAAATACTGAAAATAACATAAAGATTATAAAGCCAAAAATAAATTAATTTTATTCTTGCTAGAAGTCATCTACCAAACAAAAAATTACCACTGATGAATATGTAACTTCCATACCTTAAGATTTTGTATCCTGAATAAAAATTTGGTGGCATAGTTACATCTTTTTTTTTTTTTTACTTTAGTCATTAGAATCGTCTTGTATTTGTAGTTTTTTTTGTACCAGAGCTATGTGTCCAAATAAGAACTCTTTGGGTATTACATGATTCCATTAGCTAAGTGCCTTTTTTGTGAAACATGTAATAAAAACTTGTTCTTGCTACAATTTCTCCTGTTTAGTAACATTTCCTTAGAAAAAGCAAATAATTTATATGTAATTAATAAACTACTGCATTCAATAATATTTATTTACTAATATTTGAGATGGACTCCAACCTAAAGCTGTATGTTATTTGTTTTTTCATAAAATTTGAATAAACTTATTATCAATTTAACCTCAAAGTCATTTAATGTTTTAATAAGAAAAGCAAACTTTTTTGTGCATTCGCTATGTGCTAGGGAATTTGCAACCATTCTCTTATTTAATTCTAATTTAATAGCCCCCTGAGATGCATCTATCATTTACCCCATTTTGTTATAAACACTATCTCAGAGAAGTGCAACACTGTGCCCAAGAGAGGACAAGATGTACTTGAAAGATGTGAAGCTCAATTTCAAATCTGTCTGACCCTGAATTAAGAGATTTAATCACTATACTCTATAATTGGTATTAACCACCCCCCCCCCTTGCCCTTTATCCTCGTTAGTTTGCTGCAGCACTTTATACAAACCTTTTTTCTTGTTTCTTCTTGGCATTTTTATGATGCAGTTAATCCATTTCCCCATTCAATAAATACCACACTTATACAGTACCTGAAAGAAAGCATTCTTTCCTTTCCTTCTCCATGAAATAGTCACCTTGAACCTGAATTTATGCAAATAACTGCATATCTAATTAAAAACCAGAATTTTTCTTTTCACCCAGCTCAAGATTGATTGATTCTGATTTGAAAGACTGCAGTATGGCAAATGTTTGTGTTATGAGAATAAACAAAGACTACTCACCGAAGAACAAATAAGTGAAGCTGTTTATTTAGAGGTTGCTGTAACAAGGGAGTTGGCTACCGTTATCTATTAATATTATCCATGTTTGGTGGAGACTCAAAGACTGACAGACAGTGGGAAAGCTTTTTAGTAATGCAAAAAGAAAAAGAGGCTATGTAGAGACTCTGATGGCAGGTTGTTGTCATGGGAAGGACTGGGACAGGTTACCTGGACGCATGTCATCTTATGCAATTGATTTTATATTTGGCTTTCTTTCTGTTCTTCCTGATTGAAAGTGAGAACAAATACAGGGAAGTTGGCAGCATTGACTTAGTCCTGACCATCTGAGCTGGTTATTACAAAGGCTGTCATTTGACTTTCTGGATTGATTGCTACAGAAGTTGTTTTTTGGTTTCCTGGGCATCTAATGTGAGTCATCAGCGTTATATTACCATAAGTGGTCTGGCAATTGTCTCTTTGTATATTCAGTCTTTCGGTGGTTATTTTCCCTACCTTGTTTCTAACCTTTATCAACTTGGATTTCTCACTCTGTAGAGATCTAGCACTGGGAGAGAGACAACAGCAGAAAGGGGAGCACAGCTTTTAGAAAAGTAATGCTGGTAGAATCTGGTGTCAGTCTCCTCTTGGTATGGCAGGCACTTGAAGCAAAGTCTTTTTCTTTAAACCTTTGATACGAAGTGTAGTCGTTGGACCAGACACATCAGCATCACCTTGGAGTTTGCTAGAGCTTACCGAATATCCTGTATTGCAGCAAGACACTTAGGTAGTTTGTAAGCACAGTAACATTTAGGAAGCAGTGCTCTAGAATGCCTTTGTGAGTTTTCCCTGGGTTTTCTCAGTGACATGTTCCAGTTGCAATTTTCATGAGGTTGGTGGTCCCCCTCCACTGACTGCTTTCTGTTACTCTTCAGTCCACGGGCTTCACTTTGTGCATGTGTCCATTTTACGCTTGGTCATTTTGTCCCTTAGGTTATGTCACTTGCAGTACCTTTCAGGAAAGCTCCAGGCTGGATTAATCAACGTGCTGCACAGAAAACACAGACTCTTGCTTCACTGGTGAAAGTGCATCTTTCTCTCTCTCTTCCCCCCACCCCCCTCACTCTCTCTCTCATTTGCTCTTTCAGACAGGCCTTAACACACCCTTGGTTATGAACTGCATGTTCGTGGCCCTCTGAAATTCACATGTTGAGTCCCTAACTCACAATGTGATAGTATTTGCAGGTGGGGCCTTTGAGAAGTAATTAGGTTTGGATGATGTCATAAGAGTGGAACCCCCCTTAATAGAGTTTGTGCCCATATTAAAAGACACCCTCAGCAAACTAACACAGGAACAGAAAACCAAACACTGCATGTTTTCACTTGTAAGTGGGAGCTGAACAATGAGAACACATGGACACAGGGAGGGGAACATCACACACAGGGACCTGTCCTGTCGGGGGTGGTAGTGGCAAGAAGGAGAACATCAGGATAAATAGCTAACGCACGCAGGGCTTAACACCTAGATGATGGGTTGATAGATGCAGCAAACCACCGTGGCACACGTTTACCTATGTAACAAACCTGCACATCCTGCACATGTAACTCAGAACTTAAAATAAAATAAAATAATTTTTTTTTTTAAAAAAAGAGGCCAAACCTTACTCTCTCTCTCTACCATGTGAGGATACAGCAACAGGTGAGATATCTTTAACATCTACTAAAATTCCTGGCTCAGATCAGGTGCTTAATAAGTATTTCTAAACAACTAAAATATTGACTGAACTAATTATGTATTATAGTATCAACTAGAATAGGCAGTAAATGAACGTGAGCTTACGTTTTCTGCGATAAATTTCTAATTTCTGTTGATGCATAGCCATTTCAGTATCACGTTAAGGGAGAGAGAGAAAAAGAATGCTATTACAGATACAACTTTTTTCTCAGGAGTTTTTGAAAATCAAGATGACGATTTAGCTAAACTTACATATGTATAGATTTTTTTCCCCTCTGCTGTTATTTTGTTTAAGCAACAAAGGCAACACTCAAAATTTAAGAAGGTTTGTATGGCTTCCAGACATATACTCGTACCTTCACAAATACACAAGCCTACACACTGTTTAAGTAAACACTGACCACTGAAGATGTGGCTAATTGACTTTATGTAATGAAAGAATCAATACAATGTTTGATTTTCCTAAAGTTAGTAGTGTGTTACTTATGATCACTTTTACGTGGCCATTTAGAATTTTAAACACAGCCATATATGCCAGGTTTTGCAGAAAACTTATCTGTTGGTATTAAGAATGGTAATTGATTTTTTCTAGCAGATTTAGCCTTCGATACAGCATTTTCAACCATTAACCATCAAATAATTCATTATCCACTGTCAAGCTGTATTAATGCTTTTCACTGACTCTTTTGAATTGTTCCATTACCAAAAAGTAATTGATAGAACTGCATACAGCTGTCCTGTCATCCATCTGAACTGACCTAATCATGACCATTTATCACAACCAGTGCCAAATACCTTGAGGATCTTTTCAAAATGATAGCAATGGGTGTTCAACCTTTAATGTTCAGGGATTGTGCAAGTCTGTGTTTGATCAAGATTGTGAACACCTATTGGGAATTGCTATTTGTAGATGGTTGTAATATTAAATATATTAGTATTAAAAATGTGTGTGCTCTTGAGCCAAACATATAAGGAGAAAACTTAAATTGAATTTATGTGCTGTGGAGTCCATAAGTCATTTCTTTTTAAGGGAGTAGTCAAATTTTTGTTATTATTATAATTAACAATTTTCATCAAGGCAATTGTCATCAAGGCAAGGTATCAAGTTCAAGCCCCAGCTGAGATCTGAGGGTAGTGGGTAGACGAGGGGTAGGGAGTGGGAAGAGCACTGATGAGACAGCAGGTAGATGGGGCATGGCTTTATTCAGCAGCTCACTCACACTGTGGGTGTTTGCATTTATGCACCTCGCAAACAACACTGGCTACAAACCAGGTGATGAGGCCCCCCATACTATGGCTACATAGCTGTGATTATATAATGCACAGAATTGTGTGCCTGCAGTCCAATCTCGTTGAGTCACAGAGGATGTTTATCTTTGCCTATGCCTGCCTGGCTGCAGTGCAGCCATGTTCCTTATACTCCACCGCCTAGGCCAAGGTAGTCCTCTTTGTGGGGACCTGTGCACATAGGGAAGTACCCTGGGCCCACAGGCCACAGCAACAATACAGAGAGTAACAACCTACTACTAATATTCCTACTGTGCTACCTATGATTATGAGAGCCCAACATAGGCCAGAGCCCAGAGATGCCCACCATCTCTGCAGTGGGTTGTCAGTAAGGTACTCAACCACCTTAATCTCCTGTGACATCCCTTGTAAATCTGCTGTTGTGTTCTGGTGGTTGTCAGGGATGAATGTACAACATTGTGTTCCTACAAGAGCACAGGTGCCATCTTGGGCAGCTGTTACTATGTCGAAGGCCATCCAGTTTTGCAGCACCACCTTCCTGATCTGATCAACCTCATCAGTTAACAAAAGGAGGGTAACTTGGGTGTAATTCAGGGCCCAAGCTGTGTGCATTGCAAGGGCTATAATCTGCATTTCTACATTCATAACACCTGCTCCTGGGATAGTTATTGCTAAGGGGTAGAGCCACCAGGGGGCCTGCTGCACTTGCAAAAACCAGGAATGTAGCGACTTCCAGTTATGTGGGTGACAAGGCAATGTGGAAAGCACAGTGGCAGGCACATGGGCCATCCCCAGCAACAATATCCAGTCCAGTTGACTGGCAGACATGGCCATCCTGTGTTCCCAAAGACCCATAAACTCCCAGGGGGCACAAAGTCCATTGCAGCTTGGGCTTGGTAAGGAGACACATATTATGTTTGCACAGGCTGCAGCGGGCAACAACCCCACAGTGACTTTACCGCGGTGTTGCTCTATACATCATGGTACCTGCAATGAGAGTACCATGTGCTCTCTCATTAGCCAGCACCACCCATCATGGACACTATGAGTCAGCCAGGGGGCAGGCCTGCAATGGGTTTTGCAATGCCCCCTATCCAAAGCTCACCATGTTGCATTCCAACCACTGTCTGTGGGACCCCAAGTCTCTAGCCATGTCTAGTAGTCATTTTCAGAAGCTGGATGTACATTCCAGGGCAAGCCATCCACAGCTGCTGCTGGAAGGGCAGTGCAGATCCAACAGCTGGAGACATTGGTCACCTGGGCATAGGTGTGGGCCCAGTCCACAATTGTGTTGGAGCATGTCAACCTGCGGCCGGAACCGCAAAGGAGACACAAGTATTAACAGGGGTAAGTCATGTCCCTCAGGCAAAATACGGGCCAAATTTTCATCTCTGGAAAACAATGCAGCCTCCAAGGGCTTCTGCCCTGGGCGATGGTACCACACCGTATCAGATCCCTGTGGTTTTTTAGGGTCTTGTAACTGTGCCAAAGTTACAGGGGAGCTGATGTTAGACCACACAGGCAGTACATATGTCCCCTGGAGGAGGGTCCCTTCCCTGGCTATTCCCCTGTGAATGGTTAATCATGACAACCACACATGAAATACCCAAGGAGTAACATGTAAGTCATACTGCAGGCCCTCCCCTCTGGGGGCTATGTTAGCCAACCATCAGCAACGGGGGGCTTGGAGGGCCAACACCAGGTTTTCTGTTCTGCCTTCGAGGCATTGGGGAAGGCAACAACAGATTACCGTTTGTCCCCATAACTGGTCAGTGGAGGTCATCCTTGGTTTGTATCTGTAGCTGGATGGGGGCAGCGGCCCAGTGTAACAGTGCCTCCACTGGGCCTGGGCCACCTTTCCATGGCTGCTTATTCAAGTTTTGGAGCTCCAGGTCCAACCTGGAACTCCAGCACCACAAAGACTGGGGAGTAAGAGTAACATGCAAAAGTAAACCATTCTTCAGGAGTCCACTATATCGCTCAAACATGCCAGTGGCTTGTGGGTTATAAGGAACGTGGAACCCCCATTGTATGTCCATCTGCTGTACCCACTGTTGTACCTGCTGTCCAGTGAAATGTGTTCCCCTGTCACTTTCAATGGCCAGGGAACGGCTGTATAAGGCACCTAAGTGTTGCAAGTCTCAAATTGTGTGTTGCTGGTCAGCCACCCTGCTAAGGTAGGCAAACAACAGTCTGGTGGCCGTGTCTACAGCTGTCAGTGCATGCGTGTAGCCCTGTGATTTTGGCAGTGGTCCAATGTAATCTATTTGCCATCTTGTCAAGGGCATCTGCCCTACAGTCACTTGTTGTGTTACACTGAGCAGTGTCTCCATTACACTTGAGTACATGACGGGCACTTCTGGCAGGCCTCCCAAAAGCCCCGCGAGGGCAAAAACAGACCCCAGCACCTATTGACCTGCCACATCAGCTTATCTCCCACATGTCTCAGTTTCCTGTGTAGCCACAAGGCCGCATCTCGTGTAGGTGCCGACTCTAACCAATGGACCTTGACCAAGACATCTACCTCATCATTACTGGAGGTGGCTAAAGGCATATGACCTTACACATGATAGATAGTTACATCTTTCTGATGACCTATTTCCCAGAGGTCTTGCCACATGGTTTGGCCCCAAATGGGCCAATGGCCTACAAGCCAATTCTGTAACTTCCAGGTAGTTAACCATAAGGTTAAGCCTCAATAGACTGCTCAACTATCAGTGCAGTTTACCACAGGTGTCTGCTCTTTGGTGATCACCATCCACACTGCCCTGAGTTCAGCCCATTGGCAGCTTGGTCCACACCCAGTATCAAACCCTATATGTCAGTACTAGGCTGGACTGCTATTGCATTCAAGGCAGCAGTAGCGTCCCGGCTGGACCCATCTGTATAATGTGCCCCACAAGGAATGGGGGTTCCCCTTCCTTAAACGGTGATGGCTCAGGGTCTAGGAGGGCCTCAGGCCCTGTGGCCTTGTCTTGCATTAGGACTATAGGCCCAGTGACCTCTTGTAACTCTGCTGCTAAGGGACTTATACTCTGTGAACTTTGCTGCTCCAATTTAGGTGCCCCACTTTGCTAAAGTGGATGTCTGTGCCATCCCAGTATGGGGGGTCATTACCTATGAGCATACCCCACCCTGCTATTGAGTAAACCATCCATAGGATGACCATAGCCCATCCTGACATGCTCTTAGAGGCCTGAAGTGTGGCATATGCAGCAGCTAATTGCTTCTTTATCAACGAGTATCGGAGCTCCGCTCCTTTCCACAGCTGGGACCAAAAACCTACTGGCATTCTAAAGCGCTCTGTGTGCTGCCATAAGCCTCAGCCAAAACTATCTGTAGTCACATGTACATCAAGTTCAAATGGGCGTCTCTGATCAATCACTTGTAAGGCCTGTGCTTGCTGAATAGCCCACTTGGCTGACAGAAAGCTGTCTCAGCCTCATCATCCCACTCCCAGGTAGCCCCCTTTTTTGGTCAACCAGTACAATGGTTTTATCCTTTGAGCCAAATGGGGCACGAATGGCCAAAAGGCCTACAAAAAGTCTTTAGGTGTAGGCACCTCAAGAGGCCCACAAAGGACCGCAGCTGCCTCACCATGGTGGGTGGGGGGTATGCCCGGATTTTATTAATGATGGCCTCTGTTACAGCCTTCATATTACCTGATCAAAAAACTCCTAAGAATTTGGCAGACAATCCAGGCCCTTGGACTGTGGATTTGCTGATGGCACAACTGCATACTGCCAAATGTTGCCACAAGACTGGCGCCGCCACTTCTAAATGTGCAAGAGAATAAGAGGTTATAATATCATCAATATAATGGAACAGGTGGACCTCTTTTGGACATTTCTGGGTGGCTAAATCCATGGCGACAAGACCGTGATAAACAGTGGGACTATGCACATAGCCCTGTGGCAGCACGGTGAAAGTCCATTGTTGTCCTTCCCATGTGAAAGCAAATCGTTGCTGGCTCCCTGGAGCAATGTCAATGGAGAAGAATGCATTAGCCAAATCTACAACATAGTGGTACTGTTCCAGTTCCATTGTCAAGTGGTCCATCAAATCCACAATGGAAGGTACAGCTGCACACAGAAGGGGTGTTACTTTATTCAGTTCCCAACAATCCACTGTCATCTGTCAAGTCCCATCAGGCTTTCTGACTGGCCATACCAGGGAATTGTAGGGTATATTGATGCTATGCACTATTTGCACCTCCCCTAACTTCTTAATAGGTTCAGTTACTTCCATGTATCCTCCTGGCAAATGGCATTGACGCGTGGAGGTAACCTGTCAGGGTTGTGGCAGAACTTGGGGCCGGTGATAGGTATGTCCATGCAGTACTGGCTTTACTACAGGGACTCAAGTCTGAATTTTCTGGCCATGGTGTACAAGTCCAGACCATGCAAAATGTCCATCCCCAATATGCATTCCGGTATGGAAGAGACATACACAGTGTATGGTGGAGGAGCCAAGTGGCCAATGCCAAGATGTAGAGACACAGGTTTCACCATCACTGACTGGCCCCCATAAACATCAATAAATGCAGCTCTGCTCGGAAACTTATCTGGGTTCCCATAAACAAGATTGCAGTCTGCACCAGTATTTACCAGCGCTAGGACCCGTTGTACATTAGTGGCGGACCAGTGGATTGCCAACTCCACAAAAGGCCTTCGGTTGTCCGGTTCCCCCGTAACCCAGGCACCTCGGCCAGTTTCCTAATCTAACAGGAAAGGCTTCATATCTACGCCCGTCTGCAAATAGCTTGAGCTGAAGCATCTGGGTGGGACTGGGTTGAGCAACATTGTTTTGCCCCCGCTTGGGTATTTTCCAGAATTGTTGCTCTGGGGACAATTGCCTCCACAGAGCCAACAGCATTCTGTTGGGATGTCTGTCAGTTTTCACTGGAGCAACCCAGCTGAAATTAAATCAATCCACATCTTCATGCGGATCACCCACTGGAGCCCTCTCTTATCTCGGGGGGTGGGTACCTGTGGATGGAGCATCTTCCTCTTCCTTATGGCACAATTCCCTGGTCCCGTTGATGGCCTTCTGCCTCCTCGAGGGCTACCATAGCGGTAGTCACTTCATATATGCGACACCTCACATACGGGGTGAGGACAGCGGCCAGAGAGGCAAAAGCACTTAGGTGCACTGAGCCCAGAACAAGATTCCTCATATAAGAGATAAAATATTCATCATCTGGCCCCCAGGTATTCAGATCAAACATGGCCTGCCATATACCCAGCCCCTGGAGTACCTGACCAACTCGGTATGCCACTGCCATCTACTGACAGTTTCTGGTATTTCACTGCTATCAGCCACTCAATCAGTGTGGTCACCTTGCCCCTGCGTTCACCAGCTGTAGCCGCTGAGGAAGGGAGGGGTAAGTTATAATAGAAGCCAGCTTGTCTATCTCAGAGGCGGAGCAGGAAATGCTGTCAGCTCCTTCAGCCGAAAGACAGAGTAACCAGGCAGGAAGGGGCTCCCCCAAAAGCTGCCCACATTGCTTGCCTAACTCCCACAGCTCAGTGAGGGTATAGGCACTATGGGAAGTGTGTTCCACCACAGTAGGGGGCCCTGAGCCCGCTCCTGAGGTCCCATTGGCTGCTCATTGTCTACCTTCTGACAGATCACAGGGCGAGCCCGCAGCGGGGAGCTTCCTCCTCCTCAGCATTAGACTGAACGGGGGAGTTCCCTGCAGGGAGGACAGGCTCAAGGTCACAGTGACGGCTGTCTCTGTGTTTCCTGCCATGTTGCTATTTGTTTTGCGGTTGTTTCTTCTTTCTTTCCTTTATTCTTTGTTTCCTGTTCCAGGCTGCTTTTCTGGGCCTCTAAATGCCCTGTTTGCACCTGGAGGTCCTTACCCACAGTTTTTTCTCCAAGCTGTGCATTTGAGCCCCCAGGCGCACAGCTTGCACCTGGAGGTCTCTTACCCGCGAAGTGTCCCTTAGGGACTGAGCATGTACTTTCTGCAGTGCAGTCAGAAACACTCATCTGACTCTGCTGGTGAAGGCGCATTCCTTCTCGTGCTGTGTGCTTTCAGCTGCTTCCGTGCTTTCTCCACACCCACAAGGGACCCATCCACAGCCTCCCACACTTACCCTGGAGAGCACCGGAGCACCGCTGCCAACGGGTACCTTATGTGCATACATAATGGCGGGTTTAATCCATGTTATTGCAAGTGACAGGATCTCATTTGTTTTTATGGCTAAGTAGTACTCCATTCTGTATAAGTACCACATTTTCTTTAACCATTTATCTGTTGATTGACACTTAGGTTGTTCCCAAATCTTGGCTATTGTGAATAGTGCTGCAGTAAACATGAGAATACGTACATCTCTTTGATATATGAATCTCATTTCTTTTGTGTGTATACCAAGCAGTGGGATTTCTAGGCCATATGTTAGCTCTAGTTTAAATTTTTTGAGAAACACCCATACTGTACTCTATAGTAGTTGAACTAACTTACATTCCCACCAATAATGTACAAGGTTCCCTTTTCTCCACGTCCTCACCAGCATTTGTTATTGCTTGACTTTTGGATAAAAGGCATTTTAACTGGGGTGAGATGATATCTCATTGTAATTTTGGTTTGTATTTCTCTGATGATCAATGACGTTGAGTACATTTTCATATACCTTTTTGCCACTTTTATGTATTCTTTTGACAAATGTCTATTCAGATCTTCTGCCCATTTTTCAATCAGATTATTAGATTATTTCCTTTTGAGTTGTTTGTGACCCTTGTGTATTCTGGTTATTAATTCCTTGTCAGATGGATAGTTTACACATATTTTCTCCCTTTCTTTGGGCTGTCTCTTCACTTTGCTGATTGTTTCCTTTGCTGTGAAAAAGCTGTTTAATTTGATGTGACCCCATTTGTCCACTTTTGCTTTGGTTGCTCATGCTTGCTTGATATAGCTCAAGAAATATTTGACCTCTCCAAAGGCCTGGAGAGTTTCCTCAGTGTTTCACTGTAGTAGGTTCACAGTGTCAGGGCTTAGGTTTAAGTCTTTAATCCATTTTGATTTGACTTTGTGTATGGTGAGAGATGTGGGCATGCTTTCATTCTTCTGCATATAGATATACAGTTTTCCTGACACCATTTACTGAAGAGACTCTCCTTTTCCCAGCATATGTTCTAGATGCCATTATGAAAAATGAATTCACTGTAGATGTATGGATTTATTTCTGAGTTCTCTATTCTGTTTCATTGGTCTATGTGTCTGTTTTTACGCCAGCACCATGCTTTTTTTTTTGTTTTTTTGGTTACTATAACTCTATAGTATAATTTGAAGTCAGGTAATGTGATTCCTCCAGTTTTGTTGTTTTTGCTAAGAACAAACTCAGATCATTTATGGTTCCATAAAAACTGTAGGATTGTTTTTGTCAATTTCTATGAAGCATGATGTTGATATTTTGATAGGGATTTAATTGAATCTATAGATTGCTTTGGGAAGTATAGAAATTTTAAAAATATAAATTCTTCCAATCCATGAACATGGAATATCTTTCCATTATTTTGTTCCCTCTTCAACTTATTTCATCAATGTTTTATGGTTTTCATTATAGAGATTTTTCACTTATTTGGTTAATTTAATTTCTAGGTATTTTATTTTTTATTTGTAGTAATTGTAAATGCAATTGCTTTCTTGATTTCTTTCTCAGATTATTTGCTGTTGGTATATAGAAATGCTTCTAATTTTTGTACGTTGATTTTGTATCCTGCAACTATACTGAATTTGTTTATCAGTTCTAACAGTTTTTTAGTGGAATCTTTTAGTTTTCCCAAGTGTAAGATTATATCATCAGCATACAAAGACAATTTGACTGCTTTCATTCCAATTTGGATGACCTTTATTTCTTTCTCTTGTCTGATTGCTCTAGCTAGGACTTCCAGTACTATGTTGAATACCAGTGGTAAAAGTGGGCACCCTTATATTGTTCCAGTTCTTAGAGACAAGGCTTTGAGTTTTTCCTCATTCAATATGATACTAGCTGTGGGTCTGTCATATATGGCTTTTCTTGTGTTGAGGTATATTCCTTCTATACTCAGTTTTTGAGGGTTTTTATTGTAAAAGGATGTTGAATTTATCAAACACTTTTTCAGCATCAGTCAAAATTGTCATAAGGTTTTTGTCCTTGTTCTGTTGATACGATGTATCACATTGATTGATTTGCATATGTTAAACCATTCTTGCATCCCTTGGATAAATTGCATTTGGCTATGAATAATGATATTTTTAATGTGCTATTGAATTTTGTTTGCTAGTATTTTCTTGAAAATTTTTGCATCAATGTTCATGAGGAAGATTGCTTGTGGTTTTCTTTTTTTGATGTCTCATTGTCAGATTTTGGCATCAGGGTAATACTTTGGCCTCTTTGAATGTGTTCAGAAGTATTCCTTCCTCCTCTATTTTTTGAAATAGTTTGAATAGGATTGTTATTTGTTCTTCTTCAAATGTTTGTTAAAATTCAGTTGTGAGGCCATCAGGCCCCAGGATTTTCTTTGATGGGATACTTTTTATTATGGCTTCAATCTCATTACTTGTTATGGGTCTGTTTAGGTCTTAAATCCTTCATGTTTCAATTGTGGTAAGTTGTATGTGTCTACAAATGTATCTATGTCTTCTACGTTTTTGAATTTATTGGAATATAGTTGCTTCATAGTAGCCTTTAATGATTATTTGAATGGTTCCAGTGTCTCCTTCTTTTATCTCTGAAATTATTTACTTAGGTCTTCTCTCTTTTTTTCTTAGATAGTCTGGGTAAAAATGTGCTGATTTTGTTTTCTTCAAAAAACCAAGCTTTTGTTTCATTAATCTTTTGTATGTTTTTGTTTCAATTGCATTTATTTCTGCTCCTATCTCTGTTATTCATTTCCTTTCACTAAACTTAGATTTAATTTGTTCTTAACTTTCTAGATCTTTAAGATGACAAGTTAGGTTGTTTATTGGATACTTTTTTTAACTTTTTATGTTGTAGGATTTACAGCTATAAACTTTTTTCTTAGTAATGCTTTTGCTTTATCCCACAGGTTTTGGTATGTTGTTCATTATCATTTGTTTCAATAAATGTTTAAATATTATCCTTAATTTCTTCATTAATCCACTCGCCATTCAGGAGCATATTGTTCAATTTCCATGTGTTTGTGTAGTTTCCAGAGACTCTTTTATTACTATTTTTTACTTTTATTTCATTGTGTTCAATTTTATTAGAAAAGATATCTGATAAAATTTCAAATTTTTTAAGTTTAAAAAAAGTATTTTGTAACCTGACATATGGTCTATCCTTGAGAATTATCCATATGCTGAGTAGAAGAATGAGTATTCTGAAGCCATTGGATCAAATGTTCTGTAAGCATCTATTGGGTCCATTTGGTCTACAGTGCAGATTAAGTCTGATGTTTCTTTGTGATTTTCTGTCTGAATAATACATCCAATGCTGGAAGTGGTGTGTTGAAATCTCCAGATACTGTTGTGTTGAGGTCTATGTCTCTCCTTTTGGCTTTAATAGTATTTGCCTTATATATCTGGCTGCTCCAATGCTGGGTGCATATATAGTTACACTTGTCATATCCTCCTGCTGAAGTGACCCCTTGCTCATTATATAATAAACTTCTTTGCCTCTGTTTGTAGTTTGTGTCTTGAGATCTATTTTATTAGACATGAGTACAGCTACTCTTGCTATATCTTTTTCTATCCTGTTACTTTTCACCCCTGTGTGTCTTTATGGATGAAGTGTGCTTCTTTCAGGCAACAGATCACTGGGTCTTGGTGTTTTTTTTTTTTTTTTTTTTTTTGAATAAATATCTATTCAGATACTCTATGTCTTTTGGTTGGAGAGTTTAGTCCATTATTCAGTGTCATTTATTGATAAGTAAGGAGTTATTCCTGCCATGTTGTTATTTGTTTTGTGGTTGTTTCTTCTTTCTTTCCTTGATTCTTTTTCTTTCTTTCTTTCTTTTTTTTTTTTCAAGACAGAGTCTCGCTGTGTCACCCATGCTCGAGTGCAGTGATGCAATCTTGGCTCACTGCAACCTCCACCTCCCAGGTTCAAGCAATTCTGTGCCTCAGACTCCCAAGTAGCTGGGACTACAGGTGCACGCCACCACACCTGGCTAATTTTTGTATTTTTAGTAGAGACAGGGTTTCACCATCTTGGCCAGGCTGGTCTTGAACCCCTGACCTAGTGATCCACCTGCCTCGGCCTCCCAGAGTGCTGGGATTACAGGTGTGAGCCACTGTGCTCAGCCCTTTCCTTCATTCTTATATTCCTTTTAGTGATGGTAATTTTCTCTGGTGATATGATTTAGATTTTTGCTTTTTATCTTTTGTGTATGAGTTGTGCGATTTTGGTGCGAGGTTACCATAATGCTTCCAAGTATTAATTTACAACCCATTATTTTGAGGTCATAACAACACTTTTTGCCTAAGCAAACAAACAAGCAAAAAGTAAACTAATAAATACTCTACACCTTAACTTTGTTCCCCTGCTTTTTAACATTTTGTTGTTTCTATTTAAATCTTATTATATCCTCTATGTCTTGAAAAGTTGCTGTAGTTCTTATTTTTGATCAGTTCATATTTTAGTCTTTCTATTCAAGGTGTGAGTACTTTACACATTACAAGTATAGTGTTATAGTATTCTATGTTTTTCTGTGTGGCGAAGGGGTAACCCTCATACAAATGTTGGGTGTACAAATTTGTGCAGCAACTTGAAGAACAGCATGGATGTTTCTCAAAAAATTATAACTAGAGCTACCATATGATCCAGAAATCCCATTGCTAGGTATATGTGCTAAAGAAAGGAAATTAGCATATCAAAGAGGTGCATACATTTTCATGTTTATTGCAGCACTATTCACAATAGCCAAGATTTGGAAACAACCTAAGTGTACATCAACAGATGAATGGTTAAAGGAAATGTGGTACATATACTCAGTGGAGTACATTCAGCCATAAAAAAAATGAGATCCTGTCATTTGCAACAACATGAATGGAAGCATAGGACATTATATTAAGTGAAAGAAACTAACCACCAGAAGACAATTTTTGCATATTCTTACTCATTTGTTGGAGCTAAACATTAAAACAGTTGAATTTAGATAGAAAATAGAATGGTGGTTATCATACGCTGGGAAGAGTAATTCGTTGGGGGAAGTGCAGTTAGTTAATGGATACAAAGTATAGTTAGATAGAACAAATCAGATTTATTAATAATATTAAATAGCTCAACAGGGTGACCAGAGGCAACAATAATTTTTTTGTACGTTTAATTTTTTTATACATTAAAATTAACTATAAGATTATAACTGAATCCAGCACTTTGGGAGGCCACGGCAGGTGGATCACCTGAGGTCGGGAGTTCAAGATCATCCTGACCAACAAGGAGAAACCCCATCTCTACTAAAAATACAAAATTAGCTGGCCGTGGTGGTGCACACCTGTAATCCCTGCTACTCGGGAGGCTGAGGCAGGAGAATCACTTGAACCAGGGAGGCGGAGGGTGCTGTGAGTCGAGTTCATGCCACTGCACTCCAGCCTGGGCAACAAGAGCAAAACTCCATCTCAAAAAAAAAAGATTATAACTGGAAAGTTTATAAAACATGGAAATGGTAAATATTTCTGGTGACTGTTCTCCCATTTACCTTGATGTGATCACTATAAATAAATTGTTTACCTTTATCAAAGTATCTCATGTACCCCATAAATATATACACCTACTATGTATCCCTTTGATGTAAAAACTGAAGAAATATTTAGAAAATTTGTTTAGGAAAGAAATAATAATTATATAAATTCAATTTTGGGTTTAATGATTTTCTCTATGGTTTTTATATTTTCAATTGTAGTCATTTCTATTCTTAATAAAAGGAAATATGTATTCTTAGAAATAAATAAATTCACATTGATATTTCTACTTCATACTTAATATTACTATTTTTTAGTTAATATATTTGATAATTTTATATTTCTATTCTTATTTTTACATTGAATTTAGTCATACCAGACACTTCATTATTATTCATTGGCATTTTAAAATAATTTATAGAACTTTTATTTAAGTTACAACTGAAACAAAGTACTTAGTGAATTTATGTTTTTGCTGTAGTTTTTCTGTTTGTTTGCTTGTTTTGTTTTGTTTTGTTTTGAGATGGAGTCCCGCTCTGTTGCCCAGGCTGGAGTGCAGTGGTATGATCTCCACTTACTGCAGACTCTGCCTCCTGGGTTCAAGCAATCCTCCTGCCTCAGCCTTCCAAGTAGCTGGGATTACAAGTGTGCACCACCATGACTGGCTAATTTTGTATTTTTAGTAAGGACAGGATTTCACCATGTTGGCCAGGCTGATCTCGAACTCCTGGCCTCAAGTGATCCACCTGGCTCCACCTGCCAAAGTGCTGGGATTACAGGTGTGAGCCACCATACCCAGCTTGCAGTTTGTTTTTTTTTTTTAGTATATAATTCAGTATAAAAGTTGAGACACAATATCATCTTGCACTTATAAAAAGTCTTGCAATATTTACTTTTTTCTGCATCCTTATGTCTTTGATTTGATTATTCAATTACCTATAGTACATATATTTTTCAGTTTCATTTAAATTTTTACATTTACTTTTTAATCTTTTGCTTTAAATTTATTTTTGCATATATGAAAAATTTGTGTTGGTGATGAAATTATCTGATAATGTTTTTTCAGAAATTCTAGTTTTCTTTTTATTTTATCTGTACTTTTCCTCTTCTTGTACACACTATATTAGCTTTTGGTTTCTGCTTTTAGTGTTACTTTTGCCAGTTTAAGGAAATATATATCATTACCTTCTATGAAAGAATGTGTTCTTACCTTATATGTAAGGTACTTTATATGTAAGAATGTAAATTAAGGAAAAAATAATAAAACTTTTATAAATCCAGTTTTTGATTTAATGATTTTCTCCATCGTTTTCATATGTGCAATTATCTTCATATATATTCTCACTTATTAAAGGAAATATGTATATTGAAGGCTGCTTAAGATGTGGAGAAGGGGTAACCTTCATACCCTGTTGGGTGGGAATGTAAATTTTATGTAAGAATGTACATTCTTATACATAAGTTAGCCTAACATATTTACTTATTTATCCTTTGCTCTTTTTATTTAAAATTATATCCTGATGATAACTCTATATTAGTGTACGGAAATCTTTCTCATTCATTTTTATAGCAGCAGATTATTTGTGTGCACGTATTAATAGTGTACTTAGCGATCCTCTTATAAGCATTTAAATCATTTCCAGATAGGAAAAAAGCACACAGACACTTTCATATCAGAGTCTGGAGTAAGGTTTGAAGCACAATGTGGACTTTAAATTGATATTTTTCTTCTGAATATGTATCAGAAATTAACATCAGCATTTATTAAAATGTGAAGTAAGCAGAAATTCTACGCTCACCTATCATTAATGAGAATTAGAGAAATTGAATGTAAGTGCATCTATATTATGTATACATGCATTTTATGAATACATTTATATTTCTGTCTCATATGTACATATATATGTAGATGTTTAGACATCTAGATATCAATATACATAGAAATATTTGTCACATAATTATTTTTGATAGAATAAAGGTAGAAATTTCTAGGAGTTCAGTGAGAGAGAGCCATGGTTAAGTAAAATTTGTATAAAATTAATTATTGAAAATATTGTGATGGATTTATAGGCATTGATTTCAGGGCTGCATAGAATATATATTAAAATTGAAAACAATATCTTATGATACAATAATAGTTTGATTCCATTATTTACTGTAAAAAAGTTTATCCTATGTTTACATATATTCACATAAGCAAATATTGACATAAGCAATGAATTTTTAACAGCATCAACTAGTACATGTATATAATCCCATTTTTGGACACAGATCAAATACATCTCAGCTAACTTCATAGAAAGGAGTTGTTTAAATTTGCAGTCACACTCCAATATAGCAAACAAGATCATTGGCATGACGTGAAGAACAGAACTTATAAATTCACCACCACTTTCTACCCAGAACTCAGTGATAACAGCTTGTGAGCAAATTTACCTTCTTTGAGTAGGTCACTGGGCTCCCTACGTTTACTTGGCTCTGATTTTAGGTTGGCAGTCTAAAGTAAACAATAGCACTTCTTTTAAAACAGATAGGGAAGAATGGCTCTGAAATAGTGCATCCTATATGAATCTTTTCTTTGTATCTGTAGTTAAGGACACCTGAGCACATTACTGCTAATGACAAAATATATCTCGGCCATCTTGGAAATTCTTTCATTCAGTAGGTTATGAGTCTGTCATGACATTTAAAATGATAATTTTGATGAAGACATCACATCACAATGATTAAAAAACTCCAAGGGAAGACCTAGAAAAAATTAAAAATTTATTATATTGAAAATTAAAAGTAGTTAAGGATAGATTTTATGAAGCATTATTTCACCAAAAAATTTCTTAGTCAAACATTATGTTGTAATTCTATAATAGACTTTTCCAGTTTGCCCAAGGCAGTTCTGATTTATACCTGATGTTTCAACACAATAGAAAATAACAGTCCCTTTGACTCTGAAAGGAGTGCTATGAATTGAAGAATAAAAATTATATACTCTGCTTCAGTGTAGATACCACAAGGAATGAGGAAATACTTTCTTCCTAACCGTAAGCCCTCAAAAACACCAACCTCGTTCTTGTTTTGGGAACTCTGTGCTAGACATTATCTTAGTCTAGAATACTTACCACATTGTCTCAAAACTGCCTCATGGTTGACAGATTTTTGCTTAAATATAATTTTTCAAAGGTTTTTACTGACTCTATTATTTAGGCATACATCCAACTGAAAATAACATAAAACCCAACTAGTATAGCTGAAAAAGTAAGGGATTTACTTGTTCCATGCACCAAATAGTTTAGAAAGGGTTAGTCAGGCTTGAATGGCAGCTCAATTTTGCCATCAAATACTCAAGAATTTTGTATTCTAGTATGCTTAAATGAGTACGCTTTTGTCCTTATTCTTATTGTTTCATGATCTTAAGGTAACTGCTCCATCTTCAAAATCCATGTTTACAATAGTAAAAGGGTTTTCTCATAGTAAGACTTTCAAATTTTACTTGGGAACGAATGCCAGCTTCAGAGACATTCCCCTGCCTCTTCTTGGCTGGAACTATATTGTATGAACACACCAAGATGAAAGAGAGTGCGAGAAGCGGGCATATTTGCATGTAGTCCTGAAAAAAATTAGAATCTGTTAATATGAGAAATAGCGAAACAGATTTGTTGTAAGCAAACTGCAACATATACCACTTTGATCAACCAAACTCAAATATTCTTATCTCAATTTCTACGGTTTGACTGTGTCCCCCAAAATTCACGTGTTGGGAACTTACTACTCATGGCAGCAGTGTTGAGAGGTGGGGCCTAATAGAAGGTAATTGGGTCACGAAGGCACAGCCCTCGTGAAGGCGTTAATGCAGTTACTGCGGCTCAGTTATCACAAGAGCGGGTAGTTATAGAAGTAGGTCAGGGCCAGGCGCGGTGGCTCACGCCTGTAATCCCAGCACTTTGGGAGGCCAAGGCGAGCGGATCACGAGATCAGGAGATCGAGGCCATCCTGGCCAACGCAGGGAAACCCCGTCTCTACTAAAAAATAAAATACAAAAAATTAGCCGGGCGTGGTGGCGGGCGCCTCTAGTCCCAGCTACTCGGGAGGCTGAGGCAGGAGAATGGCGGGAACCCGGGAGGTGGAGCTTGCAGTGAGCAGAGATCGCGCCACTGCACTCCAGCCTGGGCGACAGAGCGAGACTCCCCCTAAAAATAAATAAATAAATAAATAAATAAATAAAAAGTAGGCCAGGACCCTCATGTTTTTTCTTTCACACAACCTCTCTTGCTGTTGTGCCCTGCACCATGGGATGACCCTCACTAGATGCCAGAAACGTGTTCTTTAACTTTCTAGGCTCCAGAGCCATGAGCCAAAATAAACTTGTATTCTCTTTTTTTTTTTTTTTTTTTTTGAGACGGAGTCTTGCTCTGTCGCCCAGGCTGGAGGGCAGTGGCGCGATTTCGGCTCACTGCAAGCTCCTGCTCTCGGGTTCACGCCATTCTCCTGCCTCAGCCTCCGGAGTAGCTGGAACTACAGGCGCCCGCCACCACGCCAGGCTAATTTTGTTTTTGTATTTTTAGTAGAGACGGGGTTTCACTGTGTTAGCCAGGATGGTCTCCGTCTCCTGACCTCGTGATCCGCCTGCCTCGGCCTCCCAAAGTGCTGGGATTACAGACGCGAGCCACTGAGCCCAGCCATAAACTTGTATTCTTTATAAATTATCCAATCTGTGTTATTCTGTTATAACAACATAAAACAAACTAGTACCCCACATAACGTAATATTCTGTTTTACCTAACATGTATTAATAGCTGAAATTTCCTTGCATCTTCATTTTATTACAATTATAAATCACCCCCTTCCTTCCCCATTAGAATGTGAGATTTACAGGAGCAGGGAGTCTCTGTATCTTGCTATATTCTTTTAATTTATTTTGTATTTTTTTGAGATGGAGTTTCCCTCTTGTCTCCCAAGCTGGAGTGCAGCAGCGCAATCTCAGCTCACTGCAACCTCCACCTCCCGGGTTCAAATGATTCTCCTGCCTCAGCCTCCCGAGTAACTGGAATTACAGGCATCTGCCACCACACCAGGCTAATTTTTTGTATTTTTCATAGAGACGGGGTTTCACCATGTTGGCCAGGCTGGTCTCAAACTCCTGACCTCGAGTGATCCACCTGCCTTGGCCTCCCAAAGTGCTGGGATTACAAACATGAGCCACCATGCCTGGCCTATTGCCATATATATATACTTTTTTAGACAGAGTCTCCCTCTGTCGCCCAGGCTGGAGTACAGTGGTGCGATCTCTGCTCACTGCAAGCTCCGCCTCCCGGGTTCACGCCATTCTCCTGCCTCAGCCTCCCAAGTAGCTGGGACTACAGGCGCCCGCCAGCATGCCTGGCTAATTTTTTGTATTTTTAGTAGAGACTAGGTTTCACCGTGTTAGCCAGGATGGTCTCGATCTCCTGACCTGGTGATCCGCCTGCCTCGGCCTCCCAAAGTGCTGGGATTACAGGCATGAGCCACCATGATCCGCCTGCTAGATTCTTAATGACTTGATAAGTGTCTAGAATAAATAAATAATAATAGTTTTACAATATATTATTGTATAAATGAATGAGGAAATACATACATGATTGAACAGTCTTGTATTAACATAGTAGATGAGACTGTAATTTTGAAGGTTATCTACTAATAAATATTCAATTGTTTATAGTTTTCATAAAGTTGTAGATTCACTGTAAGTCCAAAAGTTAGCAAATTCTTTTTAAATTATGTTTAATCCTAGAATATTACAGTCATAACTAGCTTGGTGATGCTCTATACCAGTGGCGTCCAATCTTTTGGCTTCTCTGGGCCAAAATGGAAGAAGAAAAATTGTCTTGGGCTACACATAAAATACATATAACATTGATGATAGCTGATGAGGTTAAAAAAATCACAGAAAAAATCATAATGTTTTAAGAAAGTTTGCAAATTTGTGGTGGGCTGCCTTCAAAGCCATCCTGGGCTGCATGTGGACCATGGGCCTTGGGTTAGACAAGCTTGCTTTATACATCTACTTTAACAATTAAAAGTAGAGAAAAAATTCTCATAAATTCTGCTATTCTTTGTAGACTCTCTGAATTCCACATTTACTAGAAGTCTCAAAGTATGTGTTATATTCAGCATCACATTGAGTATGACTGCTCAACAGTGGGTCTAACATGCCACACCTGCATAAAAACCAGAGGTAGCACAGTCACCACCTACAGTTTCTTCTTATCTTTACTCCTTTCGGATCCTCACTAGTAATGATATTTCAAATTGTAATGGCTCCACAAGTTTGGCAGCCGTTTCTATGGGGCTCTACTTGGTAAATGGAACAGCATAATATATCTATGTCTTGCTAGAACTAGGAAGAAGTGTCGGGATACCAAGATGAAAAGAAGGAATTAATGCTTCAAGTATTTCACAATTGCAGTCTTAAGCAGGAACACACAACTCATTGTTTTTCTTCACAGTAAGTCCATATTTTCTAACATCACTCCTTTTCTGTCCCACACATGCACACCAATCTATCATCAGATGTGTGTGAATTCAAACAACCTGCCTGTTTTATGAGGTAGTATATTTCAAAAATATGAAGCAATGTCTTTTTCTGTAGTGAGTGTTTTCTAAAGTCCTTTTATCCCTACTCTGTTTCTTGTGGTCAAGAGATGGCTAGATGACTTTCAACTCAGAAAATAGTTAACATTACAGGAAGGGTACAATAAAGTCTTTTTACTTTTAAATTTCGGAAGTTCAACCACAAGAAGGAACACACAGGACTCCTGTGCACGGACAATGGCTAGAAGAGAAACAGTATGTGAACATGAAAAGCCACATACTTTAAATATTTCCTGTGCCATCAAAAAAGAAAGTCAAAGGATAAAAAAATGTAAGTAGATACTGCGGGCCTCCAAGAAAGGGGCTCACTTGCTGGAAGGGGACTCAGTAGAGAAACTAGAATGTCACCTGCATTTGGAGTTACTAGAAAATAGATGGTGAATTTCTATATTCGTCCTTTTTTTTTTTTTTTTTTTTAACAGAGTCTCGCTCTGTCACCCAAGCTGGAGTGCAGTGGCGCGATCTTGGCTCATTGCCAACTCCACCTCCCGGGTTCACACCATTCTCCTGCCTCAGCCTCCTGAGTAGCTGGGTCTTCAGGCGCCCGCCACCACACCTGGCTAATTTTTTGTATTTTTAGTAGAGACAGGGTTTCACCGTGTTAGCCAGGATGGTCTCGATCTCCTGACTTCATGATCTGCCCACCTCGGCCTCCCAAAGTGCTGGGATTACAGGCATGAGCCACCGCTCCCAGCCTCCTCCCTCTTTTTTGTGTTATCAACTCAAAGCAAGATGACTTCTTAGTAGAAAGGATGATGAGCCAGAAACATCCTTAAAAATTGTGCATTCTCCATCATGGCATTGAAAAATGAAATGTTTCCCAAGCCCCTGGGAAGACTGCTGATGTTGCAGATGCCTTAAATAATGCCTAAGAATTTTCTTTATCTCAGTGTGGTGAGAAGGAGGCAGAAGAATGATGCCTGTATACCATGAGTGGCATGGGAAGTCCGCAGAGGTAGAAAAGATAAATAGAGCAGGGACCTTAATGGATCAATGACTAAAACCTGGAAGAGTTAGTAGATGCCTCAGAGAATTCCAGCAAGAACAGATAACAGAGTACTAGGTGGGGCACCCCTTGCCGGTCCCCATTGCCTATCATCATTGGATATTAGACACAACCCTGAGGAAAGAATAGATGTTAATTAACTGGAAGTATGTTTTCACCACCAGGCAAAATAGGATCTGGAAGTATTATGTCTAGTTACAGAAAATATCCATTACATTACTTTTACAGCAAATTTATGGACTGAGATTTGTAAACACTATAGGTTTAAACAACATATTCATTATTTCCTACTTATACCCAGAAAATTCCAAGAAAGCCATTTGAAAGAGAGATTAGAGCAAGGTATAAGTGAGATGAGAGTATTTTTTTTCTAATAATTTGTTTATTCTTAAGGATACTATGTGTTCTGCCTTTCTGCATCCAGTAAAAAAAAAATATTTAAGACATATTTGCTTTGTTCCATATTTCTTTATTTACTTTATCATTATCCCATGAGTTTACACAAAAACTCGAACATATGACAGGGTAAAAAAAATACCGTACCCTTTAAACAGAAGGAGCTTAAAAAATGTTAAGTAACCTTGCACTAAACTTTCTATAATCATATACTTTAAATAATTGTGGAAAATTTTCTGTTGTTTGTCAAGTGCCACCAGATGGTCAGGAGGAAAGAGCCAGCAAGAATCCAGCTTATTCTCTGACAACACCTTTGACAGGTGTAAGCTCCAGATAATCAGAATAGGTACTTCCGTATCTCTTCTCATTCCTCATTCCACGGTGTGAAAAGCACATATTAGATCCAACAGTTCTCATGTGTAACATATGTTCTGTATTTTAATATGAAATAGTTTTTTCATGTCCAGTATTCAACAGCTTCCTCTCCAACTGCTGTCGTGACAGGTGGTTGTCAGTGGCTCAGAAAGGAATCCAATAAGAAATAAAGAAGAATTAAACAAGCATCAACCCCATGAGAAGCATGCAGGAAGTATCAGGAATTAACATTTCTAAGAGCAGCCTTTAATCAATGACAAAGTAGGGGGCTAAATATCCCATGTTTTCTTTTACCCCCATGAGGGACATCTCTGATGTATGCACATGTACAGCCTCCTGAAGATCCCTAGCAGGACAGATGCCTAATTGCTAATAGCTGTAACCTGCTATTAACATATCCTTATTAGATTACTTCATTGCCCTGACTTACTTCCTCACTACACTGCCAGTGCTTTCTGAGATCACCTTCCATATAAAGCTTCATCCAAACCCTTACTGCTGTGTCTGCTGCTGGTAGAAGCCAGCTTATATCATCCACAATTTCCTGAACTGAGGCAAATGCAAGTACCTTCTCTGTGGAATATTGTGACTCTTTCATAGTACCAGGGAAACTAGGGTTCCCCTCTAGGTTCAGGGTCCAATTGCCCTTGTGGTTTGCTCTCTCCATAAATAACAGGACCAGCTCCATGGACCTACATCCAGGGCAATAGCACAAGCTCCCATACTCAGAAAGTGTCCTCATACTTGGTGCTTAATGCTCTCCATTTGCTGTCTTAAAATTCTTAATAATGCTATGTTTGCACTTGTATTTTGTTCAATTTGTTTGAACTTTGTATTTTGGGGAAATTGAGCACTTACAGGAGGCTTAAGGGACTTAGCTCAAATGCAGTTGGATCTCCTGCCACTTCTCTGACTCTCCCAGGATGGTTTCTTGGCTGCCAAACCTGTACCTCTGACCCAGACACTGCTGCCAGTTGGGCTTTGTAGGGGCCTGGGCTGGTTGCAGGAAATGTCAAGATTGGGTGCTCACCCTGTGCATGTTGAGTTTTCCAGCAGAGTGCAGGCACCTATGAGGGTTTGTACTCATCCTGTGGGCATCACCATACCTAAGGGAGCACATGTCATTAGATAGCAAATGAAACACCCATGAGAGGTATCTTAGTTGCTCATTTGATGCCACAAAAATTACGGCAAATTTAGTAGCTTAAAACAATGCAAATTTATTCTCTTACAGTTCTGTAAATTAAGAATCTAAAATGGGTCTCTCTGGGCTTAAATCAAGTTTCCAGGACTGTATTTCTTTCTGGAAGCTCTAAAGTAGAGCATATTTTCTTGCCTTTTCCAAGCTCTAGAGGCAGCCTGCATTCCTTGGTTTAGGGCTTCTTCCATCTTCAAAGACAGCTATGGCTTGTCAAGTCTTTCTTACACTGTGTCACTCTGACACTGACTTTTATGCTACCTTTTTCCACATTAAACCACTTCTGAGATAATATTGAGTTCAACAATATAATCCAGCGTAATGCTTCATTTTAAAATTAGCTGATTTGCAATAGTAATTCTTTTTATGCCATGAAAACAAGATTTCATCAGGTTCTAGGGATTAGGACATGCATAATTTAGAGAGACCATTATCCTTCCTACCACAAAAGGTTGAGAGAGAGACTGCCGAAAAAGGAAAAAAACTACAAAAATATACATTTTAAAAATTAGCTGGGTGTGGTGACAAGTGCCTGTGGTCCCCATTACTCCAGAGTCTAAGGTGGGAAAATCATTTGAGCTGAGGAGTTGTTTGAGTCTGCAGTGAGCTATGATTGTGCCACTGCACTCCAGCCTAGGTAAGAGAGCAAGACCTTGTCTCAAAAAAAAAAAAAAAAAAAAAAAAAAAAAAAATTATAAAAGGAAAAGACAATTCTGCCATTAAAACAAGACACCAACATTATCTTTTGCACTGGACCACGTGTAGCCAACTCTGGAAAAGGCCTAAGTAGACCCTACACTGACTCTTCTCCTCATCCACATCTAGTTCACAGGAAACATTCATGCATCCTTTGCTTCCATAAGTCCTGGGGCAGCACCCTCTCCCTTGCTCTATGGATGTCTTGTCTTTCTAAGGCATGAGTTCATACATCAGATTTCATCTCTCTCAGTTCAGGAACTCTACATTCTCCCATAGAAGTTTACTAACCAGACTTGCAGTCAAAGAGGTAGCATCCTTTATCCTTGCCTGCTGGGTACTCAGTGCACAGCAACAGCTCTCGCAGGAAATATTTTCCCACAATTCACTGTATCCACTTCGACAGCTTCTGTATATGTTCAATACACTGGTTTCCTGTGACTGCTGTAACAAATAATCAAAAACTAGGTGACTTAAAGCAAATTGGCTCAGTGTGGTGGCTCACGCATGTGATCCAGCACTTTGGGAGGCTGAGGTACAAGAACTTCTTGAGCCCAGGAGTTCAAGACCAGCCTGAGCAACATAGTGAGACCCATGTCTCTGTATTTTTTTTTTTTTAATTAGCTGGGCTTGGTGGCACATATCTGTGGTCACAGCTATTTGGAAGGCTGAGGTGCAGGATCACTTGAGGCCAGGAAGTTCAAGGCTGTAATCCAGCTGTGTTCATGCCACTAAACTCCAGCCTACGTGACAGAGTGAAATCCTATCTCAAAACAAAGAATGAAAGAAAATAAGAAACAGAAATTTTTTTTCCTATACTTCCAGAGTCTGAAATTGACCTAGTATGGTGGTTCACGCCTGTAATTCCAGCACTTTGTAAGACCGAGGTGAGTGGATACTTGAGCCCTGGAATTACAGAACAGCCTGGGCAACATGGGAAAACCCTGTCTCTACAAAAAAAAAATACAAAAAATAGCTGGGTTTGATAGTGTGTGCCTTTAATCCCAGTTACTCGGGAGGCTGAGGTGGGAAGATTGCTTGAGCTTGGGATACAGAGGTTGCAGTTAGTCAAGATTGTGCCGCTGAACTCCAGCGTGGGCAATGGAGCCAGACCATCTCAAAAACAACAACAAAAACAAAAATCAAAAACAAACAACAAAAACTGACATCGTTGTCAATGGCTGAAATTAAGGTACCGGCTGATTTGTGGTCCTTCCAGAGGCTCTAGGACAGAATACTTTCATGTATCTTCCAGCTTCTGATGGCAGCCTGAAATTTCTTCCCTCATAAACCACATTGCTCCAATTTTCAAGGTCAGTCTCTTTAATTTTTCTTTTTTGCTTCTTCTGTCTCTTTCTTTTAAGGAGACATGTATTTGCATTTAGGGTTCAACCAAACAACCCAGGATAATACCCCCATTTCAAGATTATTAACTTGACATCATCTGCAAAAACTTTGTCATATAACATTGACAGACTGCAAGGATTAAGACTTAGATTTTGGGGGAGAGGTTGAGGCAGGGAATTTTCAGCCTGCAACAGTTGATTTGACTTGGTAATGAACATTCAGGAGCTGAAGGGCATATGGCCTGATCATACAGTTCTAAACTTTTTAAAACTTAGGTATCAGAGACATTCCTGCAGGCCTCACTTGGTGGTTAAGAAATGGATTAGGGGAGTAGTTCTCCCTGGATGACTGTCACTTGCTGATATGGTTTGGCTTTGTCCCCACCAAAGTCTCAACTTGAATTGTATCTCCCATAATTCCCATGTGTTGTGGGAGGGATCAAGTGGGAGGCAATTGAATCATGGGGGTGGTTTCCCCTATACTGTTCTCATGGTAGTGAATCAGTCTCATGAGAGCTGATGATTTTATAAGGGGTTTCCCCTTTTGCTTGGCTTTCATTATCTCTTGACTGCAGCCATCCATGTAAGATGTGACTTTGCTCCTCCTTGCCTTCTGCTGTGATTCTGAGGCCTCCCCATACATGTGGAACTGTCAGTCAATTAAATCTCTTTCCTTTATAAATTACCCTGTCTTAGTTATGTCTTTATCAGCAGTGTGAAAATGGACTAATACAGTAAATTGGACTGGTAAAGTGGGGTGTGCCGTAAAGATACCCAAAAATATGAAAGCGACTTTGGAATTTGGTAACAGGCAAAGGTTGGAACAGTTTGGAGGTCTCAGAAGAAGACAGGAAAATGTGGGAAAGTTTGGAACTTCTTAGAAACTTGCATGGCTTTGAACAAAATGCTGACAATAATATCAATAATAAAGTCCAGGCTGAGGTGGTCTCAGATTGAGATGAGGAACTGATTGGGAACTGAAACAAGGTGACTCTTGCTATGTTTTAGCAAAGAGACTGACAGCATTTTGCCCCTGCCGTAGAGATTTGTGGAACTTTGAACTTGAGGGAGATGATTTAGGGTATCTGGCAGAAGAAATTTCTAAGCAGTAAAGCAATCAAGAGGTGACTTAAGTACTCTTAAAAGCATTCAGTTTTATGCGTTCACAAAGAGATAGTTTGGAATTGGAATTGGAACTTATGTTTAAAAGGGAAGCAGAGCATTCTACTTTCACAGGCTGGCATTGAGTGACTGTAGCTTTTCCAGGTGCATGGGGCAAGCTATCAGCATTAACTCAAAAGTCCACAGTCCAAAGTCTCATCTGAGACAAGGCAAGTCCCTTCTGCCTATGAGCCTGTAAATTCAATTGCAGGTTAGTCAATTCCTAGATACAATGTGGGTGTAGGTATTGGGTAAATACAACCATTCCAAATGGGAGAAATTGGCCATAACAAATGGGATACAGGTCCCATGCAAGTCTGAAATCCAGTGAGGCAGTCAAATCTTAAAGCTCCAAAATGATCTTCTTTGACTCCACGTCTCACATCCAGGTCAGGATCATGACCTCGTGATCCGCCCGCCTCGGCCTCCCAAAGTGCTGGGATTACAGGTGTGAGCCACTGCGCCCGGCCTGAAGTATTTCTAAATATCACAGAAAAAGAAATGTCCAGTGATAATTTAATATATGGTGCTTAGAGAGAAAATAAAAGGCACTCACTGGATTACATTTTTCTAAGCAATTTTAGAATAGAGTATGGTTACGTATTTTTTCTAGTATTTTAAAGTACATGTTTTTACTGCAACATTTTTGCAAGAGGCAAGTGTGTATTGGCTCTGTAAAGACTGTAGAAAATTATTTCAGTGTAATTCACTATGAAAATACTAAATCAGCTTTACTAGCAGGGGTGCTCCATCATTGGTGCACAAGAGAGTGGCTAAGTATTGATTTTCTTCCCCTACAGGGGACCCAACCTTATTTTACCAATATACCTGAAGTTCTCCCTTCTGTTTTCTACTTTGTTCTACTAAGTTCCATAAAATTGTATTCCATCATATTTGTTAGCTATTACTTCCTTAAAGATTTCTATCAGAAAGTCCATATAGCTTTAGGACATGAACTTTGGCAGTATAAACATGGTTCAAATTTTAGCTCCATTTCCACTCTTTACTGGTTTGCAACTTATTGAAGTTACTTAAACTCTCTGAACTTCAACTGCCTCGTCTGTGAAATGGGAGTAATCAAAATTTACTCATAGGACTTTGTTAGGATAATAAAAGAAAAATGCAAAGGGTGCTACCCATTGCCTGCCACATGGTAATTATATAATCTAATAAATGTTGTCTTCATTGCTACTCTAATTATGACTACCATAAAATTAGTAGTTTTGCATCATATAAAACTACAGAATCTACAATTAGTTGCGCAAATATTCTACTTCAGACTAGAAGTAAATATACAGAAAATTTCTTTTTCAGTTTAACAATTCAAATGTTAAAAATAATTTTAAAAATCAGAAAACGAAAACTTAAGTTTGTGAATTCAATTATGTTCCAAAAACAATAGCTATATATGTTTATCTCAGTGGAATTACTTGTGTATATTCGTACATTTCCAAGTCATGTACTCCGTTAAAATATTTTGTCCGAGGAAAATGATGGTCTGTAACAGGTGCAATGTCTATTCAACATCATCTATAGTCCAGTCTCTTCTATGCTGTAAATGGATCATAATAAGCAGACAGATGATAGTAGTAGATAAATTATAAGTTTCAGTATGTAGTTTCTTTCACATCCCTGGAAGAACTGCTATATAATAATTTTACTACCACCTAACTAAGTGTGTTTGCTCTTATATTTAGAGCACTCACAAATGAAAGTGTCCTGAACCTGACCACATGGATACAATAAATTCAACTAAAATATTCTATATTAGAATATATAATATGTAAATCATTTTAACCTTTCAAGAATTCAAACAATATTGTTTTATAAAAAGTATTATCTCTTGCTTATAGGAGAGGTATTTTCATGATAAGTACTAAATTAGTATATAGATTTTATAGAATTATTTCATCAATGTATGATAAATTGTATTCAAATTTGAGTTCTCAAAAGACTTTTCAATTGCAATCCACCATTGTGAATCCAGTCTTACTTGGCCAGAAATATCAGTACTGTAATTAAAACATACATTTTAGTTAAATGGATATGTGAGGCTTTGAGAGAGTGTATCTCAAAGTTAAAAAAGGAGATTTAATTATTTTTAAAAAGGCAATAATAACAAATTCCCCATAGCTATAGCTTATTCATATGTACGAGTGTGTATTGTTTGTTGAAATCTGTATGAAAAATGGTTTCATGAATATGCTTTAGGAAATTAAACATTTTAGTTGACATATAATAGTCTAAGAATATTATAAAGTGATTATAAATCTGTAAATCAATGGAAACATTTACGTTATTTTGACCAATAGTATAAATATTAAAACTTTGTTGGTCTTAATCAGATAATATTCAATATCATATTGTAGTTCAGTTCATCAATTCAGACTCTATTGCAATATATGAAGTATTCAAAAGATAAGAGAACCCCAAAATTAGTTGTATTTTAGTTTTGTATTTTCATGTTTATATGGAATATGGGGGCTTAAAATTTTCTTGAATTTAGAATAGTTCAAATGGTCAATTTTTGAAGACTTAAATCAGAACTCTATAAAATTATATTGCTTTCATCTTCCTTGGTCTCTGGCTCAACTGAGTGGTTAAAAGCATCACCTTGCAAATGGATTCAGCACATACCTGAGTTAATCTTTATACATTTACTCTCTGCAGGAATAGCACATCCTAATTTTTTTGCAAAAGTGGAGTGTATATGATAGTAGGGTTGGGGGCGGGGAGGAATAAATGTTTATAAAAGTACACTGAAATTTCATTTTTGCTAGATGATTTCTATCTGATGAAAGATTTCTACAAGAAATAGCATACCTAAAAAATTATTTTGGAAGCCAACATCAGTAGTTTCATTTGTATGTATTTCATTTCATTCACATAAAAGACTTTTAATGTTCCTGAGCATGGCTTTGTAATCAAAACTCTTACCATACAGAAAATGCTGTAGATTGGATCCAGAATAAGCATAAACAAATATACTAAAGACTTACATAAAATGAAGTTATCTGAAAAAAAATTAATATACCTGGAGGAAAAAGTGTTCTATTTCACATTTAAGTTCTGCTTATGGGAAATAAAATGGTTGATCTATTGCTATATGGTTCCTTAAAATTAATTGCACCTGTTACCAATTATTTGTCAAGTTTCACAAGTGTCAACATATAAAGAATATGGTTACAAAATGTTGGAGATGCCAACAAATTTGAGTTACAGCACAAAGGGCCCAGAAACACGATTTTGAATACGAAATACTGTCTTGCACTAAATTAGATCTTGCTTACTGTAATTTAAATTTGTCCTGTTTCTCCCCAGTGACCTAAACTTAGCTCTTTTGCTACACATTTCTATGTTGTTTATAGAAAATTCATCGTGTATTTTTTGTTATTTTTAATTGTTATCCTGTCTGAATGTAGTGTCTGGAGTGAACAAAAGACCATTTTCACATTTGTTTGTTTTTTGAGACGGGGTCTCACTCTTGCCCAGGATGGAGTGCAGTGGCATGATCTTGGCTCACTGCAACCTCTGCCTCCGGGGACTCAAGCAATCCTTCCACCTCAGCCTTGTGGGTAGCTGGGACTACAGGTGCTTGCCACCATGCCCAGCTATTTTTTTTGTGTTTTTTGATGGAGACAGGGTTTCACCATGTTGCCCATGCTGGTCTCAAACTCCTGAACTCAAGTGATCTTTCTGCCTTGGCCTCCCAAAGTGCTGGTATCACAGGCATGAGCCACCATGCACAGCCTCATTTTCACATTTTAAATATTCAATAATAAAAACATAATATCAACTTTCTTTTATTTAAATTTGCCATACTGACTTAAGTGGAGATACAGATACAAAAGAAACGTGGCGAAACACAGTGACTCATGCTTGTAATCCCAGCAATTTGGGAGGCCATGGCAGGAGGATCTCTTGAGTCCAGGAGTTGGAGACTAGCCTGGGCTGCATAGTGAGACTTTCTCTCCAAAAAGCTGAAGGGAGAAAGAAAAAACCTGCATAGATTTGATGAAAAAAGGGGTTTCTTAAGCAGAAAAGAAAACAAATTACCTTCCCTCAATTACAGAAGTAGGATTTCTGAACTATATATTTAGGAACTGCTACATGTTGGTATTTCTTGCAGGAGTAAGACAATGTTCAAAATCTGGGAAAGTCAAATGTAATTAGCAGCTTGTAAGAGTGACTAAACTTTCATACAATTCTGAGTGCAAAGGCAGAAAGGGCTTTAGATTTTATGTCAATGCATTAAGGTATAGAGTGAGTATAATCTCTAACATTTATTCATTTAAATTTAACCCTTTTAACACACATGCACACACACACACACAATTCAGTAAACACATACTAGAAAATTAGAAATGGAAAGTTGGATTAGAAAAAGTAATAAACTATATATTATCAATAAATGTGAGAAACATTAAAAGTGAATGATCAAGTATGTGGGTTATTGTATAAGGAGGGGTCTGGCTGAGGCTCCTTCTTTGCAGTTTGAGTGACTGGAAAACAGTGATATCTCTATTATGATTATTAGACCAAGGTAACGGAAAAATATCTGCAGACTGAGTACAATTAAGACATTTTACCTCTTTCAGCTCTCACAAGATATTCCAGTGATCAAAAGCAGCAATAGATACAATCCTTTGCCTATGTTCAGTGTTAATAAAATGACCAGATTTTTGTTCATCAAATGTTGGCGCTTGCAGGCTGAATTTTGCATTAGGAAAATTATTGAGAGGAAGACACAGGGACAGTCTTTTCATCTTTCAAAAGTAAGAAAAAATGATGAAGGCTGAGAAATCTTGAACCAAGTTGTCCTACTCCACCAAGCAGTCTCCAGGTATAGACTTCTTTGAATTAGAATATTTCAGTGAATATGGAAGTAAAATGTGTGATTTTTCTCCAGGCACAATACTTGCTCCAGAGAATAGAGTTGGGCTAGAAAGATATAAATCAACTTGGTTGTCTGTGAAATACATTTCTGCATAAATTATCACCAGCTAAAAGCTTAGCCATAATTTGTCACAATTCCATTTGGAGGAATTCAGAATTTGCCTTGATTGTTTATATATAGTTTTATATATAATTATGCTATGTTTGTCACAACTAAGAAATCAGAATTGATACATTACTCTAAACTAAACATGATGCTATATTCAAATTTTCCTAGCTTTTCCACCAATATTTTTTCCTGTTCCATTATTCATTCCAGGATATCACATTGCATTTATTTTTCATGTCCCCTTTATCTCCCGTGGTCTATGACCATTTCTCTGTGTTTTCTTTCTTCTTTTTGACTACCTTGACAAGTTTTGAAGAGTAATAGACAGATGCGTCGTTCCTTACCTTGGACTTCACTGATGGCTTTCTCATTTTTAGACAAGAGTTATGGATTTGGAGGGAAGAATACCATGGAAATCAGTGTCTGTCTTCCCATGTCTATTAGTAGGTATGTGGCATCAATATGATGTTATTAGTGATGTTAGCCTTGAATATTTGGTTTAGATAGTGTCTGCCAGATTTCTCCAAATAAAGTTATATTTTTATCCTTTCCACATCATATTTTTGATACGAAAGTCATTATGTCCTGCTAAAATTCAAGGGTGAAAATTTAGCCCCACCTCCTGGAGTGGGAGTATCTATCTATCTATCATCTATCATCTATCTATCTACCTATCTATCTTAGTTTTATCAGGCTGTCATAACGAAATACCACAGATTGTGTGTCTTAAACCACAGCAATTAGTTTTATCACAGTTCTGGATGTTGGGAGTCCCAGATCAAGGTGCACGCAGGTTCAGTCTTCCCTGAGGCCTCCCTTCCTGGCCTGCTGTGTGCAAGCATGCCATTATTTCTCTCTCTCTCTCTGTTCTAATCTCTTCTTTTTAAAAGGATACTAGTCAGATTGAATTAGAGCCCACCCTAATGGCCTCACTTTAACTTAATCACTTTTGTAGAAAGAAGCCCTATCTCAAAATACAGTCACATCTGGGGTAATGGGATTATGGCTTGAGCACATGAATTTTTCGAAATCGCAATACAGTCCATAATACAATCTTTCAATTAGTTGTAATTCTTCTGTAAGAAAGAGTTTCTCCTTCCCCTCTACTTATTCATCATTTATTTACATTAGCATGGACACAATTATTTTACACTTCGGGTTATAGTTCAATGCTACATTATTTATCTTGTTGATCACGTTTTTTCCACCTTAAGATGTCAGGGGTGTGTCCATATTGGCCCTGGGTTTCCCTTGACAAACCTGCCTCCTTTCCAAAAAATGTGTTGAGCACTTCTTTACTTTCTGATACTTGAATCGGTGATTTCTTCATATCAACTTGCACTACTCCAAATACTGAACAGTGAAAGAAGTAATGTATGTTAATTATATACATGTTTCATTGACCAAAGCCAGTCACATTCCTTCAAGGAATGTGATATGATGGAAGGTTAAGCAAGTATGATGGAGGGCTAAGGTAGCTATTCATGTTTCTGAGATAAAAGAAACACAATTATAAATATATAGTACTGAGAAATGTGAATTCTATTTTTGTTTGTTTTACTTCTGGTTACTTTTTAATATTTGTAACTTCTTTGAGGCAACAATGTTCTTACTTTTTAAAGAACATTTTTAATGAGTTTTCCAAATGACCTTTAACATAATAATTATTTGGTTATTTACCTTTTAAAAACTTAATTTTAGTTTTTACTTTCTTTGCCAAGGTTTTGGGGCAGTTGCTTGCAACTAAAACAAGAATTGTGAATAGCTTTAGATAATGGTTTTGAAAACATGTCTAGAATGTATGAGTCGATTGCTAAGTCACAGCAAAGATTATGGTTCTCAATAACAGTATCATAAAAATTAAGATAAAGGTTGAATCATTTTTATGGTTCCATGAATTAAAGTTATACTGGAATGATAGGAGAGATACATTATTAGTGACTTTGCCAAGAACAGAGTTTTAGCATTAAGATGTTAATAGGAATTATGTAGAGGAAAAGAAGGCTTTGTGGTCAAATAAGTGGGAAATTCTAGGTAAAATGGAGTAAGCAAGTTTATTTACTGTTGGACTTCTCAAGACTTCCATTAAACTAAGTGTGTTTTATGCATTTTATGAAAAAAATTTGTATACAATATTTGCCAAAGTATTTGAATGTATGGTTAGTCTTCATCCAGAAAAAGCAAAACCAAAAACAAAGGTTTATAATATAGGGAGTATATTTCGTAGATCACCCCAGAGAACAAGAATTGGGAACAGAGAATGAAAAAATAAAATACAAAGCTTAGTTATCAAGTTGGTTACTACTATGATTGGCTAATGTTGATCTTACCTGTGACCTTTTAAGAAATATTACTAAATGTATCTTAGAACTGACTGCTAGCAGCATGAAACAAGAAAGATTTGTCCACCAATGTATATCCCTATTAGATCAATGATGATTCTATCAGGGGTAACTCTTTTGAACAGCTGGGTTCACATATTTGGATGTCAGAGTGCTTCCTAAAAGCAGTGTCTATTTGTTATGTCAGATAAGTCCTTGGGTGAAAAATAGAGGTAGAAGGTCTGGGTCTAAGTGAAAACTGATAAGGTGCACCAGTGTAAAAATAGTTAAAGCCTACTCAGAATTTGTTGCTGAATCATAAGCTAAACATGATCAGATAAAAGTTAGAACACAGGGAATTGATACATTGAAGGACATGTTCCCTGTGCAAACCTAGCACCCTGTAGGATGAAGGTCACCACTTTTGGAAAATCTAATTTCAATAATCTGTAGTAAAATATATATTCTTTGGAGAAAGCTGTAGGAGAATATGCTTTGAGAGTCAACTTAATTTTCTCCTGATGGTTAAATTTATTTAAGTAAATCTTATAATTTACTCACCATGTAAGTAGAAACACTGATAAAACATAAGAAAAATAATCTTAATAATAATCATAACTTTAAAAAATGTTATTAAGGACAATATATTGAACACCTTCATCTTTACTCAAATTCAGAAATATTTTCATATATTTAAATGTGATACTAATGATAAATGGTCGAGATGAGTTAATGAAGCAAATAAGTCTTACAAAAAACGTATAATGAATCTCAGTAATGACAAATCTTCATAGAATTTGCAAGAATAAAAAGATATAAATAAACTTGTAATTTGGCCTCTGGTTGCAGTGAATTTGTCATAAATTTTAACAGAGCCATTGCATTATAAAATGACAAAACATTAGCTCTTTAAATGTATGTATATGTACATATGTATATATGTTTGTATGTAAATACATGTGTACATAGATACAAACACACATTCATTTCTTAGAAATAAACTTACTTGCTATAAGCAAATTTTATAGTAAGTTTTTGTTTACTCATTGAGAACACATTCATGATATATAATGGGAATATTATTACTTTCATAGGCCTAATATCTGCACCTCCATTAAAAGCAAAACTACAAAAAGCCATTTAACAATACAAGTTATTGTTCACAATGATAAACATCTATCGAGCAATCAGACTATCAAGGTTACTTCAAAAATATGAAAAAAGAAACATCAAAAAGGAAAAGCAATTTAGAAATGAAAGGGAATGAAAAGCTAAAATACTGAGTTCTAATGCCCTAGAATATGCAGGAGTTTGTTCCTTTATGGTTTTGTTGTTGTTGTTGTTGTTGTTGTTGTTTTCGTTTTTTTTTTTTGAGATGGAGTCTCGCTCTGTCGCCCAGGCTGGAGTGCAGTGGCCCGATCTCTCTGCTCACTGCAAGCTCCGCCTCCCGGGTTCACGCCATTCTCCTGCCTCAGCCTCCCGAGTAGCTGGAACTACAGGTGCCCGCCACCATGCCCGGCTAATTTTTTTGTATTTTTAATAGAGACGGGGTTTCCCCGTGTTAGCCAGGATGGCATCAATCTCCTAACCTTGTGATCTGCCCGCCCCTGGCCTCCCAAAGTGGTGGGATTACAGGCGTGAGGCACCGCACCTGACCCAACCTTGGCAGTTTTGAAGAGTACTGGTCAAGCATCTTTGTAGGACATTTTTGATCTTTTAAATTTTGTCTCTGCTGTTTTCTTTGGGTTTTGCTAAAATCCCCTTTATAAAGAGAGTCTAAACACTGAAGCTCTTTCAGCTATAATGCACTGGTCTTAAACAAGAGATTCATTAATGTAGTATGAACAATCAAAGAGGGGAAGTAGTGATAATCTTATGATTAAATCAGTCTTCTCATAGAATTGCATCCCTATGATTATGACCTTCACATTGTTTCTTACAAGTAGCCCACTCAGGTGAGACAGAAAACCTAAAAGTGGCTGAATTGGGATCTTTTTTTTCCTTCCTCTGTGAGATAAATCTCCAAGAAATTCTTTCTTACTGGAGAGTACGCCTTTATTGAGGATAACACACTGAGTCTACTTCAAAATTGTTACTATTCCCCTCTCTCTGTCGAAGACAAGAGGTGGTTTATCTTGGCTCTTCACCTTGAGAAGCTGGTGCTTTTCAGGGAGGTAAAACCTAAGACTGTGACTCTGATTAGTTGCTGACTCTCAAATTAGTGAATACTCAGCCCCAGCAATTTATGAAAATTAGCATTTAAATGTTCCTACAAGTTTATGGTTCCAGCCAGCTGGGGGTAATCGGTTCCAGGTAACTGATCTCAATAGTGATTCTCTGAATTTTGATGTGGCTCTTTACTCTTTTACCTCCATTTACTGACGGGTCCAAGAAAAATTGTTGATTTTCAGGCTGGTGAGCTTTTTATCTCAGCGTAAGACACAAGTGGCTACTCTTGTAGCTCTTTACATTTCCAAGCTGAAATGAGAAGTCTTATCCCTTCTTTTAATCTATTTATGTCATAATGTTTAAAGTGGATTTGTTATACACCATAGATAATTAAGTCTTATATTTTATCTAATCTGCCTATCTCTCTTTTAATGGATGTGTTTAGACCATTTATATTTAATATAATCATTGATATAGTTGAATTTAGTTCTTACCCTTTATTATCAGTTTCTGTTTCTCCTTTCTGATTTTCATTCCTCTGTTTTCCCTGTTCTATATCATTCTTGCTTATTTAAATATTTTCAAATTATATTTTGACTTACTTATTGGCTTTTGACCATATATTGTTGAATAAAATTTCAATGGTTGCTTCTGGTATTGAAATATACATACTAAAATTTATATAATCCACTTAGAATTAATATCTTACCTTTTCAGATAAAATTTACAACCCTATAATTCTGTCATTTTTCTCTTCCTAGCAATGCTATTTTTAAAAAACTACTACTTTCATTTGTTTCACTGAAAGCCATTTTGATAGGTATGTTTACTTGAGTAACTGGCCATTAACTAGTCAGTGATTCAAATTTTTCTCTCTCTTGAATAGAAATTATCTTTATTTTTAAGAATTCCTGTGTGTATGGGATGGATGACAATTGTGTTTAACTTTTTTTTCCTATTTGTCAAGTATTTTGAGGTTATGAGCCACGGCATTGTCGACAAAAGGAGTCAAACTCTGTAAAATATTTGAAGAGACTTTTTCTGAGCCAAATATGGGTGACCATTGCCCATGACACAGCCCTTAGGAGGTCCTGAGAACACGTGCCCAAGGTGGTCAGGGCACAGCTTGGTTTTATACATTTTAGAAAAGTGTGAGACATCAATCAAATACATTTAAGAAATACATCGGTTTGTTCCAGAAAGGGGGAACAACTCAAAGTTGGGGGGGTGGGGCTTCCAGGCTATAGGTGAATTTAAACATTTTCTGGTTGACAATTGGTTGAGTTTGTCTAAAGACCTGGGAGAGATAGAAAGGGAATGTTTAGGTTACGATAAACACTGTGGAGACCAAAGTTCTTTTGAAGTCTTATAGAGGCTGCCCTTAGAGACAATAGGTGACAAATGTTTCCTATTCAGATCTTAGTGAATCTCTTTAGAATTGGGAGGGTCTGGAAGAAAAAGATCTAGGTATGTTAATAAAGATTCTTTACAGATGCAAATTCCCCACCCCTGCCTCCCCACCTACCACCTCCCCCCCACCCCTGCCAGGCAAAGAACCAGCTTTGCAGGGCCATTTAAAAATATCGCAAAGAAACATGTTTTGGAGTAAAATCTTTTTATTTTCTTCTTTGTCTTATAATGTTATGCCAGAGTCAGGTTGGAAAGTAAATTATGATATACAGGGTTAAATAAAACCCTGATGAGAATTTATGATTCGTAGGGCCTGACTCCCCAGATCCCTTAGATAGGAATTTGGGCAAGATAAAAAAAAATTAGAGTTTAGTCTTCAGCATATTATATGTTTAATCTTTTTGGTTTGTAGAAATTAGTACAGCAAGAATAAACTGAAAATTATGGGCCTGGTACTTGGAAGATAAGGGATCCTAGGCTACTATAAGGGATAATTGGAAGGACAGCTGAGAAAGGAATGAGGCCAGTAGACCCAAATTCAAGCAAGCTGATTTATTGTCAGTCCTGCCAGGCTACCTCCTACCAAAAGCAGAGAAGGCAGCCCCGCTTACAGACTACAGCAGGGCTTTATAAGGCAAGAAACTCGGTCAGGGTGGGGGAACTGAGCTGGGTGTGCAGAAGGGCTGAGTTGGGGTGGGGGAGCTGAGTCGGGGGTGCAGGTGTCTTGACCGCATCCTGGAGATGTTTTTTGCCAGCTTTGTTACGCGAGGTGAACAGACATGTTAACCACATCCTGTAACTGTCTGGACAAACAGTTACTGGGGTCAGTGAAGGGGGGCGGTTTGTCTTTTGCCCTGGGGTAGCTGTGTGGAGAGTGCAAGAGACTGTATTATAAGGCCTGTGGCAGGGGAAGGGAATGGTTTGGTCGGGGTGACCCTAACAGCTACTATGCTGTATCGTGAAGAACGTGGGAAATTAGGAGGAGAATACAAATGCCAGGCCTTGAAGTTTAAGCTACATTTTACTATTATAGATTGTGGTTTAGAGAGATACCTTCTAACCATTAAAACAAAGTGTCTTGGCATTGGTTGCTAATGTCCATATCAGTGAGAGAATTACAGAACAAAAAATGCCAGAGCAGAACTCCTCAGATCTCTCCTTTAAAGAAAAAAATTGTTGAGTACTAGAAGAAACGCTGTAGGGTTCCTAAATCAATCCACTTTCCAGGTTACAGTGCCTAACATTATCTATAATTCAATAAAACAACCACATACCAGAATGTACCATGGGGCCTTCATAGGAATAAATATCTGTCTCACATCCTGGACACTTCTTAAGTGTTACAGATGATGGTGACACCCTGAATATCCTTCTTTGTGCTGAAGAGAAATAATAAACGTATCAGGAAGAGAAAAAAAGAATTTATGCCATGTCCCATTTCTTCCATAGAAGTCAATCTTAAACCCAATCAACCATTTTTAATTGAAAGCTATGATGTGCCCAATAAATGAGTAGAGCTTCAAAGCAGATACTGAGCATGGGTGATTTTTCACTCTCTGCACATTTTTTTTCTATAATTCGTAATAGAAAATCTCTGAATTTCTCTATTGACCTTGATCATTACATAAGCCATCATTAAAACCACAAAAATGTTAACTGACTATGTAATCATATTCAAATACACTCTATCATGTGGTCCATAAAATGCTGAAGATAAACTTAGCAAATGCCGGAGTTTGTAACTTTAAATCATTAAGCATTACAATAAGTATATTTGTATTGTGATATCGAAAACCCTGATAAAACTAACATATCTTTTGTAATATTACTTGATGCATATTAATATTATATTGATAGATACTGATATTTTTGACAGCATATCTCACATATTTTATCTAGTTAATTACCAATTATTTTGTAGGAATTAAATCCTAGATAATGTGCAGAGAGCTTTAAACACAATTTATATATTGTGTTTATATATATATATATATAATTTCAGTCCCCAAATTAATTTTAAAAATGTTTCATAGGTGAGGAAATTTAAGCTTACAAATGTTTAGAATACATAAAAGATTGTATACTTAGAAAATTAACACAAAGAAATGGCATTTAAATGAACAGTTTATTAAATAAGACATTATTTGAGGTATCAAATAAGGATAGTTTTATTATTAGTTCTTTGAGCAATTATTTGTTGACTATTTTATAAAAGTGACTGAGTGCATGAAGAAACAACATTGTAATTACAAAGCTACTAAAGAAAATTAGGACTATTGGCACTTTCTTTATTGTATAACTGTATTGTGTGGCACCAACTTCCAGGGCAACACAGCTTTAAGGAAGAGGAAAATCGCTGTAGAATATGTAGAATTGATAGTTTAATTGGGGAAAACTTGAACTGGGCCTTGAGGGAAACATAATTATACTAGGAAAGAAAAAGAGAAAGAAATAAGGCATTGTAGGAATAGCAGAAGTTAAGTGGAGAGGGAGCCTGAAGACGGCCAAATCAAAGTAACTAGAAGTGCATCCCTCCACAATCTTAATTTCTACCATTTGGATTTTCACAAACACCAGCCTAATATTTTAATTCAGCTTTTCTGGTCCTCGCACCCTCAAAATCCCTCCACCCTTCCAGAGCTCCATTTAATTGGTCCTACCCCTTTTCTCTGCCCCTCAAAACTGACGTCTCTCTATTCCCTACCAGGCTTAAATATCAGTAATTTTCTTCTTTTCTTCCAATCTAGCTTCGACTCTAAAAGCGACCATCAACAATACTTCTTTACACACATCATTTCCTTCTTTGTGCTTTTTCTCCCTCTGTTCACTCTCTTGGCAAAACCATAATATTGTTGAAATCCAATATTCTGCCTTCACCTGAGTTGAATATGAATGCAGAAAATACACAATAATAAGATCTCAGACTTGCCTTACAAATCTATTAATTTTTAGTTAATTCAATTCTCATACTTTTCTAGACAATTTCACATTTTAATTCTTTCCTTAAAGCTTTAACTCCTTTTCCCACTCTTCACTCACTGTTGATGATTTTGCTTAGTAGAATCAAAGAATATTCACACGGTGTCAACATCAAATGCTATCAACCTACCTGCATGTGCTTATGTAGGTGTCTCCTTCACTTTTCTTTTCATATAAGGTGCTCATGTTCACATCTAAGTTCAGTCTCTTCATTTACGCCCTGGATCCATCCCTCCTTATCCACAGATGGATTCTGAACCTGTAATTGGTCCTTCATTTTTCCTGTGTTATCAGATAAAAATCTTGCTCTTCACTAGAACTTTGGCCTTAGTCTGGATATATTTTAGAAAATATTTCCTACCTATTCTTCCTCCAGCTACTTATCCATTTCTTTTCACCATTGTTCAGTCAAATCCTTCAAAATTTTTTGTACTTTTTCTCCACCTTTCCTCTCATTCACCTTTGATTTTCATCATCAAGCTTTTATATTCTTATCCCCACCAGAACACTTTCTCTCAATGTCACCAGTTAACTCCCCATTACTAAATTTTGTGGGTAATTCTCAGTCCTCTTCTTACTTCATCACAGCTAATTAGATGTTTCTTTGTGAAATACTTTTCTTCACTTGGCTTCTTAAACCTACTCTCTAGTATGTCTCCTGAGGAAAATAGCTGCCATGTTTTTTCTATCTCCTTTGATTATTCTTCTTATTATTCCCAAATTCTCAACACATTGGAGAATCCTATATTTCAGTCTTTGAGCCTCTTCTCAATACATGCTGGTTAATCTTTTCTAGTTCAGTGGCTTTCAATGAAATCAACATATGCTGACACTTCCTATATTTGTATTTCTAGCCCTGACATCTCGAGTGAACCCCAGATTTATATATCCAACTATCTATTTAACCTCTCTGCTTGTATGTTTAATAAGCATATCATATTTTACATACCCAAAACTTATTTCTCATTTTCCTGTGCTAAGCATGCTCTTCCTCCATCCTCCTCATTTCTGTAAATGTTATTCATCTATTTATTCGGGCCCAAACATTTAGTCATCTTTACTCTTTACTTTCTTTTATATTATATATTCAATTCATCAGTATTTCTTATAAATTCTACCTTAGAAATATATCCAAATTCCAACCTGTCTATATCACTTCCACAGCTGAGTTGTCCAAGCCACCCTCATAAATGAACCATCTACTATGTCTTCCCATCACTACAGCTATAGAAATACCATAAAAAATAAAGCCAAATACAGTGACTCCTCCACTGAAAACCCACGTATGGATTGCCATCTCACCTAGAGTGGAGTTCAACTTCCTTCTGTGGCCTATGAATCCTTATATGATCTGATCTTTTCTTGTTTCATTGACATAATCTACTACTCCCTCTTCACTCTGTATTCCAGATATATAAAGCTCTGATATAAGGTTCATTTTTATTATAATAAAAAGAGGGCCTTCTTTAACTGAGAAAGTAAAAATCTTTTATGGGAGTTGCTCCAGTTTTCTCAAGAAGTAAAAACTCATTCCACTGCAGGATGAAATGGATATTGTTGTGGGGAAGGGGAGATGGAGATATACGTACAAATATACATGTGTATATGTAAAACTATATACATATTTATAAAATGTATATAGGTATGTTTATGTATATTTATATAAACTTATATAGGACTTATAAACCATATATTTATATGTTTCTATATATTTATATATGTATATATAGCTTACAACTCCTAACACACATATTTATTGAATATTTAACACTTAATGAGAACCATGTTAATGCATTTACGCATGCCTTAATGTTAAATTCTCATAGCCAACTCACGAAGTGGACAAAAATCATTATTTTATTATTATTATTTTTTAACAAAAGATGGAACTAAAATTTAGAGGTATTTAATATCTTGTCCAAGTTTACATGACTACTGAATAATAGAGCCAGGATTTGAATATGATCTCATTATATGTGGTTTAATGTACTTTTTAAAATCAATTATTTCTTCTTTTTTTGCCCCATTGACCTTGGGGTTAATTTTGTGAATTGTTTTGCCCAGTAGAATGTGAGTGTACATATGCATGCTGTTTCTGACAAGAGGGTTTAATGCTTTCATTGATGACTTGGCCTCTTGTTTTATGTGAGAAAACCATGCCCAAGTAACCACAAATCTTGCAGCTTGATTTCCAAACAAGAGAAACATTTCTGTTAAAGAACTCAACATGTAGCCCGGAAAAGAGATACCCCACATGATGTGACTGTGCATTGTTAGTAGCCATTGAGGTATTCAGAGATAATGTTATATGGCATCATCACAGGAGTGATTGACTAAAACTATTCATAATCAGTGTTCCTGGTCTAAAGTATTATTGATAATTATTACTATGAAATAAAGGCAGAGAAGGAAATTATATTTATTCTGCAGCATAAGATACCTAGTGTAGGTATGGAGATGCATATTGCTGCTAGAAAGCCTGGATTCCAACGTTGCCTGTCTTCTCCAAGTGAGTAAGTTTTATTGGCTTCCTGAACCCCTGTTTTCATAAATTAGATTTTGAAAAATACTGTATCTCTATTGAGCTGATGTAAATATTAAATGTGAAAGACATGCAAAATTTCCTAGCATAGAAAAGATATATTCCTGATCTTCAATGCCTATTGTGTTTTATCCTGACGATAAAGATTATAGATATTGATATAAGTAAGCACACCAACATAAGGCGTTTGATAGTGCCTGACACAAAGTACAGACTCAATATATTTTTTCTGAATATATTTATGAATGAATGAACATACTCTTATGTATCCTCTAATGATTTCATCTAATTCTGTAATTGTGTCACCTAATGCAGGTTAACCTAGGTTATAAGAATATTTTTCACTCCATTACTTGTGTCCATGGACACAAAGGGAAAAATTTACCTAGCAATCATTTAGTTACTTTGACTTACAAAACAGTCCACATGGATTGGATAATTCTTCATTAAATAAGTAAATTGATATTACCCTAAAACTAATGAAACATAAACGATTTTTTGAAATATATCATCTACTTCAGGGTGCTTATAGAGTGTTAATCAGCTGCTTACTGTAAATAAATAAATAATCTCTGTTGCTGGAGGATGAGATTTTTATTGTAAAAAAGTTTGGAGAGGCATTCTGGGAAAATATATGGTGAAATCAATTGAAACATTCCCCAAACCTGGCCTCTTCTCCAAATCGAAACGGATAGTACAACTAGAGTAGCAAAACCAAAACCATAGAACATGTACAATAAAAACAGGTGACATGTTTCTCCCTTAAACCTTTACATATGAGTGGGGATGGACAAACTAATGGCAGCTAAATGGTTGGATGACTCTTAAAATTATGCAGAAGATACAGAGGTAAACAACAACGTGTCTACCCATACCTGAGAAGCTCAAAATGGCCAACAGATACTGTCTTGAAAGCTCAGCAGAAAAGTTTGAGAAGAGCCCTTGAAACTGGAGGGGAAGAGTACTTCTATATGCTACAGAAGCAGGTGAAGGAAAAAAAGAGTCTCATTTTAGCCAGGTGTGGTAGCTCGCCCCTGTAATCCCAGCACTTTGGGAGGCTGAGGCGGGAGGATTAGTTGAGGTCAGGAGTTCAAGACCAGTCTGGCCAACATGATGAAAACCTGTCTCTACTAAAAAGACAAAAATTAGCTGAGTGTGGCGGTAGGCACCTGTAATCCCAGCCACTCAGGGGTTGGAGGCAGAAGAATTGCTTGAACCCAGGAGGCAGAGGTTTCAGTGAGCTGAGTTCGTGCCACTGCACTCCAGACTGGATGACAGAGGAAGATCCTGTCATAAAAAACAAAAAAAAAAAGGTTCATTTTTTAGATCAAGAAAGAATGGAACGCCAAACTCTCTTCCAGGACAAAGTTTGATACACAGGATAAACTTCTAAGGATGGAATTAAAATGGAGCAAAACATAATAAAATGATCATGATGACGGGCTACAGGAACATACGGGAAGCAAGATTCTATACGTTTTAACATTTCATTAAGACAAACTAAGGGGTTTTCTTAAGATGTGAAGTCACTAAAGAAATTTTGAACCACTGCTCCTCTTTATATGTACAGGAAAACCATTTTACATAAGAATGAGTAACAGGAGTCAAGATAAATTTCATATGAAGCAATTATAACAGAAAAAAGCACAATAACCTTCCTACAGACAACAAATGCATGCTAGAAAGACATGTCAAAAACAGATGAAAACTGTGTTTCAAAACTGCCTAAAATAATTACACAAATATATAAAAAAGGCATACCTTTACAACCCAGAAATGAGAGAACAGAACTCAGAAAAACTAAAAATTACAAAAATGTTAAGGTCAGGCATGTTGGCTCACACTTGTAATCCCAGCATTTTGGGCGGGAGGTGAAGGCAGGAGGACAGCTTGAGCTCAGGAGTTTGAGACCAGCTTGGGCTAGATAGGAAGACCCCCATCTCTACCAAAAAAAAAAAAAAAAAAAATTAAAAATTAGCTAAGCATAGTGGCATGCCCTTGTGGTACAATATTCTGGAGGCTGAGGTAGAAAGAAAGCTTGAGCCCAGGAGTTCAAGGCTGCAGTGAGTTATGATGACACTACTGTACTCCAGCCTAGGCAACAGAGCAAGACCCTGTCTCAAAACCAAAAAAATTTAAAATCAGAATTGAAGACAAAAATAAAAGAAGAGATAAGAAAAAAGGTAACAAAGAATAAACAAATCAGATAATGCCCATGAGAAATGGCTAATGTGAAAAAATGTCCAAAAGAAATGGAGATAAGTGTGAAAATAAGTTGAGATCAACATAGAACCTAGTCAATGAAGATTCAGTCCATGTAAAATAGGTACCAAGGAAAGAGAAGAATGTAAATGCTAAAAATGATAATTAACAAAAATTACCTTGAAAAGTAAAAGATCAGTCAGTAAAGGAAAATGTCAGTCAGTAGAAATTCATGAGGATTTATATTCATATTTCTATTTCCTAGCTTAGTCCGCTGGATATACCTAAAGCAACGGCCCATCCTAATATCTAGATTAAGGTGTCAGAATCTTGTTTCCCACTAAGCCAAATGAATTGAAAAATTGTCTGCTTCAATTTGGATATAGATTGACCACAGATGAAAAATGTTGACCCTGAAGTGGGTAATAAGTGTAATAAATAAAGCCGCATCAGCTAGGCAAGGTGGCTCACATCTGTAATCCCAGCACTTTGGAAGGCTGAGGCAGGCAGATCATAAGGTCAAGAGATCGAGACCACCCTGGCCAACATGGTGAAACCCCATCTCTACTAAAAATACAAAAATTAGCTGGGTGTGGAAGTGTGCACCTGTAGTCCCAGCCACTTGGAAGGCTGAGGCAGAAGAATCGCTTGAACCCTTGAGGTGGAGTTTGCAGTGAGCCAAGATTGCACCACTGCACTCCAGCCTGATGACAGAGCAAGACTTCATCACAAAGCAAAAAACAAACGAACAAACAAAAAACCGCATCAAATATATTTAAATTCAAGAATGCAAAATGATACTTAAAAAATAATTGACTAGTTATTGAGGATTCTAGTAAATCAAATTTTTGTCTTCAAAGTTGATAAATAAGGGAAAGAACCTACAATTTATTCTGCCTTTCCTATATTAACTGTGTCACTGGATGAGACATAGGCAAAATGAAACATTTTTAAAAGATACGTTTTAGTTCTGTGAAGAAGTTTAGTAGAGAAGAAACTTTGGAATTAGGATAATGCTATTTTTGCAACCAGTAATGAATGAAGTGAGAATCTGTGGCTGCTAATATTACAAAATGAGAGATAATCAAATATCATATTATTCCTAATTGAAACAATCGCATTATCTATGAAATAGTCTTTCCAAAAACATTGACCCTAAATCCCTCATTAAACATAGAGATCCAACTACCAATTAACAAAAATTACAAATGGCAGAGAAACATATTAAACAACAATATAGCAATACATTCAGCAAAACTCATACTGTGGGGAACTACAGAGAAACATCCAGTTTCTCAAACAAATAGATTGCAAGTTAAAAAATAAAATAAATAGAAGTGGAATGCATGGATCGAAAGAAACTTCAAAAACATTCAAAACAGAGGCAAAACTATAGAATAAAAAAGCCTTAAAGAAAGATTTAAAAGATTACTATAAAAGGCAGAATACGATTTGAAAATAACTAGTGGGGGTATACAGGGAATTTCTATTTCCTGATTTAGTGGTTGTTAATAGTTTACTTCTGTTATAATAACTTATAAAGCTCTCAAACTTCAAAGTTCTTATTTAAACAAAAAATATTTAAAATATTTTTTAAAATTAGAGAAATATTAAGTTAAACAATGTAAAACAGGGTTTTTTTAACCTTAGGAATTTTCAGAGTCTTAACATTGCTAATGCTTACATGAATTATTATGTTGGTCATTTAGCTTGTAACATTTAACAATCTAATTTGTCCAAGAACAATTTTTTTCTCTCAAAATCATTAACAATTGTCAGAATTCCGATGTTCCCTGAGGCATAACTCAGGAAATGCTTGTCTATTCAATGAATTCATCTAATTTGCTGATATTCTAGGCCACACTACTGCAATGTATATATTTTACAAAAATGTCAATTATCACATAATTATGCTTAACCCACTAACTATCCTTCAATGTGGCCAATTTTGTATGTTTTAACTAATCATTGTCAGTGAGAATCATAGTTTAAGTGACAGTTATTTCAGTTCTTCTACAGTATCATTGATTTCATTCTTAAAGAAAGTTTATTGGTTGATTTTCTGGCATTGGCTATTTTTTTCTTGATTACTCAAATTGAATAGATCCTTTAAAGAATAACAAATCTATGATATAATAAGAGAGATTACATTAAATTCTAACACAGTGATTTTATGGGATAGTTCTGCTGTATGCTATAGATAGAATAACTACGAAAAGCTCCTTTAATTTGCGTCACTTATTCCCAATAATATGCTTGATTCCTTCTGACCTACCCATATGGAATCAATTGCTTTTGCTATATATTAACCATATACAGTCTTTTTCTCTAGGACTCTAGAGGATACATATTCTAATGAGATTCAGTAAGTTTTGGAGGCAATGTAATCCAAGCATATGCAGAGAACAATTCATTTTCTCTATTTTAAGGTCCACAATTAACTTTAATGACTATATTTTTCATAGTCCTTGGGGAATCTACTTGTCAGGTCACCTTATGTGAGGGGATGATTCAATAGGAGGTTCTTTGGGTACTTCAGTTACCAGATTCCTAATGTTACAATCTAACTTCTACTAGATTTTGGAAAGGCTTCCCTGCATTTTATATACTCAATACTGAGTGCATTGGGTAGACAAGTATAGGAACTTCAGTGAATTCCTTTTGTTTACATCAATAATTATTATTCAGTTTCAACTTGAGAATAAAGTAAAGCTGAGAAGGAGATTTGTAAGGCCTTTGTAAACCCTTCTTAAATAAGCCTAGCTATAGGCATCATTAAATACTGACTAACCCAGTTGTACTTGTAAAGGCTTAGCTCATTTGATTGTACTTTGCTTTATTAGGCTTTGCATATATTGTGTTATTTACAAATTGAAGGTTTCTGACAACTGTTTCTCAAGCAAGTCTATTGGCATCATTTTTCCAACAGTATATGCTCACTTCCTGCCCCTGTGTCACAGTTTGGAAATTCTTACAATATGTTAAACTTTTTCATTATTATTAAATCTGTTATGGTGATCTGTGATCAGTGATCTTTGATGTTATGTTACAATTGTTTTGGGGCACCACAAACTGTGACCATATAAGACCACAAATGTAATCAAGAAATGTGGTGTGTGTTCTAATTGCTCCACTGACTAGCAGCGTTTCCCTATCTTTGTGTGTTTTCGGGTGTGGTAGGGAAAGGGAGGTGATATTAAGCATAGAAAATTGCAAGTCCAAATACTCAGTTGAAAAGATTGTCTAGAGCTTTGGGAATTTCGAAGTAACACAATCTGACTCAAACCCATATGAAAAGTATTGAAAGAAAGAAAAACAGAAAGTTTGTCTTTCAGACTTACCCTCAACATGCCAGCACAAATTCTGTCTTCTCTGCTGCCGTGTAAGATATAACTTGCTCCTCCTTGTCTTCTATCATCATTGTGAGTCCTCCCCAGCCACATGAAACTGTGAGTCTATTAAACCTCTCTCTTTATAAATTACCCATTATCAGGTATGTCTTTATTAGCAGTGTGAAGAGAAAAAGAGTGAGGGAAAAATAGTAACAGGGATTTTCTCTTGCTTTTCTAGGTTTCCCAATCCAGATACACCGGTTCACTCTTGGCATTCTGGGAGCAGGATGCCATTCCCACAATCCCTGGAGTGGAATAGGTCCCCTATTGAAAAATAAAAACAAAAACAAAAAATAAGAAATCACATGAAGATTCTCTCCACACTCACTAGTTTGCAGGACTCCTTTTCCTCCAGTGCTCTCACCAGAAATTCAGGCTGTCTTTGGAGTTTCTGTTAAGTGTGACTGCTATGCAGTTGATCCATTTAGCCAGTCCCAGTCTACTCTGCAAATCCAGGACATAAAATAGGAAAAAGGCCAAAGAAAGCTGACCATCACTATATAGTGGTTCTTCAAGTTTAAAGTTCTTCAATCTGCAGATATTATTTACACTTCAAATACTTGAGTAGTTGCTTTTGTATTTTGTCCAGTCTTTTTCATTGTAATCTATAAAGGAGATATTGTATTAGTCTGTTCTCAGGCTGCTAAGAAAGACATACCTGAGACTGCATAATTTGTAAAGGAAAGAGAGGTTTAATGGACTCATAGTTCCACATGGCTGGGGAGGCCTCACAATCATGGTGGAAGAAGGAGGAGTAAAGGTACATCTTACATGGTAGCAGGCAAAAGAGTGTGTGCAGGGCAACTGCCCTTTATAAAACCATTGGATCCCATGAGACTTATTTACTATCACGAGAACAGCAAGAGAAAGACCTGCCCTCATGATTCATTTACCTCCCACTGGGCCCCTCCCATGACAGGTGGGGATTATGGTAGCTACAATTCAAGATGAGATTTGGGTGAGGACACAGCCAAACCATATTATTTTGCCCTTGGCACCTCCAAAATCTTATGTCCTCACATTTCAAAACTAACCATGCCTTCCCAACAGTCCTCCCAAATCTTAACTCATTTCAGCATTTCAAAAGTCCACAGTCTAAAGTCTCATCTGAGACAAGGCAAGTCCCTTCCACCTATGAGCCTGTAAAATCAAAAGCAAGTTAGTTAGTTCCTAGTTACAATGTGGGTACAAGCATTGGGTAAATGCAGCCATTCCAAATGGGAGAAATTGGCCAAAACAAAGGGGCTACAGGCCCCATGAAATTCTAAAATCCAGTGGGCCATCAAATCTCAAGCTCCAAAATGATCTCCTTTGACTCCATGGCTTATAACCAGGTCACACTGATGCAAGAGATTGGTTCCTGTGGTCTTTGGCAGCTCCACCCCTGTTGCTTTACAGGGTACAGCCTCCCTCCCGGCTGCTTTCTTGAGCTGGTGTTGAGTGTTTGAGGCTTTTCCAGGTGCACAATGCAAGCTGTCAGTCAATCTACTATTCTGGGGTCTGGAGGATGGTGGGCTTTTTCTCACAGTTCTACTAGGTAGTGCCCCCCTAGGGACTCTATGTTGGGACTCCCGTTCCACATTTCCCTTCCACGCTGCCCCAGCAGAGGTTCTCCATGAGGGCTCTGCCCCTGTGGTGCACTTCTGCCTAGACTTCCAGGTGTTTCCATACATCCTCTGAAATCTAGGCGGAGATTCCCAAACCTCAATTCTTGATTTCTGTGTACCTGCAGGCCCAACACCATGTGTAAAATGTCAAGACTTGGGACTTGCATCCTCTGAAGCAATGGCCTGAGCTGTACGTCGTTGGCCTCTTTTAGCCATGGCTGGGACGTAGGGCACCAAGTCCCAAGCATGTACACAGCAAGGCAGGCCCTGAGTCCAGCCCATGAAACCATTTTTTGCTCCTAGGTCTCCAGGCCTGTGATGGTAGAAGCTGCTATGAAGACCTCTGACATGCCCTGGAGACATTTTCCCTATTGTCTTGGCAATTAACATTTGGGTCCTCATTACTTATGCAAATTTCTACAGCAGACTTGAATTTCTCCCCAGAATTTTTTTTTCTATTTCATTGTCAGCCTGCAAATTTTCTAAACATTTATGTACTGCTTCCTCTTGAACTCTTCGCTGGTTAGAAATTTCTTTTACTAGATACCCTAAATCATCTCTCTCAAGTTCAAAGTTCCACATATCTCTAGGGCAAGGACAAAATCCTGCCAGTCTCTTTGCATAGCAATAGTGACCTTTACTCCCATTCTCAACAAGTTCCTCATCTACATCTGAGACCACCTCAGCCTGGACTTTATTGTCCATATCAATATTAGTATTTTGGTCAAAGCCATTCAACAAGTCTCCAGGAAGTTCCAAATGTTCCCATATCTTCCTGTCTTCTTCTGAGCTCTCTAAACTGTTCCAACTTTGACTATTACCCAGTTCCAAAATCACTTCCATATTTTTGGTATCTTTACAGCACACTCCACCACCTGGTACCAATTTACTGTATTTGTCCTCATGCTACTAATAAAGACATACCCGAGATTGGGTAGTTTATAAAGAAAAGAGAGGTTTAATGGACTCAGAGTTCCACATGGCTGGGGAGGCCTCACAATCGTGGCAGAATGAGAAGGAGGAGCAAAGACACATCTTACCTGGTGGTAGGCAAGAGAGCGTGTGTAGGGGAAATGCCCTTTATAAAACCATTAGGTCTCATGAGACATTCACTATCACAAGAACAGCATGGGAAAAACCCATTCCCATGATTCAATTACCTCCCATTGACCTCCCATGACAGGTGGGGATTATGGGAGCTACAATTCAAGATGAGATTTGGGTAGAGACAAAGCCAAACCATATAAGATACCTTCAGTGAACTTACTCTCTCTTAGAGAAAACTAGAATTCATACTAAGGCCTTTTGTTTGCAACTATGCATTTAAAAGTATAAATCGTAAATTTATGTCTTATTTGTATTTATTAATTTGTGTGTATGTGTGTTTGTATGTGTGTATGTGTGTGTATATATATATATATAAATCATATATATATTCCATAGCATTTATCACTATGTGAGGTGAAAATATACATTTTTATTGTCTCATGCTTTCTTTCTCTAATTCAACATCCATCACCTAGATTAATGATTTGTAATTTTTTTTTCTGTAAAGGGCCTAAAAGTAAATGTTTTAGGCCTTGTAGGACATATGCTCTCTATAGCATCTTCTCAGCTTTGCCATTATATCTATCATGAAAGCAAATATAGACAATGTGTAAACAAATGAGCATGGCTGTGTTCCAACTGTACTTACAAAAACAATTGGTGGGCAGATTTTCCCTCTCAAACCATAGTTTGTCAACTTTGACCTGGAACATTTAACAGAGTATAGTAGACATCTAGTAAATACATGCTAAACGGGTGTTCAAAATTTTAAAAAGTTAACTTAAAACTGTAATCCCAGCACTTTATAAGGCTGAGGCAGGCAGATCATCTGAGGTTAGGAGTTCGAGATCAGCCTGGCCAACATCTCCACTAAGGACAAAAAATTAGCTGGGCATGATGGCATGCCCCTCTAGTCCCAGCTACTTGGGAGGCTGAGGCAGAATAGCTTGAACCTGGGAGACGGAGGTTGCGGTGAGTCGAGATCACGCCATTGCACTGCAGCCTGGGCAACAAGAGCAAAACCCTGTCTTAAAAAAAAAAAAAATGGCTTCTGAATTATATTCAGTGATTCCTTTGGCATTAATATAAATATGCCATTTTTATATAGTGGAATCATTTAATATAATGGAACAATTTTATCCTTAGTTTGTCAACATAGTTAATTGTGTGTGTGTGTGTGTTTAATATTGGATCCCCTTTTAATTATAAATTGTACTTGTCTGCTGTATATTGCTCTTTCGTAATACTGATAAATTTAACTTATTAAATATTAGTTTAGGACGTTGGCATCTATATTCACAAATGAGATCATATAGTTTCAATTGTTGCAATGAGCTTATTAGTTACTTTGTATTTTCTTTATACCTACTGCTTACCGTCTCTCGTGGAATTCATGGATAATTAAGTTCAAATTGTTTAAATTGACTAAATACCCATCTAGTCAACCCATATTTTCAACGCTTGTTTTGGATATTTTTAATGTGGCTAAAATCAGAAGTAAATATGTCATTAGAAATATTCAAAAATCAAATGTGATTTTATTTCAAGGCAAAAAATTAACATACATTTTAGAACCCACTGTGTGGGAGATATTCAGAAAAGCATTGAGAATAGATAGAACTAAGACACAGTTTCTATCTCCAAGGAGCTCAAAGCCTAATAGAATTCAGTATTAAGCAGAAGATTGTAGAGAGGCAGAGTTTGTGTTACATACATCTGAAGAGTGGAGCTCTATCAGTCTCATACAATTCTCTTCTCTAGAATGAAATATTTCTCATTTCCAAACGTATTATTGCCTTATGTACCAACTCACATCTTTTATTATTATTATTGTTTAATCATCTTCAAGATACATATTAAACATGGAAACTGCACATCTTAATTTTAAGGAATTTCTAAGGAAATGTCTATCCTAATAAATAATAGGTATATTTTCTTCTTGGTTAAATGAATTAATTAAATATAAAATACAATAACCAAATGTCAGCTACCTAATCTTTCTGTAGCCTTTTAGCTTGTTTCATCAATTTATCAGATACATGGCCCTGATTTGGGACTCAGAAAAATCAGTCATTGATGCATTAACATGAGCAACAGGGAGTAAAAGGAGTCCAATTCCTAAGCCTCCGGGATTTTTGTAAACAGAGCTCAGACTACATAACTAGCTCAAATGTGAAAGCTGAGATGCACTAAATTCCATGTATTTAGGTACAGATCAATAGCTCTGCTAAAATATTCCCATGATTTAAGGATTATTTTTATAGTACAGCAACTCCCATATCTTTTTCTGTAAATATGCCAAAAAATAAAATTTAAAGAAGGGGACAAAGCTGAATATTTATAAATGTTTCTTGAGTTAGTTAAAAATTATTCAACATTCTATTTTATTGCTTATAGTCAAAACATAGCCTACCACAAGAGCCATAGCCAGCACAATTAGACTTCTGAATTTAAGGCAAAAATGAGACATTTTGACAGCTGTGGAACATTGCATTTCACGGGATTCATGCACAGCTAGGTAGCACAGGTGTTCCTGTAATTGCAGTACAATGGAAAAATTCAGTGTTCAATGGCCTTCAAATTCTTCACTCTTGTGTGTGATGTGATGTAAAGATCCTATGTCAGTGCTGTCTCCTTTCTCTGCGATGGGATATCATTATGTGCAATGTAACTGAAAATATTTTAGAGTTCTGGCTCTTCAAAACCTAGATGAAAACTAAATATTTGGTTTCTTTCTCATATAGCTATAGTTTCTGCGGGTTTGCTTCTGTGATTTTACAAATATAGAAAAACATTTTTCAAGCCTTTGTTGACAGGCGTTTACATTGTGAGTGATACCTTCCTTTTCTCTCATTAAGATGCTGCACCCAAACTCTGCTATTTCTCAACCAGCTGCAATAATTATCTTTAACAATGTGCTGTATAATATGAAAAGAATTGGGGTGTTTTTTTTCCATTTTACTCACTTGAGTTTTTGCCAATTTCAAGTGTGAATTCCTTAAACATCCTCTTGGTAAACAAGGACATAAGGAGATAGAAGCTTAGGTATGAAAAGTAGGATAGATCACATATACCTTTAAAATCATACCGTATTCAAAGTTTTGAAAAAGAACATTTCATATTAGGATAATTTTTGCTGAAAAAGAAATCTGAAAGTTTAATTTTCAAAATCACAATGAAATTGACTAAGTGATCATCTTGATGCAGAGCCACTGGCTCTCAACTGAATCTTTTTTTTTTTTTTAGATGAAGTTTCACTCCAGGCTGGAGTACAATGGCCTGGTCTCGGCTCACTGCAACTTCTGCCTCCGGTGTTCAAGAGATTCTCCTGTCTCAGCCTCCCAAGTAGGTGGGATTACAGGTGCCTGCCACCATGCCCGACTAATTCTTGTATTTTTTTGTAGAGAGGGGGTTTCACCATGTTGGTCAGGCTGGTCTCAAACTCCTGACCTCAGGCAATCCACCCGCCTTGGCCTCTCAAAGTTCTGGGATTACAGGTGTGAACCACCGTGGCCTGTCAACTGAATCCTTAATAAAGATTTTTCTGTCTTTTGAAGTTTTCTTACAGTAATTGGGCATGGCAAACTATTTCTTCTTATTACTATTTTCAAGACTTCTTTTGAATAATTTCACCCTGATCAAATAGAACATACAGAAGAATTTTAGGCTAGTTTAAAAATGATAATTATTAGACATAGAAGATGATATTTCCTTGTTGGATTGTGCATTGACCTTGCTTTATATAAGTGACATTAACCTGATTTGATCAAGAGTGTCTGCTTTTTGGTTTACAGGCTGATCTCATGGCTCACGGGATTTGATTGACAAGAATGAAATCTTCAGGAAAATTATACCTGAGCTGAAAATGCCAATTTGATTATTTGCATTGAGCAAATCTCTATCAAGGGGCCAGGTACAATGGCTCTTGCCTGTAATCTCAGCACTTTGAATGGCTAATTTGAGAGGATTGCCTGAGCCCGGGAGTTCAAGACTGGGCAATATAAAAAGACCCCATCTCTACAAAAATAAAAATTTTTAAAAAGTATCCAGGCATAGTGACATGAACCTGTCACCAGCTACTTGGGAGGCTGAGGCCAGGGGATTGCTTGAGCCTAGGAGTTAAAGGCTTCAGTGAGCTATGATTGTACCACTACAGTCAAATCTGAGCATCAGTGAGACCCTGTCTTTAAAGTAAACAAAAAAAATAAATAAAAATAAAATAAGGAAATTTTTGCCAATCAAATGACATGCTCGTGTCTCTTGACTAATAGATTATCTACTTGTGGGGCTATCAAAGGCAAATTGCAATGAGAAAATTGCATGATGAGCATGGAAATAAAAGAGCAAGAATCAGGTGGATGGTCTGCATGCTAATATGCCATATGCAGTTATGTATAAATACATATTTTAGTACTTGAATTAGAGTCTTTTTTCTCCTAGACGTGGTGGATATCTATGTACCAGTGCTGCATTGTTTGATCCTATTTTTAAGACTAGTGTCACAGTTTTTCTTGAGAAAGTGAATAGTATGTCTCATTCAATACAATACCATAAATAACATTTTTGTTTATTTTTAAAAACTTACTGTTAATTATTCTAACATTTAAGTGCATACATCATTTCAGCTTGAAATTTTCCTCTTATTAGGCTTTTCGCTAGAATAATAAATATAGACAAGCACACAAATCTTGCATACTCATTAATATGTTGACAGATATCTTGAAGTTAATTAATGTACTACTAGTTAAGAGTAAGTTCTTAGGGCTGGCCTACTTTCAGGACCAGAACATAATTTGATTTTGTTGTTGTTCCTATTAAATTCAGAATCTCTTAGAGATTTCAAGACACTAAGCAAAGCAGTAGGACTAGGCATTTTAAATACATCATTCCACACCAAATTCAGTGTCAGGCCACACCTAGATCTCATTTTAGGGCAGATAACATCCTTAAACTACAAAGACGGCTTTGCTTATGGTGAGGACAAGAACAAGCAACAGACGGTTTCATTAGAGACACCAAACAGGCAAGGGAAGTATATGACCAATAATTTCTGCTTTGAATAGAGTAAGAAAAGGACAAAAAATAGTCTTGTCCTTGGCGTATAAAGAGTTGAACAAACACTAACATAGTTACTAACTGCTCAAGCCCAAGTCTCTGATGTAACTCTAACCCTCTTATAGTGCCTCCTTGAGAAAGTTTAAGGCTGACCCCCAAGTTTACTGTTTGTTCCAGCCAACGCCTATGAACATGGCTTCTGTCTCCCCGTCTGTGTGGAAGACTAGAATCCTAACTTTGATAATTGCCATGTGACAGACACAGCTAGCCTAACACATTTGCACTGACTAATGCTTTCGCTTCCCTAACTATTGAGTCCCTTGTTTCCCCTCCCTATCCCCCTCAATCTCTCTTTAAAATGCCCAGTTACTTCTGCAAAGTTGAAGTTGATTTCAGTTCATTCAACAGTCTTTTTTTTTTATTGAGATAGTATATAGCTGAATAAAAATCCATCCTTACCACTTTAACCAGTTTTTGGCTTTGTTTTTATTTGACACTGGCAATCTGCTCACGTCTAGAAGGCCTAGGTATAGCAAACTAAGTTTTCTTTCCAAAGGTTGTTAGAAAGGCTAAGAGCAGTTTTCTTATATATTCTCAGGTCTTCTATAATCAGCCAGAAAGTCATCCCAACAGGTAAAAGCAATTCTTATTTGACAAATGTGGAAGGTTCTTCAATCCTTTTTCTCTTCCAATATCAAGGTCAGGTAGAAGGAAAACCACACATCCTCCACCTGTCCTCCTTCATGCCCCTGTGGGGTCTTACCTGAGGAGAGAAAGTCTTGTCCAGTTTGGTCAGAGTGGTGGCCCCAAGTCCCAGGTCTATGCGACTCCTTAGCTAGAAGCTGAGTTGCCTAAGATGTGAATTGCCAACTGTGCACATGCCTTCTGGGGTCCTGGAGAACCCTGGGACCTCAGCTGTGTAAGGGCAGCTGTCATTCCTCTTGTCTAATGGTGGCATGGCCAGAAGACTAGCAGAGGCCCAACTTGGCTAGTGGTTCTGGGCTCCATGAGGCCGCAGTCACAGCAGTCACCATCAGTAGGGTGGGTGTAGGGGTGTGGGGTTGGGGGTAGCAGGTGTGTGGTTGTTATCCCTGCTTCTGTCCTTGGACCAGGTGGCAAGTGTTCCAGGCCTACTCAGGAGGGAGTCATGTCCTGCCCCACATCCCATCTCTTGGGCTTACTGGGCCCTTCCAGAGGGTCCAGCTCATCTCTCTCTCTGATGTCCTCCTGCTCTCACTGCACTCTCCGTCTTTATTAAATTGTCAGTTCTCTCTGCTACCTAGAGGGCTGGTTACATCTTCTTCTATTGTTGATTTTTGTATTGATATACTCTTTGCATATGATATAATTCACCCTTTTAAAATGTATTATCCCGTGGTTTTCGGTATAGTCACAACATTATGCAATCATCACTACTAATTCCAAAATATTTTTATAACTTTCAAAAAGAATTCTCTACTGATTAATTTTCACTCCTTATTTCCCTCTGTTTCCAGCCTCTTGCAAATACCTACCTTCTTAATGGATTTTATTCTGAACATTTAGAATAAATGGCTCATACAAGAAGTAGTGTTTTGGGTTTGGCTTATTTCACTTAGCATAAGGTTTCCAATGTTCATCTATGTTGTGGCATGTACCAGTACTTCATTCCGTTTTATGACTCAGTAATATTCCATTGTATGCCTATACTATATTTTATTCATTCATTCCTCCATTGATGAATATTTATGTTAGGTCCATTTTTTTCCATTATGAATCATGCTCCTGTGAACATTTGTGTACAAGTTTTGTGTGGGAATATGTTTTTCCTGGTACATAAACTAGGTGTGGAATTACTGAGTCATAGGGTAACTCCATGTTTAACTTTCTGAAGAACTCTGCAACTATTTTCCATAGTAGTTGTACCATTTTACTTTTCATTTTATGAGTATTTTTATTTGTTCACAGTCATGCAGACACTTTTTGTTTTTTTTGTTTTTTTTTTGGTTTTTTTTGATGCGGAGTCTTGCTCTGTCACCCAGGCTGGGGTGCAGTGGTGTGATCTTGGCTCACTGCACACTCTGCCTCCTGGGTTCACACCATTCTCCTTCCTCAGCCTCCTGAGTAGCTGGTACTACAGGCACCCGCCACCACGCCCAGCTAATTTTTTGTAGTTTTAGTAGAGATGGGGTTTCATTGTGTTAGCCAGGATGGTCTTGATCTCCTGACCTCATGATCCGCCTGCCTCGGCCTCCCAAAGTGCTGGCATTACAGGCATGAGCTACCGTGCCCGGCCCATTTTTTCTTAATTACAGATATCCTAATGGGTGTGAAAGAGTGTCTGCTAATAGTTTTGATTTGCATTTCCTTAATGACAAATAATCCTGAGCATCTTTTCATTTGCTTATAGGTCACATGGATATTTTCTTTAAAGAAATTTCTTTTCAAGTTCATTCCTTATTTCTCAGTGATAGGATTTGAATAAACACCTTTCCAAAAAATATACAAATGACAAATAAGCAAATAAGCACAAGAATGATGCTCAAGATCACTACACATTAAATATCCAGAAATACATAAAGAACTCTTACAACTCAACAATAAAATAATTAATTAGGTTATTGTCTTTTTGTTGTTATGTTGTAAGAGCTCGTATATATTCTGAATAGGAGACTCTGATTAAATATATGATTTGCAATTATATTATATAAGTTATAGGTTGTCTTTCCAGTTTTTTGATAGTGTTCTTTGAAGCACAATATGTTTTAATTTTGAAGTAAAATTTGTGTATTTTTTCTTTTGTTGTTTGTGCTTTTGGTATCATATCAAAGAAACAATTGCTTAATCCAGTGACACAAAGGTTTACACCTATTTTTTAAGAGTTTTATAATTTTATGTATTATATTTACTTCATTGATTTATTTTGATTCACCTCATTATATGGTGTGAGGTAGACGTTGTGATAATAAATTTTATGTGTTAACTTTACTGGATAAAGGAATACCCACATAGCTGGTAATATATTCCTTCTGGGTGTGCATGTGAGAATGTTTCTGAAAGAGGTTAGGATTTCAATCAGTAGACTGTTGTGATGGTTAATCTTGAGTATCATCTTGATTGGATTGAAGGATGCAAAGTATTGTTCCTGGGTGTGTCTGCCAGGGTGTTGCCAAAGGGGATTATCATTTGAGTTAGTGGACTGGGAGAAGCAGACTCACCCTCAGTCTGGGTGGGTACCATCTAATCAGCTGCCAGAATGCATAGAATAAAGCAGGCAGAAAAATGTGAAGAGACTTGACTTGCTTCTGGACTTTATCTCTCTCTCATGCTGGATGCTTCCTGCCCTCAAACATCAGACTCCAAGTTCTTCAGCTTTTGAAGCTCAGAAGACTCTCAGACTTACACCAGTGGTTTGCCAGAGGTTCTTGGGTCTTTGGCCACACACTAAAGGCTGCACTCTCAGCCTCCCTACTTTTAAGGTTTTGGAACACAGACTGGCTTCCTTGCTCCTCAGCTTGCAGATGGCCTATTGTGGGACTTCAACTTGTGATTTTGTGAGTCAATACTCCTTAATAAGCTCCCTTTCATATATATATCTATCCTATTAGTTATCTTTCTCTTGAGAACCCTGACTACTAAAACTGTGTAAAGAAAAGATCTGCCATCATCAGTGTGGACATGCATCATCCAACCCAGGTAGAACAAAAAGGCCGAGGAAGGGCAAATTCACTCTCTCTCTTCTTGAATGGAGACATCATCTCCTCCTGTTCTCAGACATCAGAGATCCTGGCTCTCGGGCCTCCAGACTCAGGCTGAGTTACATCAATAGCATTTCTTCTGCTTACAGATGGCATGTGATGGGACTTCTCAGCCTCCATAATCACATGAACCAATTCCCATAATAAATCCCCTCTTCTGTATCTATATGTATCCTACTGATTCCGTCTCTCTGAAGAATCCTGACTAATGCAGGGGTCTAACTTCATTCTTTTGCATGGAGGTATTCGATACTCCAGTAATATTAGTTAAGAAAAATATTATTCTTATACTGTGATGTCTTGACATGGGTCAAAATAAATTGAGCAAGAATGTATTGATTTATTTCTGGAAACTCAATTCATATGATCTAACATGTGTATCCTTATGCCAGTATCATACAGTCTTGATTATAATAGCTATATAGCTCTCCAATATAAATGATAAGATAGTTGTTTTCATGAGTTGGAAAACTTAAGATTGTTAAAACGGCAATACTTTCCAAGTTGGTCTACAGATTGAATGTCATTTCTATTAATCCCTTTGTCATTTTATTCACTATATATTTTTGAAGACTTGCCTTAGTGATCACTCTGGGAATTGCAATTACCATCTTAACATATTTTTTTGTCACTGTTGCTTAAAACTAAACATTTTAAATAACTTAATGTGGTAATGATTGGAATCAGATACTTCTCCCCTCACACCACAGCATTTATTGCTATTGCTATTTGTTGTTTGGGTTGTTGTTGTTGTTTTGTTTAGTACTTTTTCTGAACTAATTATGTATAAGTCTGTTGGTTTGTTGTTTGTGGCCACTGAAAGCTCTGCTCAGTTAGCTTAGCTTCTGCTTAGTTAGCTTAGTGGTCATCTAACGATTAGATAGAGATTTACTAAGATGCCTAAGGAACAAATAAACCTCCCAGTTTTTGCTCTCAGGTTCTTTGTGCATGTTGAGACATGCCTCAACACTCAGTCATGTAGTTTACATCTTTGCCTTTTCCTTTGCTTCTTGCTTTTACTGAACTTCAAGATTAGCCAAAGGCAAGAGGACCATCTAAGGTCTTTCATCCTTGGACACATGCACAGTCCTGTGTATCCAGATGTCATTCCAAATTCTCAAAATGTATTGGAGATTTTCAAATTTCTTATGGACATATTATTTCTACCTTTTATTTTTAAGCTTTTTGGTTAGCATATATTTTGTCCTTACTGTTATACACGGTCATCAACAGCTATGATGTTAAATGTTTGGGTCTGTGTATTTTCAAACGATTCATTCTGGAAACAACTGTTTACAACAGTCAAGCTTTGAGTCATGTCAAATAAAGATAGCTTTGTGGATGTGGTCTAACGAGGATGTTCCGTGGTGAGTGAGCAGATAAATGAAAGCCTATGCCCAAAAGCTGAGGGAACTGAGAGGTTGAAGAAAGAGACTGACAAATCCTATTTCTCTGAAAAAATTCTTAATAGGGACTTACAAACAGAAACAATATCTCTGGTGGCCAAGAGATAGTGGATCTCTGTACAACGCCCTCTGGAGATTATCCTTTATGAAGCAAGTGTTTTTGGTAAAATGCGTGCAACTGGTTATATCTCATACTTTCTTATGAAGCCATAACCACAGGGCAGGTTAGACAAGCAACTTTGTAAGAGGTTGTCTATGCTATAGACATTGTTTCTTTATGAGGGGCTGTTGATGCTACAGAAACACATCCTTTATCACAGTGATTTTGCTTCCAGATGGCATCATTCTTGCCATGAAACAAGCTGTTTTCCTACAAAGGATCTGCTGGACAAATAAAATAATGGTAATAATCTGGGAATGGTAATTCAAGGGAGTTCCAACTCATTCTACTCTCTCCATTGGCTGCCAGTCTATTGATTTTCACTGTGATTATGGTTATTGGTGTTCAAGGCTACCAGGAAGCTGGGAGAAGAGAATAGGAATTGGAGAAGTTAGGACAAAACAATAGAAATCTCTCTTTTTTTACTGAGATGTAGCTATTCTCTTGAATAAATACTCCTGAACTGATGCGAGTTTTGCTTAATTTCTAGGACTCCAAAATATGGATTCTGGGAGTTTTGGCTAGTGTTCTTGTTGCTTTTAAGGAGGAGATAATTTTTACACATTCCACTTCACTGTTTCGCTGATGTCACCCTCCGTTTAATTTTAAACCACTTTAATCTTGGGTTTCTAACAATAGGTGCTGAGTCTAATCTTAAACAACAGAAAGACAAATGGTAAGAATGAATAATTATATATCCGATTGTGAAAATAAAAAATGCATAATTCTATGAGATCACAGGATGTTATGTAAATCCCTGTGCATGTTTTCTCTCATGTATATATATATCAGATATATACATATATATATATACACATATGATATCAATACTAGAAATTAAAGGTTTAATGCATATGTTAGCTCTCATGATCATTAGTGGAGATGGCTGAAATACTACATTGCTGTCTCCAAGTAGGGTCTGATGTCCTGCATCTAAGTTTCTTCTCTTGTAGTTTTGCTAGTACCTAGCAGAGTGGAAATTCCAGATTAAATTCAATGGTGATGTAAAATTTGGCATTCTTTATTGTATGTTTGATGATTTTATTTTCTGAATTTAACAACAACAGCAACAAAAGGAGAATCGAATTTTTCTTGTTATTCACTGAAAGCTTGTTTTTAAGATGTCACGCTTGGATATTTAACATTTTCCAATCATTTATTCTAATATATTTGTAAACAGCCACATTAACAAAAACAGGTGTTACTCTCTTATGATAATATCTGCTGGGGGGGTATATATAAGTGGTCTGTACCATATATCAGAGGAACCATACAAATCTAGATAGAGTTGCTTTTGTAAAATATCTTCTTTCAAGAATATCTTATACCCTGGTATAACATTTATACTGTATAAATTCATATTGATGAAATCTGAGACTCAATGATCTTCCCTTTGGGATAATTTCAAACTTCCTACCTAATATTTGTGCCATCATTCTATTTTTAAATATTTTAAAATAATAATATCTGACTTACGATAAAAGTTGCTAAAATAATACAAATGATTCTCATACAGCTTTCCCAAATTTCACAGAAATTTACATTTTGCACAGTTGTTTTATTCTCTCTCTCTTTTTCTCTCAATATATATTTTCCTTTTCTAATATAAATGAAGAGAAGTCACAGACATGGGGCCCTGTTAGCTCTAAATACCTCATTGCGTGTTTCTTAAAACAAGGATAATCTCTTATATAGACAAATATGATTATCGAAATCAGAAAATTGCACACCAATCCATTTTTCTGTTTATAATCCAATATAGCATCAAACATTGCGTTTAATAGTCATGTCTCTGAAATACTGAACACGTCTTTAGTCTTGCTTTTTCCTTCATGACCTAAACACTTATGAAGAATACAAGCTAGTTACTTTGTAGAATATATGTTAATTTGGGTCTGTTTGATGTTTCTTCACAGTTAAATTCAGGTTATATATTTTTGGCAATAATATCAGAGAAATGATGTGTATGTTTCTCAGTATCTCCTAGCAAGAGGCACATACTGTGAATCTGGCCCATTTCTAGTGATGTAAACTTTCAATACTTTGCTGAAGTGGTGTCTGCCAGGTTTCTTCTTGTAAAGTTAATGATTTTACCTTTGTAGTTAATAATGTAGAGATATTTAAAAATGAGACAAGTATTCTAATTCTCTTTAAATTTTTGCTCACTCTTTTATTATTTACTGGTAATTTTTAATAAGAACAACACTATGGTGACTCCCAAATTGTATGCCATTATTGTTTAAAGGATAAAGTAATCACATATATTTTATTCACAGTATAACCAAACAAAATACCTTACAAACAAAAGATAGCTTAAGCTGATTTATTCATTATACTCTATTGCTATTTCACACATTTTAATTGGTTTTATGATTTACATTCATGGACCAGTTTACGTCTTTCAAGTAGGTTTAGAAAATTTTTCATTCAAAAAATAAGTGGATCTAAAAAGAACAAGTAAAAGCATTTGATAATTTAATTCTGACCTAGGATTTTATCTTTTCTTTTCCAGCTTCAATAATAGTTTTGGTTAGTGCAGTGTTATAATAGAGTGTGTGTCATTTGGTATCATTGCCATAATTAATTTTTACTTAGAACAAGCAAAACATTCATCACATTTTAGATGGTACTCATAGCATATCCGAACAGAAGGAAGGCAGTGATTGACAAAATGTTTATGTGACAGTTACAATCACCATATAAATACACATCTGATGAACTTGAAAATTAACTTGCTGTGTGGAACAGAAGTGCATGTTTTTAGAATATAGCTTCCCCTGCTCATTTCAGCTAAAAGGAGAGTAAACACATAAAGCTAACAAACTAAAACAAACTTATTTTCTTTTTAAAGTCACTTTTAACAACTGATGGCTGGGAGAGGTAAAGACCAGAACTTCTAAATTCCAATGACACGCAATGAGTGAAATATCATTTTTTTTTTTAAGAAAGGTGACCATTTGGCTTTATAGTATTATTTAATGACAGCATTTAAAAATATACTTTTATCTTCTTAAACTTCAGAACCAGAGATATGGATACAGTGTTTGCCTGATGCTTACAGCAGTGCTGGATTCTCCACCCTTCTTCCCTGCTCTTCCCTTGTGTTTCCCAGAAACTGATTTCACTTAATTCCTCATGATTCCAAGAATATTTTCAATCCAAATTTCTTCCACTCTAGTTCAGTTTCTCCACCTCTAATCCAATAAATGTCCTTTTTCTGATTCATAGAAAAAAAAAAACAAAAAAAAAAAACCAAGGCCAAGAACCAAAGGCAAGAAAAAGCAAAAACACCCTGCACTAGAGGGAAGGTACCAGGGATGCTGCCAAATCTTACAGCTGAATTCCACCAACATCTATAGAGTTCCAAAGGATTGAAGTGTTGAGTAGAGTTTGCTGTACATCTCAGTGTCAATAAAGAATAAAAAATAGCTCTTGTCATGCTATTATCCCCGAAGTGAGTGATAGAGTTTTGCTGTGTCCCCACCCAAATTTCATCTTGAATTGTAGCTTCCATCATCCCCACATGTCATGGGAGGGACCCAGTGGGAAGTAATTGAATCATAGGGGTGGGTTTTTTCAATACTGTTCTTGTGACAGTGAATACATCTCATGAGATCTGATCATTTTACAAAGGGCAGTTCTCCTGCACATGTTCTCTTTCCTGCCACCAGGTAGGACACGCCTTTGTTCTTCCTTCACTTTCCGCATTGATTGTGTGACCTCTCCAGCTATGTGGAACTGTGAGTCCATTAAACCTCTTTTTCATTATAAATTACCCAGTCTCCAGTATGTCTTTATTAGCAGCTTGAGAACAGACTAATACTATAAATTGGTATGGGTAGAGTAGGATGCTACTATAAGAATCTCCAAAAATGTGGAAGTGACTTTAGAACTGGGTAACAGGCAGATGTTGGAACAGTTTGGAGGGCTAAGAAGAAGATAGTATAATGTGGGAAAGTTTGGAACTTCCTAGAGACTTGGAGTGCTCAGAAGACAGGCAGATGTGGGACAGTTTGGAACTTCCTAGAGACTTGTTGAATGGCTTTGTCCAAAATGCTGATAGTGATATGGACAATAAAGTCTAAACTGACGTGGTCTCAGACGGAGATGAGGAACTTGTTGGGAACTGGAGCAAAAGTGACTCCTTTTATGGTTTAACAAATAGATGAGGTATTTTGCTCCTGCCCTAGAGATCTGTGGATCTGTGAACTTGAGAGAGATGAATTAGGGTATTTGGCAGAATAAATTTCTAAGTGGCAAAGCATTCAAGGGGAAGCAGAATTTGCACCACAACAATCCAATAGAAAAGAAAACCCCATTTTCTGGGGAGAGATTCAAGCCTGCAGCAGAAATTTGCATAAGTAACAAGGAGCCAAATGTTAATCACCATGACAATGAGAAAAATGTCTCCAGGGCATGTCAGAGAACTTCATGGCAGCTCCTCCCAACACAGGCCTGAGGGCTAGGAGAGAATAATGGATTCCTGGGCCAGGTCCAGGGTCCCTCTAAGGATTTGGTATCCTGTGTCCCAGCCACTCCAGCTGTAGCTAAAAGGGGCCAAAGTACAGCTTGGCTGTGGCTTCAGGGAATGCAAGTTCCAAACTTTGTCAGTTCCTACATGGTGTTGAGTCAGCAGTTACACAAAAGTCAAGAATTGAGATTTGGAAACCTCCACTTAGAGTTCAGAGGATGTATGGAAATACCTGGATGTCCAGACAGAAGTTTGCTACAGGGGTGGTGCCCTCATGGAGGACCTCTGCTAGGGCAGTGTGAAAGAGGAATGTGGGGAGGTTGGAGCCCCCACACACAGTCTCCCTTGCACCACTGCCTACTGGAGCTGTGAGATGAGGGCCACCATCCCCTAGACCCCAGAATGGTAGTTCCACCAACAGCTTGCACCATGAACCTGGAGAAGCTGCAGACATTCAACACCAGCCTGTGAAAGTGGCAGGAGAGTGGCTGTGCCTTGAAAAGTCACAGGGGTGGAGCTTCCCAAGGCTGTGGGAGCCCACCTCTTGCATCAGTGTGACCTAGATGTGAGACATGAAGTCAAAATAGATTATTTTGGATCTTTAAAATTTAATGACTGTCCTATTGGATTTTGGACCTACCTGGGGGCCTGTAGCCCCTTTGTTTTGGCCAATTTCTCCCATTTGGAATGGGTATATTTACTCAATGCCTCTACTCCCTTTGTGTCTAGGAAGGAAATAACTTACTTTTGATTTTACAGGCTTATAGGTGGAAGAGACTTGCCTTGTCTCAGATGAGACTTTGGGCTTGAACATTTGAGTTAATGCTGAAATGGGTTCAGAATTTTGGGGACTGTTGAGGAAGCATGATTATGTTTTGAAATGTGAAGAGATGAGATTTGGGAGGGGCTGGGACAGTATGATATGGTTTGGCTGTGTTCCCACCCAAATATCATCTTGAATTATAGCTCTCATAATCCCTACATGACATGGGAGGGACCTGGTGGAAGGTAATTGAATAATGGGGGTGGGCTTTTTCTGTCCTGTTCTCATGATAGTGAATAATTCTTACGAGATCCAATGGTTTTAAAAAAGGCAGTTCCCCTGTGCATGCTCTGTTGCCTGCTACCATGTAAGACTCCCTTTTCTTCTCCTTCACCTTTTGCCATGTGTGAGGCAGATTGTGAGGCCTCCCCATCCACATGGAAACTTGAGGTCATTAACCCTCTCTTTCCTTTATAAATTACCCAGTCTCGGGAATTTCTTCATAGCAGTATGAAAATGGACTAATACAATGAGTTTCAATATTTTTTTACTGGACCATAGATAATGAGAAATACATATTTTCTACAACAATGGCACATAAATATTTTAAGTGGGTTAAATTTTTACAAATAAAATATATAGATTTAATAAGTTAAATATTGGATTTAATAAGTTAAATCTATAAAATATGTTGATTTTACAATCTTTATGTTTATTTCAAAATATTCATTAGTTCATTGAATTGAACATGAAAAATTGTGAGGCAGTTGGAGGAAGTGTAGAAGTAGAATGTGCTTTAAAGTCAGGAAGATTTGAATTCAAAGCTTAGTTCTGCAATTTACTACTCTGGGGCCTTAGCTGGACTTCATGTTCACTCCAGCCTTAGCTTTCACTTATCTTACAGGCAGATTGTGGATTTTAACAAAGTGAATACATGTAACAGATAATAATCCAAGTTTTTCTTTTCCTTTTACTTTTAGACTACTTTACACTTTGATAAGAAAGACTCTAAATGAAGGTGGCTGGTGCTATGAACTGAATGCTTGTGGCCCCCCAGTACCTGTATGTTGAAACCTTATCAGGGTGTTTGGAAATGTGGCTTTTGAGGTAGTTAAGTTCAAATGAGGTCATGAGTCTCTGATGGAACTGGTGCCCCTATAAGGGGATGAAGAGAACAGAATGCTCTTTATCATATGAGGATATAGCAACAAGATAGCCCTCTGAAAACCAGGAAGAGGACACTTATCACACACCTAATAGACCAGCATCTCAGTCTTGGACTTCCCAGACCCCAGAACTATGAGAAATAAATGTATGCTGTTAAAACTACCTAGTATTTGTTATAGCAGCCCAAACTGACTAAGATATTTGGGAATAAACCCTTTCAGTTACCTGAATACAGTTCTTTGATTTAACAGAATTTAGGCTCAACTTTAAGCTCTTTGAGAAAAAACAATGACTCAATTAAAATAACAGAATAATAAACATTCTCTATTTAGATTAGCAAACTCTTCTTGTTCAAGGTGTGTAAAATAGAGAACAACTTCTCCAAGCATGGTTTTGTTTATTTATTCATTTATTTTTGAGACAGAGTCTCACTCTGTCACCCAGGCTGGAGTGCAAGTGGCTTGATCAGGGCTCATTGCAGCCTTGACCTCCCAGGCTCAAGTGAGCCTTCTGCCTCAGTCCCCCAAGTAGCTAGGGCAACAGGTATGCACAACCACACCCAGCTAATTGTTTGTAGTTTTAGTAGAGACCAGGTTTTGCCATGTTACCAAGGCTGGCCTTTAACTCCTACATTCAAGGGATCTACCCATCTTAGCCTCCCAAAGTGCTGAGATTGCAGACATGAGCCATCATGCCCAGATCCCACCAAACATGGTTTTAACCATGAACTTTTAAGATATTCTCTCATAAAAAGAGATCTATCTTTGTCATGCACATAAACAGAAAACTGAAAAATCAACCCTGTCTCAAAGGGAGAACAGATTTTTAAAAAGAAATAAAATAAGAGTAAACAGTATTTATTTCTTTTAATTAGTTTCAGTGGCTGTTGATGGACTACTATTATATCCCATAACAAAAATTGACTAGAGACTCAATTCATATGTGAACAATAAATTAACACTATTTTAATATATTTGCTATGAGATAGAAGGGAACCAATCTCTCAGCCCCTTAAAATTTTACTTGCATCTTTAACGTTGAAAGGCAATAGAAACTAAATCATTGCTTTACAAGGTTAGACAGCATCCTGGGTCATTGTATTAAAATCTTAGACAATAGCGTTCCTGGGGTCACAGATCGTTTAGTGCTTCACATCTCTTAAATACTTTGAAGGGGTTATGTACACCATTATGTAAGATTTTTTCATTCATTTCAAATAATTCAATTTTACATCATTTAAGCCCTCTGTTAATTTTGCTGACGTACTTCTAAACTTTTTCCCAATGGGTAAATAAACTTCATCCAGAAAGAAATTGTGGTTTGGAGTTCTAGCTTTCAGAATGGTAGCTCCCAAGAGAAAAATTGTTACGGAAATGGTTAAGAAAGGATCAACCACCTTTAATTCTATCAGGAATTTAATCTTGTAATAAGCCTGAAAATTCCATTTTTGTTAATAGAAAGAGAATCAGCATGAAATATAGAGAGCAAACCATTTCCACTGGCAGCAAAAACAACCACCCTGAGTCATCACATACTCAGCAGATAAAATTGATTTAATTATATTGAGGAGAAGGAGGGTGAAAATGGACTGAACTAGCACAGTCAGCCAAATGCAAACAAAGCACAAAACTCAAATTGTGTTACTGGTGGAGAGGTAACATTCTGTCAACACTGTGCTGTGCTTTTCATCTTTATGCCATTCTCAGGTGTCCTAGCTGGTAGCAATCCCAACTAGTCTTATTTAAAAGTATATATCCCTTGCTGCACATCATGCCTCATTTATGATATGGCTTTCTTTGGAAGGGTACTTCAATTTTCCTTACAAGGAAAACCAATAAAAGAATTCAATAAGTGACCTGTTCATTATATTGGCTCACCCTTAATGGTCTTAGAAATCTATTTTTCTATATCAATCTGTAGCATCCTCCAACTCTGAGTCCAATGTTACTTCACCAGATGCAAATAGAGATCAACACTCACTGGTTTTCCTGAGGGTCCAGGTTGTTCTCTGGATTGTCGCTAAAGAAATCTATTACACTGAGAGTGAATCATGTATGTTTCACACAGAAAGGCAGCATGGCACTGAGTAGTAAGTCTGGATTGGAATCAGGAGACCTGGAACTTCCTGCCCGTCCTGCCACCATGGTGAATAATTCACTTCTGTTTGCAAAGCTTTCTGAGTGACCTTTCCGTACTTACAAATTTCTCATCTGTAAAATAAAAAGGTCCTTGGGAAAACTGACAGAGTTCTCACAGTGCTACAATTCTTTTTTTTTTATTTATTTTTTATTTTTTTAATTTATTATTATTATACTTTAGGTTTTAGGGTACAAGTGCTACAATTCTATGAATTTAACCTGGTTTATTTGATTTATAAATAAGTAAAATCAGTGTAAAGCCATTAGAAATGACATTCCTAAGTGCGATTCATTAAGCATCCACAAATTATCTAAAGCAATGGTCAGTATAATAAAAAAAAACCTGTATTTTAAATTATAGTGTTTTTTAGGTTATTATTATAAAAAATAATCGTATAGACCAAAAATATATAGCCAGGTTCAAAATATTACACTGAAAACCCTTTAGTAATATTTTTCAAAAATATTATACTAGGAGTTTATATATTTTCCTAACACTTAAGGAAATGAGAATTAAATAAAACATGAAAATCCATCAATATTATTTCTCACTTCGTGGGTTATCTGAATAACATAAACCATGAAGCAATAAGTAATATTGGTTTTGAATTTTTATCTTTCTTGCTAATGTTCTATATGAATACCAAATTTTTCCTTTAATTGTAAGATTATAACAATGTTCAATAGCTAATCAAAACTCATGTGTATAGTTTTAGTTTCCTCTTAGATTTAGGATTATATTTAATGTGATTCTCTTTGTCTGGCAGTGTTTCCATTATTTTGGCAGCTGGCAAGGAGGATTGGGTATACAAAGCTTTTCTATTTTCCCTGCAATTTCCAACTTGGCTCCAACTTGTAGTAAACATACTTTTGCTTCCGTTTAAAGGAACTGTATGCAGAATGTCATTTATTAGGTAACCACTTATCTGTGAAAAAATCCTGTTTGTTCTATTTTTGACAAAGTGATAAAGATAGCATTGCAGTTAAATGCTGAGTAACAAGCAAATCAGACTGAAATATAGACTCGGAAAAAAAAAATCTCTGTTTAAAAAAAAGTCAAATCCATCTACCTTTTGAGGGTTAAAAAGAAAAGCATTTCAACCAATGATACTAAAGTTAAAAAAAAGTAGAGTTTATGATGTTTTTCCTTTAAAACGAGAACAAATAATTTATGACTGCTACAGGGCTATATTTTCACTTCAGTGGAATCTTAGTGTCCCCTACTGGTATTCAAAAAATGTAAAATATTAATAATATTTTCTGGTTTTCTTTTTAGAGAAGTATTTTCTATTATAGCAACATGGAAATCTTCCAAAAGCATTGCTTTATTAACCTGACCTTTGTAAAGTGGTGAATGAACGTGAGTTTAGGTTCTACCTTTAGGCAGATTTTTGAAACCTAACTGAAGCTGCCAGTTAAATGCAAAGCAATATTTTTTAAAGTTAACTGATCTGCAGGGTTTGAATTGTGTTGTTTCTGAACCATAAGGTAAACCAGTGATGTATTTTCTTTCATTCTCTCCTTTTGTAAGTTTAATTTTTGTCAAAGTAGTATAAAAATGAATTCAAATGTAATTATAGCCTTTTGGTAGCCTCTAGGACTATAGAGTTTTTAAAAACAAAACAGTCCATTGATTGTTTGTTTTTCCACCTGTCATTCCTGCTTTCCAGAAGCCACAGAGTTCAAGTCCTCTAGCTATATTCTTAAAAATCTGCTTTTTTATTTCTAAAAAAATAAAGTTTATGCTTCCATTTCTCTCTTGTTGTTTTCAAATTAGCCACTTCTTTTGACACCCTAATGAAAGATAAGAATTACGCTTTTTACCAAAAACACACACACTTACAGGGAGTCACATCCCTCCCCACATATCACACACAACCTTAAAATATCAGTCACAGCTGATCGCTTATTATATAATTATTGCATGTAATTTCCTATGTACATTTGCTTGTCCTGAAAACTGAAATAGCCCTTAGTCCTTTTCTTTTACATAGCCATCATTAAACACTAGTATATTTCATGTATACGTATTTATGTACAGACTTTTTTACATATCAATAACAGTCATACATTCTTTGAAGTCAAAATAAAATGATTGGGTTAATGTGTTTAGTGAATTTACAGAGAGAAGACAGTATCTCTATTTTCTGAGCCCCAGACTAGATTCCAGAGACCAATTTAGTTGTTAGAATTCTGCCACTGACTACCTGTGGAAGCTTGGGTATGTCATTTTACCTCTCCATGCCTCCAATTTTTCATCTGTAAAATAAAAACATTGGCCTATACTTTCTAAAGTTCTCTGACACAATTCTAATATAAAATAGTATATGACATTATGTTAAATATAATATGTTTGACGATATTATATTTTATACACATAATATAGATTTAAAAATTTGAATAGGGAAACTCAAAAGAGACTGATACGGCTTATTTGTGTCCAATCCTACTAGTGAAAACTAGTATTTCCTGTGAGTTGGATTGTTTATACGCAGTGCATGCTTTATTTTACATTCTAAAAGCCTAGAAGATGGCTTTCAAACTTTAACTTTCATCCGTTTATTCTACCTGGGATCATTATTAAAATGATGATTCTAATTCAGTGGATCTGAGAACAGGCCTGAGATACTGCTTTTCTAATAGGTTTTGCAGATCTCACTTAGAGCAGCAAGGGCCTACAGTTTAATTTCATCTGGACCCACATAGAGAACAAACCTGCAGAACTTCCTCCAGTGTGTAGGCCACCAAATTCCTCAACACAGCCAGAGCTGTGTTGAAGAATTAGGTATCCTTACTAGGTACAGCAAATTATGTAATGATATTTTGTTACCAAGTATTAATGTGAAGTATATTTCTTCAATTTATGTAGTCTTTATGGTAGAAATTGCCAATGCCATTCCTGTAGAATATATTCAGCTATGTATAATATTATCTTTCAAATCAATGGAGATCAGTCTATTTATCTGCCCTTCATAGGACTCCAAGCCATCAAAGAAGACGATATGATGCTCACAGAGCCCTGAATTTATAAGTTAGCAATATGTGTCTAGATTATTTGCAAAGCATTTCTAATTAGACTATTCATTCCTTTTATTTTTTTTAAGTAATGTTTGAATTCCTCGTCAGCCCAGATTTCACCATTATGCAGTATATGCATGTAACAAAACAGCACTTGTACTCCTTAAATCTATACAAATAAAAATAATAACAATGTATCTTTAAATTCTACCATAAAACTCCATGAATTGAAGAAATATATTTAACATTAATACTTGTTAACAAAATATCATTACATAATTTGCTGTGCATAGTAAGGAAAACATTCTTACATAAATTATCTCATCTCAAAGAAATGGCCTCGAAACAAAAACAAACAAACAGAAAAAGAATTCTGACAATTTCTGAAACACCTTTCATACTGCCAGAATAGTCTGCTGTGAACAATTTGTCCCAGCAGCACTCCATCAGAAAGCACTGTGTTGCATCAGTAACACTTCTTTCTGTAGTTTATCAGGAAAGACCATGAAATAGAGTACTTTTAATTATTTTTTTCGATTCAACCAACCTGCTTTCTAAGACCATGTCCATAAATCATTGTATTTGACCTCTGCAACCTCATTTCACCACACCAGAGGAGGAAATAGGCCTCCACTCTTTCCTCAAGAAATCACGAGAATCAAAGTCAATTTCCTTTTGAACTCTCCTTCTAAGGCATCAGAAAAAGTAATCATCTTCTTACAGTCCCTCCCACCACCTCCTTTTTAATGCTGACCAGAAACCTGAATAAACTCACATTTGACACCCCCCCGCCACGAAATGCCTCTTCTCATACAGAATTTAATGGACACTCTGACCTTCAGAAGAAAGTGGTCCTGATTAAATCAATTAAATATGCTTCCTTCTCTGGAAAGTGTGCTAGCAAATGGTTGTTATTTTTTTTAATCTTCTCATGAAGAAGGAGAATGAGATTCATTTTTTTATTGAGTGTCTAGTAAGACACTGGGCCAGCCTTGAAGATAGAGGAATGAGGGAGAGAGATACCATCCCTGCCCCATCCTGAACTTCTGGCCACACAATTCATTAGTGGCCAAGCTCAGACTAAAATCAGAAGCCCCAGATGCTTGGCCTATAACTTTGCTTCCTGACACCAAATTACCTAACAAAAAGTGTTTCTAATGTACTGAGTCTCAATTCTTGTGAGAGGTGGAATGAACTGTGGAGCCCTATAAAGTAACCTTTGACCCCTACAGCTCATCGAAGTTTAGGTCCAGGTTTCTGTGTTTTTAAATGTCTGCAAAGGAGTTTCTCCAAGTAGAAGGTTTACATGTTACTAGCTGGTGTTTTCTCCAGATATTGTTTGTGTACTCACTTAGGTATTAAAAAATGGTTGGAGGAAATTAAAACAAAAATATGGTTTATAAAATAGCTTAACTGAAATTGTTGGTAGTCTGAAATTAAAATGTTGCTATACATTTCTGTAGGTGTATAATTTATTGCTGAAAATACCTTTTCCATAAAACACCTAGTTGGCTGTCATTCTTCCTTTCTCTCTGTTTACTGAGTAAATGGAATAAAATTATGAGAACAGCTCCAAACTATGTTCCAGATCTAAACTTGTATGTTTAACTGTAGAAGGATCAATGCTTACCCAAAACTAAAAGTCTAGACTATTTGTGATCCGAAAGTTTACTGGGTACAGGAAACTATCGAAGTGGCAGATAGGAGTTGCATATTGTTTTCTGGAAAGATACAGGAAAGAATGAGGTTTGTAGCCAGCGTATATTAATACAACCAGCTCTGATTCTACTTGCTGTGGCATTGTATACATTCCCTAAAATCCTTTAAGGATTTCAATCTCTAGGTTTAAGTAAGATAAGTCTCAAAGAGAATTTGATGGCAGATTATTTTATTTCATACATGTTGAAACAAATAAACAAAAGTAGAGAAACTGTCACTTACATATTATTAACATAATACACAAGAAACTGCCTAAGGTTGTAGGTAGTTTATCAGGTTAAGCAAAGTGGAATTATAAAATAATCTTTTGATTTTCTTCTAGTTTTTAATTTCTAAACAGAATTAGCTGGTTCTTTTGTATAACATTAAATATAATCCATATAATAAAGAATATTTCATCATTATTGATAATTTTTGTTAAAGTTTAATTTTCAAAGCAAACACAGTGTATCAGAATAGTGAGCCCTCTACCATAAAAGCACTATGGAATAGACATTTAGTTTTTCTTGTTGCCACAACCATTTCTTCAAGGATTTGTATCTAACTTTACTAGATTTGAAAATCTAATTGTATTGATAAACTATATATTTTTTATTTAATATGTCAAAAACATTTGAGGCATATTGAAGTATAGCATCCATCACAAAGAAAAACATCTACTGTTCAATTAACAGAAAGTGGTTTAGAACATAGACCCAGACACAGGTCATATAGATTTTGGTCAAATTTTAACTCAGCTCTGATCCTTTCTGGTATGTGTCTTTAGGAATGTTACTTAATCATAGCTCACTGCAGCCTTAAACTTCTGGGCTCAAGCGGTCCTCCTGCCTCATCTTCCTCAGTAGCTGGGACTACAGGTGTGTGCCACGATGCGCAGCTGATCCTTCTCTTTCTATGAAGATAAGGTTAACATCAATTAATTATAGGTATTATTTTAATCGTTATTTTAAACAGTGGCTTAGTTGGCATAAAATATTTTTTTGAAGTAAATAAAAATGATACTTTCAAGTAGATTTTAGCGTTAAAGTCTTTAAAGATTTATCCTCCTGTTCAACCTGTAAAGTCTACTCACTTGATTATACCCAAGTCAGAAGTTCTGGGACTTGGAATGTGCTTGTTTTGGAATGTCTTTAATCTGATTTTTTAAAAAATACAGTTTATTTCTCAAAATTTCTAAATGATTTGTTTTCCTAGGTTGATAGAGTTTATTAATTTTGACATTTAGAGTTTTCTTTCCAGAATTTTTAACTTTTAAGTAGGTATTATCTGCATAAAAATGTGTTTATGGCTTTCACCTTTTCTAGAGTTAGAAGCTAAGACATTTCTACATACTAGCCAGTAAGAAAGTCTAAAAAGACTACTCGAAAATAAGGCACATGTCTCCTGGCAAAACCAAATTTTAAAGGGGTTTGGAAAATTGGAAGGGGATTTGTAAAGCTGACTTATTGCTGGCTGCCACTTATGTGGGAGGTGGAGGGCAGGCTGTTATAGCACTCCTTAAGGAAATTCACAAGTATTGCAATCAGGACTTGTCCATCAGTAGTAAAGACTGAGTATTTTCAACTGGGTGCTCACATATCCCAATACAATCTTAAAATAAACCCATTACAAATGTCAAGCAAGAAAACACAACGTTTGTAGCATCTAAATATGAGTTTTATTAAGCAAAGAGCAGGTAACATTTAAAAAGAATCTTACCAAATTAAGTTTAAAGAGCATCATATAGAGACCCATGTTGGTATTACTGAAAAGTAAGACACTTATGTCACTGCGCCAATAGAGTATTCCATCTTGGCTGACAGAGGCTAAAATGACTTGCAAAGCTGCCAAAAACTGAGATTGAGACAAAAGGACTAGAAGAGAAAAAAACAGAATGTAGTCAGAAAATCTCATGAAGAATAGTGAATTACATCTTGAGACTTTGCATCATAGAGCTCATAAAATGAAAAATGTACATTGATTTTTTCTTTCAGTTCAGCTAGAGAGACACTATATCAAACATTTCTAAAAATAATACTTTCCACTGGTTTTATCTTATTAAACTGAACTAAAGCAGTGTTTCAGTAAGGTTGTTGTAAACATTCATTAAAGCTATTGTTTGTCAACAGAGGAAGGAATTGAAAAAAATTACAGCACTCCCTCTAAATTATTTACTATAATTACAACATTAACTATAATGAACATAATGCACAGTTGAAAGACAACTGGTATAAATATGGCTAAAATGCCCAATTCATTGAATAATTCATTTTTCTCATAAATATAATATCATGATTCCTGGTCATTGAAAAATTTATATTTCAAACTATAATAGAATGTTAATAGTTTGGGTAAGACCTGAGAGAATTTTAAGATCCTGTCATTAAATCGATATCCTCAGTAACAGAATTTTCTGACCAAATATTACTAGATAAAATGCACACTTCAATCATAATTCTACTCAGCGGGTTGGAAATATGAGAGTTCAAACAAGAATCAATTCAGTTCCATTTTCTTCTCAAAAAAGTGTATAAGGGACTAAGCAAGATCATTGGTTCCAAGTGAATACCCAAACTACTTTAGCAGGCATTCCTGCTTAGACACTTTTACTTCTTGTGGCATGTTATCAGTCTCTTTACACTATCACCCTTTAGGAGTCTGGAGTCATTCTGTGAGAATTCTTTTATCTCCGTTTGTTCAAACTTACTTTTTCTAGAAATATTCTTGGATGATACTGAATAAAAAGAGAAGTTCTCAGTAATCTCTCATTTCTAACAACTTTGGGAATAAGTCCAGGGTATTAGTTCTAAATACAACACAGGAAACCAAACACCTCAAGTAGGAATGAAGTCTCTGAGTCAGACAAATCTCTTTGAGATTGAAGACAAGTGTGAGACTATTATATTCTCAGATTCTTCTTGTAAAAAATGAGGATAATCATGACACCTATTTCATAAGATCGTTAGAATGTGGGGATGTATGGGAAATTGTAAATCCTATGTATGATATGTAATAAATACACATTTAAACACATGCTTCCGCCTGCCCTGCTGCCATTGTTGTCATATCTGGAAGAGCACAGGGGTCAGTTGTCATGACATAGTAGAAAACTGGTGTTAAATATCTTGAAAAAATAATTAATGTGGCAAGAAGTTGACTGACAGACAATAATATATATAATATTTGAGACAAATTACAGAGGAAAAGGGCAAACTGTAGAAAAAGCCATATATATATGAAATATATAAAAAGCCATATATGTAACTAAAATATAAATAGCCATATATATATAAAATCTCCAGAAAATAATAATTTCATCCCCAGATTATAGGCCTTCTGGGCAAATTAAAACCTAGAGAATCTAGGGGAAAAAGGCACTTGATGAGGACAGAAGACATACTAAGTTAGAAGAACATGTTATGTTACTGATACTCTGTTACTTGTTAAATTATCCTCCTGTTAAAAGAAGAAGGTTAATGGAAGAGGACACAACACATTCTGAAAGTCTAGAAAATCGAATTTGCTACCTGTCTTTGACAACAGAAGTTTTAATACAGTCAACAAGGCAGTAATACCTCAATCTTGCACATACTCTGGATTCTTCAGTGACTCCTGTGTCCAGAGGGATATCAAACTGACACAAAGCACTCTACCTGTAAGAACTGTAGAGTGTGCAAATGCTAATTTGTACTTGTATCATTTCTTATTCACCAACACTCTTGAAAGCTAAGAATAGCACATGATACATAACTACTCAGTATAATGGGTTAAATAAATGGACAGAAAATACATACAAATCCAAATATCATTGTATATTTTATTAAAACAGCAAAGCTGTATCTATCTTTGACCTTTTTTTTTTTTTAGCAATTTGTCCTTGGGGACATAGGCTTCAAAAACTCTAAGAAGCTCAGGAACAAAAGTGGTAAATGGGAAATATAATGCTAAAATTGATTGGAGAACCATCAGGAGAGGGAGATATGCTTCGTCTTTTCAATTGTGAGAATTAGTGCTGGATAGCAGAGTGCAGAGTATATCAAATACTAAAAACGTGGTTTTACCTATTTAGTTGAATTGGCTTGTTTTTCCTATTCTCATGTTACTGCATCTATATTACTCACTCATTAGTTTTCACCTCTGACTCTTTGTTTCCATTCATTAATTTAATACATCAAGTGGAAAATTGAATAAGTAGGGGTTTTCCCCCTCATATTGTGTCTGTATCACATTATTCTTTCATATGGTGTGTGGGTACATATACACACACACACCTATATAAAGTGAGAGAGAGAGAGAGAGAAAGAAAAAAAGAAGAAAGAAAGAAAAGGAAAGAAAGAAAAAAGAGAAAGAAAAAAAAGAAAGAAAGAGAAACAAAGAGAAACAAAGAGTGAGTTGAGGGACACTTTAAAAGATGAGGATGAGAACTATGCCTAGGTGACATTCATTTATACGGGTTTTTCTGAAGAAACTCGACAATTTACAATGCAAGATTCATCCAGTACTAAAGCCTAAAGATATGTTTTTATTGGCTTCAGACTTTCCAGGACAGATTTCAGACTTTCAAAAGCAGCTGGAAATTGGGAAGGGAAACCCATTAAAGAAGGTCATGCGGAGAGGGGGAGATGAAATCTGTATATAAACTTTATTGAAATATTGATTACACTCAGAAGTATAGACTCATGTAAAGGGCATTAACGAGCTCAGTGGAAAGTCAAAGAAGAAAATCCTAAAGTGGTGAACAAATATTTAAACTGCTGGTCAATACAGAGAAGAGAGAGTTTGAAGTTTGAGTCATGCCAACTGAAGCAGACTTCATAAATAGCTAAGCCTTCCCATCCACACCTAAGAATTGCTACATCTAAATAATATGTCCGGTAGCAGAGGAATTAATCCTAAGAGTAAAACAGAATAGTTTTGTCAGAACATAGCGTAAAACCAAGCCTACAAAACCTCAGTATGATCAGCTGGTAATGCATTTGCACAATCAAATGAATAAATCCTCTTCAAAAGATGCAAACTAAACCAAAACCTATGGAAACAGACTATACACAATATCTAGTATATTATAAAAATTAGTAGACATACCAGGAAGGAAGAAAATATGACTAACTGTCAAGACCAAAAAGCAGTCAATAAAAACAGACCCTGAGCTTGTTCAAAGGTCAAATTTAAAATAAGGTCTTAACACATTCACTTTTGACATCTTCGAGAACTTAAGGACAAAAAATATCACAATGACCAAATACATGGGTAGGTACTTCAACCTCAAAGAAGAAATTTAAAATAGAAACAAATAGATATGAAAAATTAAAAATATTATATCTGAAAAACAAAAACAGGATGGCTTAGCCATTCACCCGGTAGTTAAAAGATGTCATTTTAATTGAAGAACAACAAAAAAAATTGAAAGCATAATGAGTAGGTCTTTCACTACTTGTAAGACAATGTTCGATTTTCTAATGTAAGTGTAAATGGTCTTTTAAGGAGTGGAAAAAGAGATTGTCCAGGAAAAATAGTATAGTTGAATAAAAAAATTGCAAACTGTCTAAATTTTATAAAAATATTAAACCAAAAATATAAGAAGTTTGATAATTCTCAAGAAATGTATCTGAAAGTAAATAAAATAAAAAGTAGTTATATCATATTCAAATTTCTAAAAACAAAAAGAAAAGATAAACCTGAATGTCACCAAAATAAAAATAGCAGATTACTTACAGGGGAGCAACAATATGAATCATAGCCAGTGTCTCCTCAGAAAAAATGGTGTAAGAAAACAATAGAAAAATAAGTCTCTCAACTTACACATATATATAGACAGAAAATATTTTTGAAACATAAATGAAAAATGGAGATTTTTTTTTTCTCAAATAAAGCCAAGAAGAGAGAACTGATCACTAGGAGACCCATACTATAGAAAATGTCGAAGGAAATCTTACATTGAAAACAAATGGCATAAGATGGGAATTAGAATGGGCATGAAGTATTGAACATGGAAAACAAAATAAAAATAGCAGAAAAGAGAAAAGGGACATATTGAATTATATGAATGCAATAACTGTTAATAAATAAATAAATAAATAATATGAAGTAGTATAGCTGAAAAGCTAGGCCGGGCGTGGTGGCTCACGCCTGTAATCCCAGCACTTTGGGAGGCCGAGGTGGGCAGATCATGAGGTCAGGAGATCGAGACTATCCTGGCTAACACAGTGAAACCCCGTTTCTACTAAAAATAGAAAAAATTAGCCAGGCGTGGTGGCGGGCGCCTGTAGTCCCAGCTACTCAGAGGCTGAGGCAGGAGAACAGTGTGAACCCGGGAAGCGGAGCTTGCAGTGAGCCGAGATAGCGCCACTGCAGTCCAGCCTGGGCAAAAGAGCGAGACCCCATCTCAAAAAAAAAAAAAAAGAAAAGAAAAGCTAATAGAGGAATCAAAATAGAACAGTAAAATAGTTAATACACCCAAAAGAAAGAAGTTAAGGAAAAATATTTTAAAAAATTAATATGTAGAAGACAAATAGAAAATAAATAGCAAATGGATTTGAGAGAAGATGACAGATAGAAGACAAGAATGACATGCAGCTCCCATCTGGATGGACAGAATAGCAAGGGGAGACTCACACTATGGACTTTTGCTCCAGGGACCACTACAGAAATGAACTGGGAAAACCAAAAGAAATTACAATTTCTTTCAAAGAAATGGCAGCCTGCTGCAAATTCCACGAGACAGACAAAAACTCTGGTGCTCTCTTGAATGTGTCACCTCCTGGCTGGAGACCAGCCAACTCAGGACATTACAGCAACTCAGGATAGAACAACCCTGCTCCAAGGAAGGAGAAAACAACAGCTAATTCCACTGCCTGCAACATCCTGGCTAAACAGTTGTCCTGAGTCTGCCCATGTGACAAATTGACTGCAAGAATAACCGGCATTTGAGAAAGCCAAACACTAGCATATCTAAAATCAAGGACTCTCACAGAGTCTACTTCACTCCCCTGTTACCTCCAACAGAGCAGGTGCTAGTATCCATGGCTGGGATAACTGAAGATGGATTGCATCATAGTACTATTTGCAGACATTCCTCAGTACCAGCCCAGAGCTTGATAGCCCCACTGGGTGGCTAAACCCAAAGAGCAATAACAATCTTTTCAGCCTGGCTCAAAGGAAGCCCCATCCCTAGGGGAAGCAGGAGTGCATCACATCAAGGGATCACCTTCTGGGACAAAATAATCTGGGCAGCAGCCCTTGAGTTCCAGATTTTTCCACTGAAAGAGCCTATCCAAATGAGAAGGAATAAGAAAAGTAATTCTGGCAATAAGACAAAATGAGATTCTATAGCACCCCCAAAAGACCACACTAGCTCCCCAGCAATGAATCCAAACCAAGAAGAAATCTCTTAATTGCCAGATAAAGAATTCAGAAGGCTGATTATTAAGCTACTCAAGGAGATAGCTGAGAAAAGTGAGATCCAACTTAAAACAAACAAACAAACAAACAAACAAACAAACAAAAAAAAAACACAGATGTGGATCAAAAATGCTCCAGAGAATTATATTTAGAAAAAGCAACGATAACTTCTGGAAATGAAAGGCACATTTATAGAAATGCATAATGTACTGAAAAGTTTCAACAATAGAATTGAACAAGCAGAAGAAAGAATTTCAGAGCTCAAAGATAGAAAGATAGGCTTTTGAAATAACTCAATCAGATAAAGACAAAGAAAAAAGAATAAAAAAAAATGTACAAAGCCTCCAAGAAGTTTGAGATTATGTTAAATGGCCAAACCTCAGAATAATTTGTACTGCTGAGGAAGAAGATAAATCTAAAAGTTTGGAAAATGTATTTGAGAGGATGTGAGGAAAACTTCCCTGGCCTTCCTAGAGATCTGGACATCCAAACACAAGAAGCTCAAAGAACACCTGAGAAATTCATTGCAAAAAGGTAATCACCCAGGTACACAGTCATCAAGTTACGTAAAGTCAGACAAAGGAAGTAATCTTAAGAACTGTGCAGCAAAAGCATCAGGTAACCTACAAAGGAAAATCTATCACATTAACAGCAGATTTCTCAGCAGAAACACCAGAAACGGGAAAGGATTGGGGTTCTATCTTTAGCCTCCTCAAACAAAATATTTGCCAGCCAAGAACTGTGTATCCAGCACAACTAAGCTTCATCAACAAAAGGGAGAAAAAGTCTTCTTCAGACAACAACAATAAAAAAAAACATGCGGAGACAATTCACCACTACCAAGCCAGCACTACAAGAAATGCTAAAACGTGTTCTAAATCTTGAAGGAAAACCTAGAAATTCAACAAAATAGAACTGCCTTAAACCGTAAATCTCACAGGACTTATAAAACAATGACACAAAGGAAAAAAAAAGGCATTCAGGCAACAACTAGCATGATGAATAACAATACCTCACATCTCAATACTAATGTTGAATGTAAATCGCCTGACAATTTTACCAGGGAGGTATGGTACTATAAGATGTGTGTGTACCTCAAATTAGAGCTTAACCATCATTGAGGCAAAGTAGAGACAACTAAATGGAAAATTAGTTCACACTCATAGTTGAAGTTGACTATTTTACACCCAATTTTCAGTAATTGATGAAACTACTAGATACAAATATTAATAAACATATAAACTATTTAAATGACACTATTTCTCAAATTACTTAAATTAAAATTCATGAACACTATACCCAGCTTTTCAGAATTCACATGGGAATTTCACCAAAGTAGACCAATTTTTGAGGCATTTTCTGACTTAATGAATTAAAAATAAAGAAATACTCCAAACATTTTCACTGACCATGTGAAATTAATTACAACAGCAAAAAACAATTAGAAAAGATCCAAATATTTGGATATTTTAAATGACCTATGATTCAAAGAAGAAATTACAAAGGATATTAGAAAATGTGAATGAAATGAATTAACAACATATTAAAATTTATGGAATATTTCCACTGCCTTAAATATGTGGCTTTAAAGTTTTATAATTAGAATAAGAAAGGTTTAAAATCACTGAACTAAGTTTTCACCTTCAAAAACTTGAAAATGAGAAAATTAAACATAAGGTAAGAATAAAGAAGAAAATAATAAAGAGCAGAAATCAATGATACAAAAGTGAACTATAAGCAAAATTTATTCTTCAAAAAACTGAAAAGCTGGTAAGGAGAATGAGGATATACAATGAAATAATAAATACCAAGAATGAAAGAGGTAGGAACGGTAGAATTCATTCCAAAATTAAAATAATATTATTAAAAATATGAAAAAATGTATGCTAATTCCACAACTTAGATAACATTGATTAATTACTGAAAAACAGAACATATCAAGACTATCACACAAAAAAATAGAAAATCAGAATAAGACTATATCCATTAAAAAATGAAAATTATTTAAAAAAACACAAACAAAAACATCTCCGTAGCCACATGACATCAGATGTAATTAATGTGGTTCATTTAAGAAAGTAATGTTGAGGCTGGGCACAGTGGCTCACACCTGTAATTCCAGCACTTTGGGAGGCTGAGGCAGGCGGATCATGAGGCCAGGAGTTTGAGACCAGCCTGGCCAACATGGCAAAACCCCGTCTCTACTAAAAATACAAAAATTAGCCAGGTGTGGTGGGGGGCACCTGTAATCCCAGCTACTCAGGAGGTTGAGGCAGGAGAATCGCTTGTACCTGGGAGATGGAGGTTGCAGTGAGCCGAGATCCCTTCAAAGCTGTATCTACATTAGTGCTTGATTGAATAAGCAAGGAATGGGAATTTTGGGCTTGTGAATTATACTTTTCTAGAAAGGCGTGAGGGAGCCGTGGAAAGAACTCTATTACTGGGCCTCAGGATATCATGGAAAGGAAGTGTAAAAGGTATCATTATATTAGACAGATAGGATATTCCAAGTGTGAAAGCAGTAAAATATATCTAATAAACACAGTCTCAAAAAATGCTTATAATTAGTATACCAGTATCAATATATCTCACACTTAAAAAAAAATACTTCTTCAGAAAACTCTAAAGAAGCTATGTATCCTATGACCTGGTAAATGATGACTCAACTATAATAGCAATTTCTTATACTCATGTAGCATTTTATATTTTTTATATCAAATTTGGAATCATGTGTAAACATTTAAACTTTTAAAAATCTTTACAAATTTGTATATTTTTTAAATTAATCCTTCCTTTGCCTTGAAAGTAAGACAACCGAAGGAGATATATCTCACAACCAAGCAAAAGAATAAACCATGTATTATGAGTACAATTCAAGTTATTTAACATTAGCCAGATGTTCACATGCTGTATGCTAGGTATATCTTCATTAAAACAAGAATATTAAGTTTTATAACATACTTCAAGCTGACCTGTGTTGTATATAAACAAAACATATAAGATGATTCAATCTTTGGAAGATATAAGTGTGGATATCACAGTGAAACAAGTTAATGGACAATATGATGGGGCAAGAGGCTCTTCCAGCATCATTCCTTCCTAAAAGAAAATATTTTAAATATTTGTGTTTTAAAACTTAAACAATTTTTGGCTCTGCATTGTTTTCAAAATTGCTTTATTGATTTATGACCATTGAGATAATATTATTTCAACTATACATTTTTTAATAACAAAAAAAAAAAAAAAGCACTTAGAGGAAACCTGAATCTAGTTTGAGATTGTGGTGTAAGTACAAAAATATGAGCAGTTACTGGATGACAGAAGAGAGTTTTCTATGAAAGTATTTGGATCTTTCAACTAAATGAGTTGGGATAGACTGTTGGAGTCCTCATCTCTATCCATAAATGTGGAAATATCTGGCTACCCTGGCATTTAGCTTAGCAAGGTAAAGGAATACAAGGCTGGTAAATAAACTAGACTTGGAAGCTTGAGAAGCAGAAACAAACAAATAGGATGAAATAATTATAGAGAAAACAATATCTCATTTCCAATGCCAACCAAGAAAAAAATTATTAAAAAATTGGAATGAATAAAATGTGAGAAGTTTTGACAGAATAATAAATAATTAAAATGTGGCTTATCTTCCACTCTGCACATAGTTTTTTTGTAAAACAAGGGCAACAGGGGATGTGAGAGAGAATTGTGTACAGCAAGGAATAAAAGGACATCCAGCATAAGAGTTGCTTCCAGCAGATTTATACAAGAAAATAAATTGCGGAAAGAATGTCATTATAATTGCTTAAAAATACTTTGCAATTTTGCTTTTCCATTCTCCTTTTCCTATTTCTACTGCCACCCATTTCACCTCTCATAACAACATCTTTACTAGCTTTTGCTTTTATTACGTGCGACATAAGCTAGGGAAGAATAGTGGAAATGACTATATGAATGAAAAAAAGAAATCTATATTTTGACCAAGGGTGACATCATTCTCCATATTCCAACTGGATATGATTCCAAAGGCAGAGAGTAAAAAGAAGAGGAATGAGACTTAACCGAAATATGAAATAAAGAGGAGATGTAAACTGTAGTTTCTGTTCAACAAGGGCTGACAGTAGATTTTTTTCAACAAAATGTGAGGCATTTTATCAAACAAGCCATTTCTATTTTTGACCAAACTCTATAAATAAGAATGTAAAGCAGAAGTGCTCTTTAAGTATAATGTAGTAGATTGGAAAATATTAAAAATCTAAAGGTATATTCTAAAACTACCACTATATAGACTTACTCATATGTAGTTAATATTTTGAATCCTCCACTCTACAACTAACATTAACTTAGAAATGTTTGTATCTGTAAACCACACACTTGTTTTTAATGAGTCTAGTTTCAAAGCAAAACTATTCTCTCTTTCAAATTATGATTTTAGGAAGTAGTGTAGTTTAGTGGTGATTCTTAAAGGAGTTAAGGATAATTGAGCTCATACTTTAGTGTCATACCACTTACTAGTTTTGACACACATGTGCCACAGGTTTCCTATCTATAAAAGAAAATAAGCTGGGTATATAAGCTAAATAACATGGATCAGGAACTGTTCTGAAAAAACGAATATACAGTGATGAACAAGAAAGACAATGTGCTTAGACTGGAAACCTAAATTCTCATAAGTGGATAAAACAACAAATGACCAAGTTAGATTGTATGGTGTGGCATCTGTTATGAGATAAATAAAAAAGATAGTTTGTTAAAAGCGACTCTGTGAGGGAGATGTTTTTAATTGGGTGGTTCTGGAGTGCCTCAGTGAGTAGGTGACAGTTGTAATGTTCCTAAATGGTTAGGAATCTAGGATCTGAAGAAGACCTTTCCTGGTAGATGAAACATAATGGAAATGCCCTAGGGTATACATTTGTTTCATTGGTAGGAAGAGAAAGAAGGCTGTGGTGGTCCGAGGATAGTAAGTCATTAAGAAAATGGCATGCAATAGAAATGGTGGAAACAAAGAATGGTTCAGATCACAGAAGGCCTTGGAGACTGTAATGGATGCCATTGGCTTATCCTTTTATATTCATTATCTACTCTATCTGTCACGTGCTTTATGCATCCAGAAATGTAAACTGTATAAATTGCTGCAGTGGGTTGATTTATTTTCTGTTTTGCTGTTGGGTTTGGCAAATAGGTGACCCTAGGAGGATATCCAGAAATTAAGAAGAAAAAGAGGTGTTGGTACTACTTCACTATGAATATGGTCTGAATATTTGTATACCTACAAATTTGTATGTTGAAATCCTAACACCTAGTGAAATCATGTTAGAAGGCAGGGCTTTTGGAGTGTAATAAGGTTATGATGGTAGAGCCCTCATGAATGGGATTAGCGCCTGAGAAGCCTAAGAGACACCTCTTACCCCTTCCACCATGTGAGGATCCAGCAAGAAGGCACTGTCTATGGACCAGAGAGTTGACCCTCATGAGACACTGCCTCTGCCAGCTCCTTGATCTTGGACTTCTCAGACTCTAGAACTCTGAGAAATACATTTTGTGATGTATAAGCCACCCAGTTTATGCTGTTTTGTTACAGAAGCCAGAATGGACTAAGACACGTATTGAGTCACCCCGGAGTAACAGGATGCCTCTATAGAAAGCCCCAACTCCTATGAGGTAGACCTGTCCAGACAGCTACTCTTTCGGACACTGTAAGAAATCACAACCCTTCAATTATAGGCTTGGTGAAGTCTCCCTACTGTTGCAGGCCTGAAGCCCTATACTGCTCCCTGCTGGCTCACCTAAACTCTGACTACATCTACAAAAATAATCCCATTATTTAGTTATCTTTAATTTGCCAAGTTTGAATGGACTCTCTATTTCCTGCTGGGACTCTCTAATGAAAACATAATAGTAAGGATTTGGTTTAATTATAACATGCATATTGCATGCAAAATGCCTCATGTCATTACTCACAATTAGAAAACTTAATGCATTCTCAATGACACTATGGGAAATAGTGTTACATTTGCCATCCTCTCTTTTGATCTGTTTACCAGTGACCAACAGTGGACAGACCAGGAGATTGTATTTGTAGCCTTCAAATAGCACAAACTTGAATATTTTCTAGTAAATTTCCTGATTCTTCTCCTGCAATCTCCTGACTTTTGAAAAGGCAGAATGACATATCAGGAATACCACAGATACTAATAGGCAGGTTGCAGGTAGTCTTAAGAAAATTTCCAGGCCAGGTGTGGTGGCTCACACCTGTAATCCCAGCACTTTGGGAGGCCTAGATGGGCTGATCACTTGAGGTCAAGAGTTTGAGATCAGCCTGACCCACATGGTGAAACCCTGTCTCTACTAAAAATACAAAAATTAGCTGGGCGTGGGGGTGCATGCCTGTAGTCCCAGCTACTTGGGGATGGGGGTGCTGAAGCATGAGAATCACTTGAACCTGGAAGCGGAAGTTGCAGTGAGCCGAGATTGCACCACTACACTCCAGCCTGGGTGATAGAGTAAGACTCTGTATCAAAAAAAAAAAAAAATTTCCAATCCACACCGCCCCCCCCAAAAATGGAAGATGATAAAGAGGGGAAAATGCATAATTAATTTTGCTCTCATAAGAATCCCCTTTAAAAAAAACTATATAAACAGGCAAAAAAAGGCATTAATTGTCTAAAAAATTGGAAGGGATTTGCAAAATGAACAGCTTGCATGCTTGAATTTTTTACACCTAAAGTATTTCTTGCTTTAAATCATTGTTAAGTCTTAGTTTCTGCTCTTAAAATAAGGAAATATTGAATATTATAAGACAAACCATCCAGTCTAAGTATATGCTGTTCATTTAAGAAAAACACAAAGTTTCTCTTGAGATGGCTCAGACCTGCTAGTTTTTTTTTTTTTTTTTAGCAAAATTCATAAATAGGAAGATATTCAATCCAAGTTTAGGTTTAGTGCAAACATAGATAAAATGCTTGAGTTATTCTTCAAAGCTCTAGCAATTTCTCCCCATAAAACTACATCAACATAATACATTCTGTGTTTACACAGGTAAACAGAAGCAGAGGTTTCAACAAGAATCTGGTGATTTTGATCAGCATAAACATCCAGGAACTGAATGATCTGAATAGCTGAGATCAAAATCTCCCTCTTTCTTTCACATCAGGTTTCCATTTATTTATTTAGAACATTTAGCTGATGATTAAGGACACAAGATTTGGAGAAAGAGGGGTTTGAATTTTTTAAAATTAATTTGTGTACAAAGGGTATATAAAGACTTAAACTTTGTTGGCTATTTACCAGATAAGAGCATTTAGCCCTGACTTAAGAAATGTAAAACAAATCTCCACATCACACATGAGAAAGTTGACAATTATAAAAGAAAATAAAATAATGCAGTATTTTCACTAAGTCTACATTTTCAAGTTGTTTTAAAATAATACTATTTCTTTTCATAAAACAGGAGGTTCCTTTGTCAATGAATTCAACAAAGATGTAAACAAAGCCAATGGAAGAATATGTCAGATACTGAGTTTATGATAGGTAAGTTATTTGCTTTTGGAGGTGGTTGTAGATGTTGCTGGCTTAATTAGTATTGAGGGAAATGAGAAGGCTTAAGATACTTTATCCATTTAGAGGTTCAAGGTACCTAGGCCCAAATATTCCAATAAACCACTTTTTTTTTTTTTTTTGAGTCTGGGGTCTTGCTCTGTTGCCCAGGCTGGAGTGCAGTGGCATGATATCAGCTAATAAACCACATTTTTGCATTCAACTATATGAAATGCTGATTAAAGTCTTCGAGAATAAACAATAGCATCAGCAGCAACAACAACCACGAAATATTTCCTTCTCATTTCTAACAGTTTTTTGACTACACTAGGATTTCTCTGTTTATAGATCTTTCCTTTTTGGGCTAACAAACAATTTAATCACTCTCAGCCTTAAGCTTTATTTATTTTTACTCCGCCATTGGTTAGTTGTTTCACTCAACAAACACAGTTGTGAGATGCCTACTAAATGTCAAGGTAATACTAAATAATGAGGATATACAGATTTATAACACAGGGACATCATTTCCACTATGGAGGGGGTTAACATTCTTTAATTATTAACCACTAGTATGGTAGTAAAAAGAAAATAAAATTCAACTGTTACTTTACAGTTACATTAGGATTTTGAGTTATTTTTTGTCAGAAATTAAAACAACCATGAGGCATTTAACTGGAACTTTTATATTTAAATTAGTATTTTCTAACCTATTTCTACTAGTGTTTTTGTTTTTTACTAATGTTAAAGAGGACCATTATAAACTGGAGGGATTCAGATGTCATAATGTTATTATAAGGTTTGACTTACTGTAAAATTTTCTTACCTGGAAGGTTTAAGTCAATTACAGCCCTGCAGGGGGAGTCTTCATTATTACAAAAGGAATTTGAGAAGGGTATTTATTTGTTTTTCTGAACAAGGGCACCAATATACATATTTTGCTTCCAAATGGTAGGTTTGTAATTAGGTCTCTTCTAGAATGAACTAAACTTGAACCTTCTTATTTTGCCTAAGTGTTCTCTAAATTACATGTGTACTTTGATTTTTAATAATTTACTTCATTGTCTCTCAAGACACTACTAGTGCTTATGATTACCTTTTTTAGCAATTGATGATCCTTAATAACTGATTTTCTAAGTGGAATATTTAAAAATTCTCACAACAAATTTTTAAGGTATAAAAGCAACAACATTTCTGAAATACAGGCTCTTCTTTAGCTGCAGGGTGTGTGTAGAACTCAGTAATCTTATCTTGGTATGGATTTGACTTCCTGTAGATTAACTGTACTTTAATCTGCTTAGGTTCTGATTCTCATATCTTTGACTATTCCTTCTGATACAGTTAAACAAGCTTAGGGTGCAAAGCTTGCAGTGCTATCCCTGAGACAGCAAATTAAGTAATTATTAATCAAAAGAAGAAGATGAAAGAAGAGATAGATAAGTCATTAGCATTGATTTTAACTAGCAATTCGGGGCCACCGTAGGTCAAAGAGTGAGTTCTTGGAGAGAAAGATATGGATGCTCCATCCTAGAAACATAGCAGACAGTAGGATTTTGGGGAAAAGGAATGAGACCCCAATTTCTAGGTTGTTCAACCCATAACTATAGCAAGTAGAGCACCAGATAACCTAGACTCTTGCTTCCCTTATGTAAAGTTTCATACTAAAATCTAGATGCCCCACAAGATGCAACATCAGATCTGCATCTTTGATTATAGCCTCCTTTATTCTCATACTCATTCCATTCAGATTAATATCTGCTGTATGCATATTTATATAATGACATAAATATTGACTCTAAAGAAGAAAATCAGATTTTTAATTAAATGATTAATGCTAGTAATAAAATATTTGTCTTTTATTTAAAGTTGTACACAAATGTTGATAAAATAGTTACCTTCTAAGCTCTTTCTCCTGTCTGCACAAACCAAAAGCTTTAGAAGGATGAAGAATTTAAATATATCATTTTTAAGAGCTAGTATATGTTCCAGAACTTATTTATAAAAAGATTTTGTTGTTTTGTACATCACTTCACAGAAAAATTAACGTCATTAGAGTTACTAAGTCAATGATTCTTGGTAGTATAAATGGATTTTTGTGGCAACTGATATAAATTTACATAGGAAGGACTGCAGAAAGTTCAAGGAAAAACCAACACCAGAAAAAAAAAAAAAAAGCAGAAAAGCTAAAACGTCTCTCCCAGGAGAAGCCATGTGCTATTAGTAGCAATGTAGCAATGCCCAGTTTGTGAAAATTAGGGCTTTGACAAATCCAACCCTAGTGGACCTTGACTGATTGTTCTGTTTTGACAAATAGCGTAAGTCATTTGGATGAAGCTAATTCTGCTGACAAAAATTATGGATTTATTTTTTCTGTCATTGTACGTTGCTCACAGGATAAAAAAATACTATTAATAAATTCATCATGTTGCATTTCTGAGCCTTGAGAATATCCTGACTTCTTTCTATTTTGTTTTTGCTTGGTTGTTTCAAATGTTGATTGCAAAAACGCCACCTGCTGACCGCAGCTTCCCGTTATGCATGCTGTTTGTACGTGTCATTGCAGGTCTTCCCATTTAGAGGTGGACTTGCTTTCTTTATCCCCTGAATCAGAGCTGGCCTTGTGACTTGATTTGGACAATAGAATGCAGGGCAGTCATGGTGTGTCATTCTGAGCCTGCTGCCACTCTCTTGGAATGCTGCCCATTTGCCTTGGACTGGCCAGCTGGAGGATTAGAAACTACAAAGAGCAGAGCTGATGCATCTCAGCTAAGGCCATCTTAGACCAGCCAGTTCCCACTGACTCATCTCCAACATCAGCCAGATATGACCTAGATCTGCAGAGCCTTCCAAAGACTCAGTCTCACGAGAAAGAGTAAAATGATAATAGTTTTAAAACTCTAAGATACAGGTGTTTGGTTACAAAGAAATAATTAAAAATTTGAAATGAACTGCTGCTGTCATGGTATTAAATCTCACATATTTATTTAACAAACATTTACTAAAATTCACCAAGTGCCTAGAACCCTGCAAGGTACTATAGAGGAAATAAAAATTATATGAAAACAAGACTTTGACCCAATTAACATAATTCGTGAGGAGAACAACACAGAATGCCCTAGGCAAGTCTTGAATATTTATGTACACTTCAAATTTTCCTGATTCATGACAAATTCTCTCATTTTTAATCTAGGAATACCACCAAGACTTTCTGACTTCCAAAGAGCTTTAGAAATATTCAAATCTTCAGAGCAATCTCTTCAAGGAAGTAAAATTCTAGAAAACAATGTATATCCTTGTGTTAGGACTAAATTAAAATAATTAATTAAGACTTAAATATAACTGAAGTTCCTTTTAAAAGTCCTGCTCTTAAGTAAAATTATGTTAATATTACCCTGCACTAAAATATGAAAAAATAAAGTTATTCATAGCTTATTATATTATTTACTGTTTTAATCTTTCTGTTGTGATTGTTTGAATGTTAAATTTGATGCCTTTGTTTTATCATTGTATCAAGAATGGTAGTTCTCAACATAAAGTGAAAGCTGCAAAAAAAAAAAAAAAAGTAAGCCTTTATTTTTTTTCTGACAGGAAATTACTTTCACACAGGCAGACTTACTAGATTAACCATTCATGGCTACCCACTTAAATGGAAAGAGACCCACAGTAGCAGATTGTGGATCGTTCTACAACACCTTTGGCGTAACCTTAAAGGCAAAAGGAATTAGTCTTGACAAACCCCTAAACTGGTCAAGTAGAAAAATGCTCCTGATAGAAACGTCCCTCACTATGTTGTGTTATTAGTGAAAAGAGGACAAGGGAGTAAAACAGTGTTAAGAAGGAGGAAGAAAAGTGTGCATATACCGTAAAAAGTAGGCAAGCGAACCACAAATTAGGCTTCTCCATTTAGCCCAGTTCCTCCTTTTTAAGCACTACTGAACAAACTAAAGAACTTCTCTAGGCCTCCGTGTGCCCTGTTTTACAAAATTTGTACAAGAACCCTATGCAACTAAACTTTAAAGAGTCTTAATACTCCCTATTAGAAGAAATACGGAACAGGCTGGGCGCAGTGGCTCACGCCTGTAATCCCAACACTTTGGGAGGCTGAGGCGGGTGGATCACCTGAGGTCAGGAGTTTGAGACCAGCCTGGCCAACATGGTGACACCCGTCCCTACCAAAAATGCAAAATTAGCCGGGTGTGGTGGTGCATGCCTGTAATCCCAGCTACTCGAGAGGCTGAGGCAGGAGAATAGCTTGAACCTGGGAGGTGAAGATTGCAGTGAGCCAAGATCATGCCTCTGCACTTCAGCCTGGGTGACAGAGTGAGACCCCATCTCAAAAAAAAAAAAAGAAAAAGAAAAGAAATACAGAATATATGACCTCTTTTGAATTAGATTATTAAATTTTTGTGCCACCTATCACCCCCAAAATGCTATGTATAACATGGTAGAGTTAAACCTAATTAAGCATAAACATATTCCATGTGATGTTTTTAGCGTTTTATTATATTTAAAGTTGAAAATCATGTGTACATTCTGCACACACACATATTAGTATATAACCAGCCAGGCACTGGCTCTGGCTCTAAGGACTTAAGATTAATTAGACAAATGAGTTGTATTATTCTTGTATGTTTATTGGTTTATAACAATGCAACTGTCTCGGGGACTTCAAAATGGATTGAGATAGTCTGGATCACTCCAATTTACATCTTCATTATGTTATCGTAGATCACATTATCAATGTAATTAGCATAAGGGTAGAAAATTTTTTAAAATGCTGAAGTTCTTAGTGTAATGGATGAAATAAGTAAGAAGGGAAACATGGCTAGGAGAATGAAGTATGCACACTTTTGAAATAATCTTGGGAAAAGCTTACACTTTCTTGACATTTAAAAATATTTTTAGTTCTCGCATATCATTGATTATGTGAATATGTAAACACATACAGAACATTTTTGCCTCCCAATTATTTAGAATGCCATTGTTTTTGTCATTTCCTTCGTCCTTAGGGTTGTATTAAACTGTATAGCAATTTATTTCAAGGTACAAATGGTGGTAATTAAGTGGATGATAGATGAGCAGAAACTTGGGTATAATAGAATACATTAAATTTCTAGCATTTACTTCAGTGTCATTTGTCGTTTCTAACAAAGAATGATTCACCACGGGATTGTGAGAAATTTTCTATACTGGGCAGATATTGGCACCTTTAGTATAGCTCAGTTTCTGGTAAAAGCAGGAATTAATATGAGGTAATCACTCAAGAAATTTCTAATCTAATTACTATATGATTTAAGGGGTAAAGGTCTCTAAATCTTGGAAATAACCTCTGGATTATATGCCCAAGAGCAAGTTGGCAGTACAGTACATATTCCAGAATGAATCACTCTTTTATAGTTTACAAAAATTGCAGTCACTCATAAGACGCCATAACAACCAGGACTCTAAAGCAGAGTGTAAAATAGTTTGAATGTAGTCAAGTATACATGCTATTTTCTAAAATTGCTTCTATACATCATGTAATTTCCTCAGGTGAAGGCATCTAACATATTATGTGTGGTACCTAGGAAGAGAATTTTCCTGAACACCATCTGCATTCTGCCATTTTGTGGTCTTAATAAGAGCCTTCGCAATTCAGGGGGTGTGGAGAATTGACAGATTTTGTGCATATTCATGCTTTTTCACCATGTTTGCTATATTCATCAGAATATAAGCTTTCAGGTTTAAAAGATGAGCTGAAGTTCATCTCGCTGTGCAAATCAGCACATTAAGCAAGCCAAGCAGAAAAGCCTTCGAGGTAAACAGAAAACCTGAAAGGGGCTTTGCTCTCAACTATAACGGGAAATAAGATTTAAATGTTAATTTAACCTAAGAGTCAGAATCAAGAAGTACAGAAAAAAAGTCCTGAAAATGTGTATACAGTTTCACCTTAGAGTGTGAAAAATGACAGAACTTGCTTAAAAGTTAAAAAATATTGTATTAAAACTTACCATTCATGTTGGTTAAACCACTGTAACAGAAAAACTCAAAGGGTATTTATCTATTTATTAATAGTATAGGTAGGTGTTCCTGGTTGGTAGTTAGCTCTCTTCCACATCGGGACGCAGGCTATGTTTCTAATAGTACTTTTTTGTCTTCTAGGGCCTTGCCATTGTTCACATCATAAAGCTGGTCTGTCATGCCCCGTGCTTGGACAGAAGGGAGAAGAGAGCAATGGAGACAGCCCACCTGCTGGGTTAAAGGCTTGAGCATTACAGCAGCACATTCAACTCTCATTTTGTTAAAAAGAATTCAGTCAAATGACCACACTGAATGCAAGAGAGGCTAGTAAAGTAGTTTTGCTGCGCATCCAGGAAGAGGAGCAGAAATGATTTTGTGCTACAGTCATCTACATGTTATACACATCAACAAACAAAAACATGTATGTTTCCAACATATATGTTTGGAGACAGAGTCTCGCTCTGTCCCCTAGGCTGGAGTGCACTGGCACAATCTCGGCTCACTGCAACCTCTCCCTCCTGAGTTCAAGTGATTCTCATGCCTCAGCCTCCCAAGTGGCTGGGACTGCAGGCACGCGCCACCACGCCTGGCTAATTTTTGTATTTTTAGTAAAGATGGGGTTTCGCCGTGTTGGCCAGGCTGATCTTGAACTCCTGACCTCAAAAAACAAAACAAAACAAAACCTCAGTACTAATTGTATTAGGGTCCCACCATAATAGGCTCATTTTAAATTAATCACTTAATTAATCACTTCTTTAAATACAATTACTATATTTCCAAATAGGGTTACAATCTGGAGTACTGGCTGTTGGGACTCAAACATACGAATTTTGGGGTGACACAAGTCAACTCAGTACATTCTGTACTCTCCCTAAAATAAAAGAAGTTTAAAAACAATTGCTGTCAGTCATTTGGCTGTGTCATCATCTAAGCTATCTAATGATAAGAGAAACAGCAGTAACTGTTAGCATACTGATTGTATAAACTTGGGGGATATTAATGAATACAGCATCAGTGTGAATTACCAGTTTAAGGACTTAATAGAGAAAAAAGAGGAAGGAAATTTATGTCTTCAAGTCCAGATACTTAGATGTGTGCTTGAGTGGGTAGCAATCTTTCTGAACCTCAGATTTCTTTTATGTAAAATGAAACAAATCATATAATCTAAGTAGAACCTAAATTGCATCATTTGTCAAAATTAAAACAGGATAAAATGTGTGAAAGCATTCTGTAATATTATTAGGTGACATATATTCATACTGAACAAATTGTGAATGATTTCTGTCTTTAAAACTCAAAAAAAGAGCTAAATCGTGGATGTTATTATTTACTATTTAAATAGCTGAATAATTTAAACTAAGCCTTTCAACAAATAATTGCCTTATAATCAATTATCCATGCCTTCTCTTTTTATGATTAAAGGAAAATAAAAATATTGTTATTTGCCTTTTTACTTTTATCATTTGCAGCTTCTTTGAAGAAAAAGAATCTGGCAAATTTTTGGTCTTAGTATTACAGCAATTCCTTCCAAACATTTTAGGGAGTATATCTCTATCAGTAAAAAAATGATGTTAAGGCCAGGCATGGTGGCTCATGCCAGTCATCCCAACACTTTGGGAGGCTGAGATGGGCGGATCACCCAAGGTCAGGAGTTTGAGGCCAGCCTGGCCAACATGGTGAAAATCTCTCTCTAACAAAAAAAAGAAAAAAATAAAATGAAAGAAAGAAAGAAATATCCTGGTATCGTGGTGCACACCTGTAGTCCAGCTACTTGGAAAGCTGAGGCAGGAGAATCACTTGAGCCCGGGAGGCAGAGGTTGCAGTGAGCCTAGATTGCGCCACTGCACTCCAGCCTGGGAGACAGAGCAAGGCTCCATCTCGAAAAAAAAAAAAAAGATGTTAAGTTTGCATTATATGTGTTTATATGTGCATATGTGTGTGCATAGAGACAAATAGAAATAAAGATATGTGTACATAGCAGTATTATCTATCTTAGTGTATACATATATATGATAAGAAATAGAATCTTTAAACAGATGAGATGAAAAAGGAAATTTTGTTAAATCAATTAATTTCATTTACTAGAGATAGAGAACCTTTTTTCCTCACTAATATATTGCTAATACATTTTGTTTTTATAAAATGAAAAGATTACTATTAATGTATGTTTATAATAATAGTGAGAATTATGTTATTCATTTTTATGCCCCCTGAGAAAATTGGCTTAATATTTTAAGATACACATTTTCAAAAGTCTGGTTCCCTTTTACTTCAGTTTTCTATAGCTTTTAGTGGATATAAGTGTTTAAAAAGATACTTTACAAAGTTACAAAACTTATTACACACATATATCAATGGTTTATTATTCATGGTAGTGGACACAAATACATATTTCAATAATATGATAATATCAATATTTTTATCCATTTATTATCAAGTCTTATTAAGTCATCACTTAATAAGTGATGCCTAAAAAGCTCTCTCACTAGTAAAAAGAGAAAATTTCTTTTTTTTGGACCAATACATTCCTTTTTATTTAACAGAGTTTAAGTTGGGTTTTACAGGGAATAAACATGGGTAGATTTTCTTTTCACCCATCAACTCGTCATTTACATTAGGTATTTCTCCTAATGCTATCCCTCCCCCTGCCCTCTACCCCACAACAGGCCCTGGTGTCTGATGTTCCTCTCCTTGTGTCCATGTGTTCTCATTGTTTAATTCCCATCTATGAGCGAGAACATGCGGTGTTCGGTTTTCTGTTCCTGTTAGTTTGCTCAGAATGATGGTTTCCAGTTGCATCATGTCCCTGCAAAGGACATGAACTCATCCTTTTTTATGGCTGCATAGTATTCCATGGTGTATATGTGCCACATTTTCTTAATCCACTTTTTTACTAGTCACCACTTTCACGATAGTGTTATCTGTGAGCTACAGTTTCTATGGGGGACTCTTTTTTAAGACTACTGTTCATTTTAGGAATAAGATGAAACAAATGAAAAATGCAAATGAAAAAACAAATGAAAAATGCAAGCAACTCTGTGGAACCTTATGATTTTGAGAAAATCTTGAGTGTTCCCCAGGACATGTTCAATATCCTAATCAATATCTCCCTACCACACAGGGAACCAGATCAGTTCTTATATTTTACATTCGTTAGCAGTATTCATTCCTTAAGTTTAAAATAAAATAACTATTTTAAAAATAAATAATTACAAATGTCAGTTTTCTACCACAATGGATAATCTTGCATATACCTGAGTATGTCGTCCTCATATTAAGAAACCAGCAATTTTAACTCTCTCGAAAGAACTCTTAGATATCTTATCCTAGTATAAATTTGGATCACACATTGTGATAAAGAAGAGGAAACTGTTATTAACTCTCAAGTATTGCATGGAATGGAAAATCCATAAATTCAAGGGTGTCTGTTTTTATACACATCATAAAAGTACATGACTACTTAAACTCTGGATTTATAATGTTTGCTGAAAAATAGCCAACCTTGTCAGAAAGACATTTAACACTTTTTGAAGGATTCTAGAATTAAATGAAAACTACTAAACAGGCAATTTTATTTTAAAGTTGTGTGCTTGCCTGAGGAAAGGAAAGAAATGGGAGGAAAATGTATGCATATTGAAATGTCTCAATTGCATGAAAACTTTTGATCTCTTCCTTGCCAAAAAAAATCAGTATTTATGATTGCATTATGTATGAAGATTTGGAATATAAGCATTCACTAATTTCACTGTATTTTCATTAATCTGCAATCAAATTACTGAATGATACAAGTTGTCCATATTATATTTCTTTAAAATATTTCCAGAATATTTTACTCTTTATGTGGAATAAAAAATAACTGGAAACATCTTGCTAAAAGGACTAAAATGTATTTTTAAAGAAAATCTTCTAAAATATTCTAAGGTCTACTTAAATGTATGGAACTTATATATGCATATATACAAGTCTTTTTTTCCTTCAAGAAAATAATTACTTTAAAAACTTTGTTTAGAAAGATTTTTTGGTCTTAATGTTACTAAAAGAAATAAATAGCTTTACTTTCTAACCCAATGCAACATTCCTCAAAATTTCCCATTGTTAAATCATGAATAAGGTACTAAAACAATTTTTGCTGAAGCAAATCATGAAGAGTTTAGAGTACAAAAGCAAAGGGAATTATCAAGGCAACACTCAATAATTCCTTCATTATTACATAGATTAAAATATTTATAGGCTTTGTACTGAAATGTTAAAAAATAATCTTTTAAAATTACTAACATCGTTACAACATTGTGGGAAATGAAGAAAACACTATTGAGCATTAAATATGTGTTGGGCATTCTGCTGCAAGTTTTCTATATGCATCTCATTTAATTTTTCCAGCAACTATATGATAAAGGTAGTATTAGACCCATTTCATCAGAAGGAAGATTATGTTCAGAAATTTAGTCATTATGTCAATATCAGGGAGCTTAGACCTTGCAGATAAAAGATTGAAAATTGAGAAATACTTTATCACAAAGCATTTCCTCATTGCAATGTTAAGCAAGACTCAAATTATCTGGTCATTGGGCAAAAATTTTAAGCTGATGCTATTTTCAACTAGTCCAGGGATTCTCAACTTTATAGCTATTGACATTTCAGGCCTGGCAATTTTTTATTGCTGGACTCTGTCCTGTGCAGTGCAGAAGGTTTAGCAGCACCTTTGGCATATTTTACAGATGTCAGTAGCACACCTGACCCAACCCAATTCTAACAAACAAAAATGTCTCCAGACATTGCAAAATGTGTTTTCTGGGGAGAGGGGGGCAAACTTGCCTCTGGTTGAGACCCATCAAGCAGTAGAATAAGATGAGAGAGTCAGATCTTCATCCTGCCCATATTCTACCTTTCCTTCTTCCCTCTGTGCATGGACATATCCATCAACACACACAGATGCACACACACAGAATTAGAACTAACATCAAAGACAGTAAGACTATAATGTTTACAACCTAGTAAAAGAAAACAAAAAATAGTATCTGAATCCACTCACATAAATTATACATCAATAGTCACAATACAATTTCTTTGAGAATCTGAACAGAAACTTCATGAGAAGAAGAATCATCTCATCAAGAAATCTTCCACTGCCACTCTAAATTTAGTTTTCAAATCTCAGCATGTCCACTAATTATTTAGGGAGCAAATATATTAAAAAATGTATAAAGGGGTGATGACATGTAATGCCCCACATGTTATGTTGGTAAATCCAGAATTAACAAAAATGTTACTAATCTACTAAATAATTCATCGGAGATAAATCCAAGAAAATCATTTTGCATCTTACCTTATAGGTAAGTAAATAAATAGATGTTTTGCAATATTCACAGTTTCTCAAAATATTTAATATTAATCAGATTGACTGGATGATTTTGAACCCCATTTGGTGAACTGCTACCTGCAAGGAAAAATCAAGCTTCTGGACAGTTAGTCACTTCTCAGTGACACCGTCTACTTTCCTAACTCTTCTTAAGGCGAAAAATCTCTAGTCTGAATCAATGGCAAAATAAAGTTCTCAAGGCCCCACAAAGAGAAGACAATGAGATGTATACTAGGATATAAAACTTTTAAAGGGAAGAGTAAATGAGAGTCAAAAGTTCATTTTTTTTCTTGTGGGCTGGTTTTTCTTTCTCCTATTATTGCTATAAAATATTCAGGGCCAGGGAAGGTTTTAATGGAAGCAATGCTTCCAGCCTCTTTAGGGAAAGAGGACAGAGAGAATCAAGCTCACATAAGGGCCAGTCTACATATCACCTATATATTTATTGCTGATTCACTATGAATTCTTTTACACTACATGCTCCAAAATGTCACTTTTGTGATCAGATAATTCTAATGTTGGCTGTCAGTTTTGAAAACTAAAAAAACAAAAACAAAAACAAACAAACAAAAACCATCAAATCACAAAAACCACCTTTGTGTGAACTTGATTCATCCTGCAGGCCACAGGAAGAACTCAGCTTCCAAATGAGGCAGTGGAGAAGGAGATAGTGTTGTTTTCTACATGGAATTTGTTAAATTTTATTTCTCTCTCTGTTTTTATGTCTTCTTTGAATTTTCCTTCCTACATTATTTATCTTACATATACTCTCCTTCACCTAACTATTGAAGGGATATTTGTTGCAAACAAAATCTGCTTTTTCTTATCTCCTGCCTTATTTCCCTGCAGAATTTCCATTTTCCTTCCACTGAAACCTGGATCAATGGCTTCCCACTGACTCTGGATGATTTGCCATACTTGGTGACTTTAACATTTTCTTGGAAGTTTTAGCTCAAACAACAGCCTCACAGTTCCTTCATCTAATTCCCGCTAGTGACTTTCTCAGCCATTCCTCATCAACCAACTGCAGATAAAGTCCTAACTACTTCACCTCCAAAATCACTATCTCAACCTCCTGCTTTCCGACTATATCCATGTATTTGTGAAATACTCACTGTTCTCCTAAGAAGCTCTGCTCCACTAACCTCTCTATGGTCACTCACTTAATCAGCTTGGTCCTTCCTTCATTCTACCATCACCTAACTTAGATCCTGTGGTTTATAATTCCTAAAACATTACTGAAAATGTGCAGAAAATTAGTACTTCTCAAACGATCTGTGATCAAAGACATTGTTTTGTTGTTGTCAATGATGATGAAGACAATGGCCTTGTTTATAAATCATGGTGGGACAGCACTTTTATAAAATACAATTAAAAATAAATTATTAAATAATAAAGTGTAAAAATCCCCAAAGGCATACAAAACACTGCTGTCAATTTGTTATTAAAACTTCAGCTGATAAAATATTTTTAACTTGAAATCACATTTCATAACTTTTACTCTCATTTTCTGGAAAGTGTGTTTCTTGCTAAAGACTGGTAACAAACCATGTGCAAACTAATGCCAGTTTGTGTACTATTTTGAACAGTGTAGGCTTGACCTCTCTTCCCTCTTTTTCTTTGCACATGTCTGCTAAACTCTGGTCCCCAATGATCTGCCTTTCCCTGTGCCTCTGATATGGTTTGGATATTTGTCCCCTTCAAACCTCATGTTGAAATGTAATCCTCAGTGTTGGAGGTGGGGCCTGGAGGGAGGCATTTAGATCTTGGGGGCATATCCATCATGAATGGCTTTAGCACCATTCCCTTCGTGATGAGTGAGTCTATGAGAGATCTGGTTGTTTAAAAGTATGTGGCACCTCTGTCCCCACCTTGCTCCTTCTCTCATCATATGACATGTTAGTCCTCTGTCACTTTCCACCATGACTCTAAGCTTCCTGAGGTCTCACCAGAAGCAAATGCCAGCCCTATGCTTCTTATACTGTCTGCAGAACCGTGAGCTAATTAAAAACCTTTTTTTTCCATAATTTATCCTGCCTCAGGTACTCCTTTATAGCAATGCAAAAACAGTCTAATATAACTTCCAAAGAAATTGGAAGTTGGCCAGGCACAGTGGCTCACGCCTGTAATCCCAGCATTTTGGGAGGCCAAGGTGGGTGGATCACCTGAGGTCAGGAGTTCAAAACCAGCCTGACCAATATGGTGAAACCCCATCTCTACTAAATTATAAAAATTAGCTGGGCATGGTGGTGGGTGCCTGTAATCTCAACTACTTGGGAGGCTGAGGGAGGAGACTTGCTTGAACCCAGGAGGCGGAGGTTGCCATGAGCAGAGATCATGCCATTGCACTCCAGCCTGGGCAACAAGAACAAAACTCTGTCTTAAAAAAATAATAATAATAAATAAATAAATAAATAAATAAATAAATAAAAATAGGAAGTTATTCCTCCTGTTGTCAAAAACCAACTTCTTCACCCATATTTTGGATCTATCTTTATCTTCTCTGAAATCTTAAACTATTTTCTTTCTAACCTTTTGACTTCTCATAATTAGCTGGTTCCTTCTCCTTGGTTTTCTGGACATACACATATATTTCTCAACTTTTAAAGTAAGTTCCCTTTAATCACTCGTTTCCTACTTGCCATCCTATCTCTCTCCTCCGCTTCATGGTGGAACTTCTTGAAATTTGCCTTCTTCCTCTGTGTGTATGTCTTAACTTAGCCCTTCTTATTCAACTTATTCCATTTGATTCTGTTCCCACCACTCAAGCACAATTATTCCTTCTTAGGTCACCAAATACTACTATTTTAATAAATTCTATGAACGTTTCAGTAATATATATAGTATTATTGCTTTTTTCTTCTTTCTTAGAACTGTTTTTCTCATTCTGGGCTTCTCTGATACCCTACTGACACTGCATTTTTAAAACATTTTTTCTCTGCAGAATCATTCCCCTTTATCCAGATGATTAAATATTAGATTTTCTTTGGTCATTTTACAGACATTTCTTACTCCTTCTCTAAGCTCTCTCCCAAGATCATCCATGCATGTAGCTAAATTACCTATAAATGATTATGAAGTTCAAATTTGCTTCGTATTTAATCAATTCTAAGACAAACTTTCCCTCATAGTTTAACATATGATCTGAAAAAATAATGTATCTAACTTAGATAAAATTTCAGAGTTTAATTGAAATATTTCTTCTTTCTCAGTGATACATTAAAATAAGGGTATTAAAATTCATGTTTTTTTAGATTCACTAAAATCCAGTTATATCCAACTTTGATCCATCTGAAATTCAAGCTTATATAACTACTCATAGTTTCCACTTAAATATTTTAAATAGTCTTCTTCAATGAACGCTCTGTTGTTAAACGTATTATGTTCTATGTGAATAGTGACCTCTGGGGTTACATTGCCTAGTGATTCTGTAAATATACCCAAACTCAATTGTACGAAATTGAACACGTGATCTCCACCTTCCCGTCCACCTCCCAACCACCTCCCAAACTGTGGTGCTCATCCAATGTTCACTATTTTCATGAATTTTAACTTCACACATTCATTAACACAAACCAGAAACCTAAGTGGCAAACTTCATATTTCCTTCTCCTGAAATGAGGCATCATGTTCTTTTGATTTTATCACCTAAATATTTCCCTAATTTCTCCAGTTTTCCCCATTTCTACCAATACTCTCTCCAGCTCAAGTGAACATCATCTCACCTAAAACTACATAATAGCTTTCTAACTTATTCGACCCTATCCTTTCTGGCTCCCTTTCTCGTCTTTTCTCCATTCTGTGGTCAGAGTGATGAAATAATGCTGCCCATGTTTACAACCCATTGATATCTTCCTATGGCTAGTATCCTCCTGGGAGGCTTTGTATTTTTGTGCTTTTAATTGATACCTTATGTTGTGCCATTTTTCCTTTTTTGAGTAATGTCTTACCTTTAATTCTATAATCATTATGGTGAATGTCTGTATTAAGTATTTATGTCTTTGTTGGTAAATAGCAAGTGTGGCTCTGCGATTTCTACACTCCCAGGTTTCTTGCAGTTAGTCTGATATTTTCATTAAATTAAGTCATGTATTAAATCCCAAGCAGTCATATATTAGAAAGGAAAATATCTGAAATGTGTCATTCTGATTCTTTTGATTAGATTAATATTATAGCTTTTTTGACAGAATGTAAGAAAATACCATTATTTACAGAGGCATGACATTTAAAATAAGTTTGTTGTATTTATGCACTGATTATTTTTCAGTGGCCAACTCTTCATAGACGATAAGTTGAACTTTCAAAATATTTAATATATTTTTATCATACATTCATAAGTACATTTAATAATTGACAAAATAGTAATTGTCAAAATAATTGACAAAAGGCTGCCTGTTTACCTGGCTCCCTATGCAAGAAAGCAAAGAAACAAGCTTGTAACCACATAGTGAGTGCTATATGCTACTGCGTGTTTCAGTCTCACCTTATGGCAAATGAATAATTCCATAAAAGTGTTTGACATTATTCTCCCCAAAAAACTCTGTAAAAGTAGTACCACTTAATGGTATCCAAATTAGAACAATCTAAAGAATTTAAGATATGCAGGGGGTTTTCATAATAATAAACGATATCACTTCTTAAGCTTTTCCTTTTGCCTATGACAATATGCCTTTTTCTTTATGATTATGCTATTTTTCTTGAGATGAAATAATCTATATCATGAAATTCCCTAGGTCTCTTGTTAGTAGGATAATGGGAAGTGCTTCCATACTTTAAAAATGTATGATGTTTATCAAGAATATTAAGGCTAAAATTTATTTAATTTTTCAGTGTTTACATTTAAAACATCAGAATCACTCATTTTCTACTTATTGCAGTAAGTTATAAATATTATATATTTCAGTACATGTTATTATAATTTATATTTTGAGTTTGTAAAAACAAAATATCTGATTAATTTTAAATAGTTATCAAGATCCTGTAGAAACTCTGTGTCTGTAGGTTTGTTGCTTATTATGTGTAGCTATAATATGCCATTGAATAACCTACTTATCCCATTTCACAAGTCTTTTTGAATAAAATATATCTGAAAATAAACCAGTGTTTCTATTTCACTTTAGCATCATCATATAACCACCTCTATTCTATAATCTATAAAACAGAACAGATTAATAATCAGGACTTCTTCTATATATCTATTCATAAGCCCTAAATCTTCATACAAGAGAACTTCTAATTACTTTTGTGACAGAAAGTCGAAGTTGAAGCACAGGTAGAAATGTAGGAAGCTTTCTACTATTTTAATGGAAGATTGAGGAGAAGGAGTTGAAAACCTCACTTTGGCTTCAGAACAGGCTATTTTTCTCTGATATAGCAGCCTTGATTTTGATGCAATGTACTTGATGCTGTAATTCAGTCCATATGTGATGCTGGGTCTCTTTCCCTTATTAGTTAGAATCTGTAGAAAACAAGTATTGATATTATACAGTCTGACACTACATATCATATTTTATAATATGATTATATAATCTGTGCAAGTATGATTAGTAGAAATATGTTAAAAATTATTTCTATTACCTGTATAAACCTATTATTTTTATAAACCTCAATAATGTCCTTCACTTACTGTGCTAGTCTGTTTTCACACTGCTATAAAGAACTACCTGAGACTGGGTAATTTAAAAAGAAGAGAGGTTTAGTTGACTCACAGCTCCACACGGCTGGGGAGGTCTCAGGAAACTTACAGTTATGGCAGAGGGCGAAGGTGAAGCAAGGCACGTCTTACATGGCTGCAGGAGAGAGAAAGAGAGAAAGAGGAGGCACCCACACACTTTTAAACTATCAGATCTCATGAGAACTCACTCACTATCATGAGAACAGCAAGGGGGAAATCTGCTCCCATGATCCAATCAGCTCCCACCAGGCCTCTCTTCCAATTTGACATGAGATTTGGAAGGGCACACAAATCCAAACCATATCATTTATGTAACAATGTATGTATGTAAAATTTTAAAATACCAATAAGAACCTTTAAACACTATTTTAGAGCATATATGTAATATATAACATGTTTATATATGTACATATACATGTATATGTATAAAATCTTGAAAGAAAAATTCTTTCACCCAGGATTACGAATTAGGGAAGTATGGGTTTGTATGTAATCCTAGAATTATATAATTTTATTTATTAGATTTATAATAATGATTTTCTTTGGAAAGTTGAAAATTAATTTCCATTATAAAATTTAAAAATAATAAATTAAAATCAAAATTTATCTGTAATACAATTTATTAAAAATTAGAAATTAATTCTAAAATATTAGAATAGTTTTTATTTTCTTTTTTATATTTATTTTTAGAAACTATTTTTAATTGAATGTTTATAAACAAAAAGAACAAGTATCTTGAATATTATGCTGATAATATGGGGACAGTCTATTTTATGCAGCTCTTGCTTTACGTTTCTCCTAAAAATATAAGCACTAATCTGATATAGTCCAAAGAATGATCAAATGTCTTTTTATTACAGCATTAGGAAATCTCTTTATCTGCTCTTAGAAGTGAATTTTCATTACTGAGCTATATAATATTGCTGCCACAGAACTCCTACTAGCTAGAGATAAATTGGAGAGCCCTGAAAAAAATGACATGAGTAAAATGAAATGGATGATGTTGGTGAGATCACTCCTACAAACCAAGACAGAGTGTACTCTCTCCTCTTTTTGGCTCACCCCAGTGAGGGCTGTCATCTGACTTGAATTCGTTCGCTGGGATCATGACTAGAGGTGGCTCCCATCTCCGACATCAGAGACTGAGGCCAAACATGAGAACCACAGCAGGTATTTCATTATCAGATACTCACTCTCAAGTGGGTTGTTATGCAATTGATCCAATGCTAACCCTCTTTAAAAGGGCACATTTTCCCTACTTTATTGTTAGAAAAAAGCACATCATGTATTGACATGTTGTACTGATTTTTCATAAAGCATTTCATCCATCCCATAATTAACTATAGATCATGAGCCCATTTGACCTAAAGTAGGGTCATGTATTTCCTCTTTCTTCTCCAACATTGTTTTAAAGGTTCTGTCAGCATAGATTAAAAAGCAATGGTACTACAAAATCCTTCTCAATACTTTAAATCTTGAAAAGTAAACTTTCAATGTAACTTCTGCACCGCATCAATTTTACTGCATTTTTGTCAATGAATTTAACTTCGTTTTTAAAAAGTGAATTGCTCTTTATAACATGTTGGAATTCTCTATTAACTAGGTTATAAAGACAATTTTGCAAAATATTTCATGCATTTATGATAACTGCATTATTATTGACAAGGGATAATGAACCCAGGGCCTCCACTGACTGGAAAACCTTTCAGAACTCCCTGATAGTCAGCCCTAACCAAGAATCTGGCACTGGCTATAACAATATGTTCTGCACTATAACTATACTGTCTCCATTTTCCTTTTTTTTTTTTTGAGACAGAGTCTTGCTCAGTCACCCAGCCTGGAGTGCAGTGGTGCCATCTCCGCTTACTGCAAGCTCCGCCTCCCGGGTTCACGCCATTCTCCTGCCTCAGCCTCACCAGTAGCTGGGACTACAGGCACCCGCCACTACGCCCGGCTAATTTTTTTGTATTTTTAGTAGAGATGGGGTTTCACCATGTTAGCCAGGATGGTCTCGATCTCCTGACCTCGTGATCCACCCGCCTTGGCCTCCCAAAGTGCTGGGATTACAGGCGTGAGCCACTGCGCGGGGCCACCATCTCCATTTTCTATTACATATCTTATGGATTTAGAAGAGGTGTCCCACATATATTACCTTTTATATTAAAAAGTTCTCCCTTGATTTCCAATCTCTGGGTGTCTTTTAAAATAATATTGGCAAATGTTTCTGTGTAGTCATCATTTTAAAAATAGAATACTCTATGCATAGTGAAATATATCAGTCTCTTTTATTTATACTGAAAAATATGGCTTGTCTTCCTGAGTGAGAAGGACCTCTATAATTACAAGCTTACCTGCACACCTGTTCACCTTGTATAGTAAAAGTAAATATTTCAATTTCATGGGTCAATCAGGCTCCACACATATGTTGACCCACAGGATATGACCTGAAATGAGGTAAAAAACTAACACACCTAGAACGGGACCACATAATCATTTTAAGATCCTGAGTGACAGGTAGGTTAAGTTTGCTCTCCACAAGGATTAAAGGTTTCCAGCTCAAATTTTCACCTATCTCAAAGTGGAAAAGGCCATACTGTGTTTCATAAGCATCTTCTTCAATTGAAAACACAGTAAACATGGAGTAGCCCTGAAAAACATCGTTCCAAATCAGGCTCTAAATTCTCAATTCGGGTCGTTTGTTTGTTTGTTTGTTTGTTTGTTTGTTTTTTTCCTTGTAAATTGTTTAAGTTCCACGTAGACTCTGGATATCAGACCTTTGTCAGATGGATAGATTGCAAATATGTTCTCCCATTCTGTAGGTTGTTGGTTTACTTTAATGATAGTTTCTTTAGCTGCGCAGAAGCTGTTAGGTTTGATCCAATCCCATTTGCCAATTTTTGCTTTTGTTGCGATTGCTTTTGGTGTTTTCATCATGAATCTTTGCCTGTGCCTATGTCCTGAATGGTATTGCTTAGATTTTCTTTGAGGGTTCTTAAAGTTTTGGGTTTTACATTTCCGTCTTAACAATAATACGAAAAAATAAAATAAAAGCTCCACATCACTGATCATTAGAGAAATGCAAATCAAAACCACAAGGAGATACCATCTCACATCAGTCAGAATGGCTATTATTAAAAAGTCAAGAAACATCAGATACTGGTGAGTTTGTAGAGAAAAAGAAACCCTTTTACACTGTGGGTGAGAGTGTAAATTAGTTCAACCATTGTGGATGACAATGTGGCAATTCCTCAAAGACCTAGAGGCAGAAGTACCATTTGACCCAGCAATCCCATTACTGTGTGTATATCCAAAGGAATATAAATCAGTCTGTTATAAAGATACATGCACATGTATGTTCATTGCAGCAGTATTCACAATAGCAAAGACTTGGAATCAACCTAAATGCCCATCAATGATAGATTGGATAAGAAAAATGGGGTACATATACACCATGGAAAACTATGCAGCCATAAAAGGGAATGAGATCATGTCCTTTGCAGGGACACAGATGGAGTTGGAAGACATTATCCTCAGCAAGCTAACACAGGAACAGAAAACAAAACACCGCATGTTCTCACTTATAAGTAGGAGCTGAATTATGAGAACACATGTACACATGGGGAAGAACAACACACACTGGGGTCTCTCAGGGGGGTTGGGGGCAGGGAGAGCAACAAGAAGAATAGCTAATTGATGCTGGGCTTAATACCTAGGTGATGGGATGATCTGTACAGCAAACCACCATGACATACATTTACCTATGTAACAAACATGCACATCCCGCACATGTACCCCTGAACTTAAAAGTTGAAGGAAAAAAATTCTCAGTTGGCATTATTGCATCAGATAGCCTTTCCAAAATAGTGTGAAGCTCAGAGAAACACTAGGTAGAACTGGCTCATAAAACCAGTGGTAGGAGCATAGGGGAGGATAAAGCCAAAGGGTTTCTATCTGTGACAAGAATCCTAGAGAGAAGCAAGATAGCATTTATTGATATACCAGAAACTTTATAAATATTCTCTTCATTAGTAATTAGAAGCAGATATTTTGATTAGGTATTTTTACCCATATTTTGCAGAGTCATTTCTCCAGATACATATTTTTGTAAGCATTTACTACATAACTCCATCTGAGCTCGCAACTTGTGATGCAAGGAAGCAAATGGTAACCTGCCACAATATGGTTATAATGTGGCACATATACACCATGGAATACTATGCAGCCATAAAAAATGATGAGTTCATGTCCTTTGTAGGGACATGGATGAAATTGGAAATCATCATTCTCAGTAAACTATCGCAAGAACAAAAAACCAAACACCGCATATTCTCACTTATAGGTGGGAATTGAACAATGAGAACACATGGACACAGGAAGGGGAACATCACACTTCGGGGACTGTTGTGGGGTGGGGGGAGGGGGGAGGGATAGCATTGGGAGATATACCTAATGCTAGATGACGAGTTAGTGGGTGCAGCGCACCAGCATGGCACATGTATACATATGTAACTTACCTGCACATTGCGCACATGTACCATAAAACGTAAAGTATAATAATAATAATAATAATAATAATAATAATAAGGAAAAAAAAAAGAAAAAAAAAAGAAAAAGAGGAGAGACACCTAAGAAGACACAATAATTGGTATAAATCTCAGAAAAGAAGTCTCCTAAACTAGTGTGTTCCTCAGAAAATGTGTGTTTGAAACTGCAACCCTATCAATTAAGTACAGACATTGAGATTTAACATTTAATTTTTGTTTTGTTTTGTTTTCAAGACAGAGTCTCGCTCTGCCATGTAGGCTGGAATGCAGTGGCACGATCTCCTCTCACTGCAACCTCCGCCTCCTGGATTCAAACAATTCTCCTGCCTCAGCCTCTGGAGTAGCTGGGATTACAGGCGCATGCCACCATGCCCAGCTTATTTTTGTATTTTTAGTAGGGACAGAGTTTCACCATATTGGCCAGGCTGGTCTCGAACTCCTGACCTTGTGATCTGCCCTCCTTGGCCTCCCAAAGTGCTGGGATTACAGGCATAAGCCGCCGCGCCCAGCCAAAATTTTTTGTAACAATTCAACATTGCAATGATATCCAAAGGTCCAGTCATTTTTTCTGATGATCCGTATAATTTTTATGGATCACATTTTTTCTATCTTACAAAAGTTTTTGGTCCATGATGGATCAGGGTTTGAACAAAGAAAATAACTGGTCTTTCATCACACTATGTTGAGAAGTATCAACCTAATCTAACTGTGGGTAGAAGACAGCTATCCAGGAGGAGAGAACAGTTTGGATGGCTGTTGAATCATAAGAACTTACATCCCCTTCAATGAAACAGGTGAACAAAGGGTGAAAAAAGGGAGATAAGAACAGCTCAAGCATAGAAATCACTATGAAGTGAGAACCCAAAGTTTAATCCTTTTCCAAATTATGACAATTTGTAAACATTTGAGTCGAGATTCAAAATCAACTTTAACCATAAATTTTCTACTTGTTTCACTCACATCGAAGTCCCATAATAAAATTGGTGACTGATGGATAAAAATGTTTCCCTTCCTTCATAAGTAATCTAGAGTCAGCCCTGACCACTTTTATTTTCCAAGACCTATTTCACTACTCCTGCTGTTTCTGTTGGAAGCAAAATACAGATAGAAACAAAAGCATATGAGCAAATACAACCCATTACCTCTGGTGGGTGGAGTGAGGGATGCTTTCTTAATTGCTGAACTTCCCCGAGAGCAACCTGGCAGTAAAAGTAGCTTTTGACACCCTGACGATCTCTGCGTGTTTACATCTAGTCTCAATTATCGTATTGCTCACAATACTTACCGCTATTTGAAATATATAAAAAGGAGAGGAACATTTCAATAAACGTATTTTACAAATACAGTACTAAAGACCATTTTTTGTTCTGAAAGGTTAATTTTACAATTGTTTTATATCTCATGAGATATTTTTAGGGAAAGTTTTGTTACCCCTTGTTTAGCCAATGCAAATCATTTCTTTGGACTCACTCCACCTTTTTCAAAGAGGCTCCCAAGCACTTTTTCTATGGAGTGTCAGAAATCTATAATAAGCAAAATTCAACTCAATTGCTGATTTCACTTGTTCACACTGTCTATTAGCAGAGTCATTAGAGTAACGACATCCAGTGGTGCATAATTAGCCCTGACTCCTACAAGTCTTGAAGTCATCATTAACTAAGTAAAGAGCTATTTTGTATTTGCAGTTTTAGTCCCTGAACCAAGATAAAAAGATGATTTTATTCATTCTGGGAAGACAGAATTCTTGTAGAGAATGAGAAGTATTAAATTAACTAGGGAACTGACATCAGGAGCCTAGTGCAGGAGTGGGTACTGAGGGCAGGAAGCTGAGATCACAACCCTTCCTGAGGTTCTAATAAGAGGTGTCCCAGTAATCCCAGCGTGTATTTATTGGAGACTTAATCAGAACTCCAAGTAGGGATGTGAATGAACTAGAAGTCATCATGGACTATCGACAAAATAGATGGGCTTTGATGCAATATGACCTCATGTGATGTGGTGTAGGTAGAAGGGCCTCCTAGCACAGTGCTGGATGTGGACTTTGGGGTCAGGAATTGTGAGCTGAATTAAACTCTGAAAGAGTCAGATAATATGGGTGGGCCTTGTGTAGAGGGTTCTCAAATTTGAATGAACTGGTTTGCTGGTTAAAAATGCAGCTTCCCTGGACCAACCCTAGAGATTCCTTTTTTTGTTTGTTTGTTTCATCTAAAAAACCAAAAGGGATACATGTGCAGAATGTGCAGGTTTGTTACATAGGTACACGTGTGCTATGGTGATTTGCTGCACCTGTTGACCCATTCGCTAAGTTCCCTCCCCTCACCCTCCAGCCCCTAACAGGCTCTAGTGTGTGTTGTTCCCCTGTCTGTGTCCATGTGTTCTCAATGCTAACTCCCACTTATGAGTGAGAACATGTGGTGTTTGTTTGGTTTTGTTCCTGTGTTAGTTTGCTGAAGATGATGGCTTCCACCTTCATCCATGTCCCTCCAAATGACATGATCACATTCCTTTTTATGGCTGCAAAGTATTCCATGGTGTATATGTACCACATTTTCTTTATCCAGTCTATCACTGATGGGCATTTGGGTTGGTTCTATGTCTTTGCTATTGTAAATAGTGCTGCAATAAACACACGTGTGCATGTGTCTTTATAGTAGAATGATTTATATTCCTTGGGGTATACACGTAGTAATGAAGTTGCTGGGTCAAATGGTATTTCTGGTTCTAGATCTTTGAGAAATCGCCACACTGTCTTCCACAGTGGTTGAACTAATTTACATTCCCAACAGTGTAAAAGCATTCCTATTTCTCTACAGCCTCGCCAGCATCTATTGTTTCCTGACTTTTTAATAATCACCATTCTGACTGGCATGAGATAGTACCTCATTGTGGTTTTCATTTGCATTTCTCTGGTGATCGATGATGTTGAGCTTTTCATATGTTTTTTTGCCACATAAATGTCTTCTTTTAAGAAGTCTCTGTTCATATCCTTTGCCCACTTTTTGATGAGGTTATTTTTTTTTCTTGTAAATAAATATGTCTAAGTTCCTTGTAAATTCTGGACATTAGGCCTTTGTCAGATGGGTAGATCGCAAAAATTTTCTCCCATTCTGTAGGTTGTCTGTTCCCTCTGATGATAGTTTCTTTTGGTGGGCAGAAGTTCTTTAGTTAGATCCCATTTGTCAATTTTGTGTTTTGTTGCAATTGCTTTTGACGAACTGGTCTGCTGATTAAAAATGCAGCTTCCTTGGCCCAACTTTAGATTCTGAATCAGTAATTCTGAAGTGAGTGCAGGCACCATGACATGAACAAGACTGCAAGGTAATTCTAGTGGAGATGTCTAATAAATAGCCATAGGGAGGGAGGGAGGGAAATATGAGCTAAAAGAAGTCATAGAAGCAATTTACAACCTGACAGGGAGATCTAGAACAACTATATAATCTACTGAAATATTTCTGGAGGGCACAAAAGGAAGACAAAATTTACCACGACCACCACCTTCCCTCATTGAGGCTAAAAAAATTCAGAAGACAGAAGAAATTGCTAAAAATTATTTCAAATTTTTCAATTCAATTTACTGTAACGATCAAATTCAGCGCATGGCAAGCAGTCAGAAAAAGGGGATTTTTATTTTAAAGTAGGAAAAAAGTGGGTTCAAGTCCCCGTTCTGTCCCTTGGTGACAGCATCACTAGTTATATGCAACTTAACTGTTCCACACATCAGATTCCTTAGACATAAAACACAAATAATGTACTTGTAGGAAATAATTAATGTGGGTATTAAATTGACAGCCTATGCACAAACCTCTAATGCTACCCATTTCACAGGGAAGAATCTTCCATTTCTTAAAAAGATCGATGAGTGAATATTATAGAAAAAAACTGGGTAGATGTTTAAGCATTAATTCTGGGTGTGTCTGTGAGGTTATTTCTGAAAGAGATTAGCATTTAAATTGATAGATTGAGTAAAGAAGATCACCTTCACCAATGCTGGTGGGCCTCATCCAATTCTTAGAAGGAAAATTTGTTTCTGTTTGAGCTGGGACATTTACCCTCTGTCCTTGGACACAAGCCTTCCTGGTTTTCAGGCTTTTAAGCCGAGACTGAAGTATGGTACTGGCTTTCTTGGTTCTCTAGATTACAGAGAGCCGACTGTGGGACTTCTCAGCCCTCATAAGCATGTGAGCCAATATTTTAATAAATCTCCTCTTAGATATAAATCTGTATCTAACCTATTGGTCCTATGACTTGTACATCCTTCATGTAAAGCATTCACTTGACAACTTAATCATCAACAGAGCCTACCAGTCTTTAGAGCCAATGCTGTTGGATTATAGAGAAAAATTAATTCCTATGTGTCTTGACTTTCGACTATCCTTCCTATCTTCTTCAGTATTTTTGTGACTCTAGAGAGGATGAACTGCCAGTAGTCCCACTGAAGTTCCCAATTACTAGGGCTGTCTTCCATGTTAATTCTTCAGTTGGCCTCATTTATAGGCATCACTGTCTCATCTTGATGTCACTGGTAGCCAAACTCTTTGTCACATTTCATTTATTTTGTAGCACATGTTGGACCATACATTAACTTCATTTTCTGTGTAGTTTTTATTGAAATGTAGAACCATGCACAGTTGGATGGCACTGTGCCTTCCAAATAGGAGGAAGATGAATAATGCAGACTAAAGGGCATAGAAAAGGTGACTTTTCTAATCTGCAACATGTATTTCATGCCTTGGAGATCCCCAAGCTTCCCCCAGAAGTAGAAGAAGTGCTATGATTTAGAAATGGATGGTGCTTCTCTATTTATAAATCATTTCACACATGACTTAATCTTTATGACAACAGTGTAACCTAGATTGTACCTCAAGGCTCACTTTGAAGATGTGGAAAACTGAGAGTCAAAAAGCATATATAAATTTTCCAAAGTTACATAGCTAGTGAACTTAACAGCTGGACATGATGCTAAATCTTCTTCACATTACAAAAGGTCTCGTGACTGCAGGGAATAAAAGTATGTAAATAAATAAAGTCACATACATGGTCAGACAAGTTTTCTAACAACAGTCACCCACTCTTATGATTTTTGCATGATTTGATTCAAGTAATCATTGTGTCTTGTTCTATTCTTATCAAAAGCATTATTTTATTATCAGTCTCTAACACATGAGATTGATTTGTTAAATGATTGCCTTTGCCTCCTTATAGTAGTTGAGTCAAAAAGTTCTGACAGCTGCCATAAATTAATGATGAAGTGGAACCATTGCGTAAGTCAGACATGTCTTAGTGCTAGTTGTTTTAATTTACTTGGGTCAAAATACCCTGAATGTTTGGCATACACAAAATTTTGGGTCGTGACAGTCAGGAGTTGTTGTATCTAATTATATTTGACTTAGTACCTAATGGTATTTGTTCTGGGTAAATTTTGACTATTCTCCAGTTAAAGAGTTCTACAAATAAAATTATCCCATATTTAAATTATCTTTTTAAGGGACTAAAAATATATTTACTTTTCTGTTTTATGTTATGGAACTATACATCTTTTACTACAGTAGGTCATAATCACAGTAATGATTGTGTGCTCTGGGGAGATCTTTAGTTGTTAGTCCTTTCATAGCAAGCTACCTATATAAATGGTCTGGTCAAACAACTTACTCTTTCCTAAAAATCCTGTTAACTTCACCACTGAATATTTGATAAATAATTTTAGATACATTTGCAGCCTCAGGATATTGCTAGAATTCCAGGTAAGATAAACTGGAGCATGAGACCGAGCTTACAGATCAAGCTGAAACCCCAAACACATAGGAAAATGTTATGCAAATTTATTTGTAGGCAAGAAAACACATCCTTTTGCTAGCTTCATCCTGCTCCTATGGCCATAGCGAAGGATGTGTTTATTTGCCCTCTTCTTGACACTTCATTTCTCAGAAAATGAGTTGTCAAAGCTAGAGGCATTAATTGGACACATTATGCCAGGGGGCCACAACCCTTGGGCTGTGGACTGGTACTACTTGTCTGTGGACTGGTAGGAACCCGATTCCACAGCAGGAGGTGGGTAGTAGCTGAGCGAGCATTACCACCTGAGCTCCGACTCCTGTCACATCGGTGGAGGTATTCGATTCTCACAGGAGCACGAACCCTATTGTGGACTGTGCACGTGAGGGATCTGGTTTGTGCACTCCTTGTGAGAATCTAATGCCTGATAATCCGAGATGAACAGTTTCATTCTGAAACCATCCTTCTCCCGCCCCTCCTGTCCATGGGAAAATTGTATTCCATGAATCAGGTCTCTGGTGCCAAAATGGTTGGGGACTGCTGCAATTTGCTATAAGGTAGTAACCCTACAGTATGCCTTAAGATTAAAACGCCTTTAAAGAGCTCAAAGAGTCTGCTTTTTCAAACTTCTGCTTTCTGGGTCCATGTGGAATTCAGGCACAGGTAAGGCCTATCTCTTCAGAGTAGTTTTCTCTCTCTCTCTGTCTCTCTTTCTCTCTCTCTTTCTCACACACACACACACACACACACACACTGTCTCACACTATCTCTCTCTCTCTCTGTCTCCCTCTCTTTCTCTCTCTTCTCTCTCTCTCTCTCTCTCTCTCATCCTCTTTTTCTGCACATGAAAATGTATAATTTTTAGATTTGGGGGAGAGAAGGAAACATCGCTTGGGTCTCCAGCCCATGACTTTGCCTAATCAATGTTTGGTCAAATTATTAAGTTGAAAATTTAATTCTAATTAAAACACACTTTGCTTCTCGTTTGCCTATTAAGTTTTTAGTTTGGAGTTACTTCATATCACAGCTATGGACACTGGCTTCAAAAATTAATGCTATTAAAATAACCTAATACCAAATCTCTAATTGTTAACATAGTTTGTATACATAGCTCTAAATCTTGTCACTGAACCAGTGTTTAATGGTGACATCTCAAAATAATGGAAACGGAATGTGAGTTTGGATTTGTAAGTGTATTAGATTCCTAGGACTGCTGTAACAATTTATGACAAACTTTGTGGCTTACAACGACAGAAATTTATAATTTTACAGCTCTGGAGGCAAAAAGTCCAAAATTAAAGTGTTGCCAGAGCTTCAGTCTTTCTAAAGGCCCTGAGAGACCATCTATTTGAGTCTCTCTCCTAGCTTCAGGCGGCTGCTGGCAATCTTTGGTGTTCCGTGGCTTGTGAATGTATCCCTGCAATCTCTGCCTCTGTCTTATAAGAGACAAGGGAGAGAGAATTGAGATTCAGACACAGAGGAGAGACGCAGGGAAAACACAAAGGGACAAGGATATGTGACTATTGCTCGTTTTGAGATTCCCAATTTAATTACATTGGCAAAGATGCTATTTCCAGATAATGTCACATTCACAGATTCTAGTGGGTTAAGATACACACACACACACAGTGGGTTAAGAGAGATATATATATATATATATATATATATATGTCACCCACGCAGTGGGTTAAGATATATATATATATATATCTCTTATATATAAATATCCATATATATTCTTATCTATATTCCTATTTATATGGATATATATTTATATATATAAATATCCATATACATTCTTATGTATATTCTTATATATATGGATATTTATATATGAGATATACAATACAGATATTTGTATATAAGATATATATATATATATATATATATATATGTCTTAACCCACTACACACACCCCCACACCCACACACACATTTGAGGGCCATTATTTAATGCACTCTTGAACTATAGTAGAGAATAGTAAAAACCAGTTCACCGCCACTGTCCTGAGCAGTCTTTGGATGTTAGTATTTCCATATACATTTAACTGAATAGACTCCAAGGTGTGCATTACCTAAATTCTCCCCTCCTTAATGACTATTTTCAAGAAAAGTATTTATAGACTGTTGGAGCTATGTCTAACTTGAGTTTAAAACTGAAAATTAAAACCTGAAACTAATGCTTGTGGGCAGGTAGTTTAATTGGTAAATTATCCCTGGGAGCAAGAAAGAAGAACAGATGGAAGTAAACGAGAAAGAAGAAATCCAGTAAAAGGATGTGTTATTGAGTTTGCAGTTGGTGTTTGATCTTGCACAGATTTTCTCAGGGGCCTTAAGACTGGTGCCTTGGAACTGCCATCTGGGCATAGACAGAAGGGAGCATTTATATGCCAACAACCATCTCCCATTGGTTAGCAATGGCTCAGTTGAAATTAATTTCTCTGTAATTTCAGTTTGCATAAGCCTGAGTATAAATATGTCCCCATTGGTATCTGAAACCAAAACCAGAGAGAATTCCTCAGACAGGAAGCAAGAAGTAAAAGGTTGCTGTGAAGTTGCCCAAAGCTTATGGAAGGCTATATGAGAGTATTTGCTGCAGCTAAAGAAGGGGGTGAAGATGCTTCAAGTGACACACAAAAAAGCATTGTATAGATCTATTTTTTTCTGTCTAGTTGTTTGCATGACTCAACTCTCACTTGTACTTAAACCAGTCCATTACAGTATCCCCTTCATGAGGGCAGTAAGCTTCAATCTGGGAAAATTAACACAAAAAGGTTAATGGGAAAAGCAAGCTAAGGTCCCTACCCTTGCAGTTTGTCTGAATCAAAATAGTTGATACTCATTGCCTTCTTCCTTCACCTCCCATTCTAGATTACTAGCCCCTTGCTAGCAATTAGTTAGTCTGGCTTACTCGCCTGTAGGAGGTAACCCAGATCATCAAAGGGGTATTGATTAGGCTGTGATTGTTCTTATTATTTGTTCCCTATGATAGTTTTAATTAACTTGTCACTGCTCCCAATTAGGAGCATGAGAATATATTGCTCCCAAGATGTAGCAATAACTCTAGCTTCTTTTAATAATTAGTCTTGATTACATTTGCAGATACAGTAATTCATTTGTTTAGCTCTTTTGCCTGCTGGTCCACTGGTATAAAAAGGCCCAAATGACCAATAAGTAGTTGTAGTTTCAAGTTCAGTTAAACCCTTACAGGGTCTCTTAGCGAAATTGTAATTTGGAAAAGCTTAAAGTTGTGAAGATACATTTCACACATGGATTGCTGGAAATGATAATGTAATGGAACAATTTTACATTCATACCTTGTATATTATCTTGTTTTGGCCATTGGTTTTCTTCATGCCCCACATTGTAAAAGACAGTGCCCAATCCCATAGTGTGTTGTCACTGAGAAGACACTTTAGTTAGAGTTGTTTGTAAAAGGCAACTCCTCCAATCTGAGAGAGCAGGTACTTCTGAGTGGTGACGTATGTGGTGATAATTTTGTTGTAAAATGGCCCATGATTCAAGGCAATTCTGTGCAGGATATGTTGCCAACTGATAAAGCACCCAAAAATCTTCAGGTGGTATTGCTGATATAGGAACTGAAGGAAGAAAAGGAAATCCACATCCATAGTATGGAAAATCCTAATATCACTGGAACCACTCTCCCTACCAGGTCGAAGGGATCTAATCAATCAATCTTAAGCAGAGGCTGGTCTCCTCCAAGAGTGTTGCTATATGGGTGGTTCAATGTCATTCTTTGCCACTGGCAGGCTGGAGATTCAGCAATAGCTGTAGCTAAATTAGCTATAGTGAGAGACATTCCATGTTACTGGATCAATTTTTAGTCCTGTTTGATGTTACCATAGCCACTTCATTCACAGGTTCATTTTCATATTGGGTCATTCTACTCAGTTTATTTGGTAGATGAGCTCCAGTGGAAATTTACATGCTATATAAAGCTCTGCATGCTTTATGCTCATCCCCAAAAGTTCACTCACATGCTTCCTCTCAGGACTGTCTGATCTCTAATTTTCTAATCTTTCTTCTTCCAGGTCCTTGACCAAATAGTTAAGACATTTGACATTTCAAAAGATTTATAAGTATCAGAACTGCTATCTACTTTTCCCTGTGATATGGTTTGGCTATGTCCCACCCAAATCTCATTTGAACTGTAGTTCCCATAATCCCCACATGTCGTATGAGGGACCCGGTAGGAGGTAATTGAAACATGGGGGCGGTTACCTCCATGCTGTTCTTATGAAAGTGAATGAATTCTCACAAGATCTGACGGTTTTATAAAGGGCTTCCTCTGCTTCATTCTGTACTTCTCCTTGCTGCTGCCATGTGAAGAAGGATGTGTCTGCTTCCCCTTTCATCATGATTGTAAGTTTCCTGATGCCTCCCTAGCCATGCTGAATTGTGAATCAATTAATCCTCTTTCCTTTATAAATTACCAAGTCTGGAGTATGTCTTTATTAGCAGCAGGAGAACAGACTAATACACCCTGTGTACAAAGTGGGTAACCCAGTTACACCGGAGGATTTTCTTTCACCACCGTCTTTTAGGGCTACTACTGAGTGTGGCTATAGAAGTAGCCCTATGTGTGTGGCAGCACTACATTTAGGACTAGACCAAACACAGTTACTGCTATAAACCAAGCCCAGTTGTTTCTTCCTCTATCAATTAGACACAGGGATCTCCAGGAAGCCATAGACGTGAGCTAATAGACAGGCACTGGTACAAATATGTAGCTACCAGTGTAGTCTCAGCCACTGTATATGTAATTACATTGTACCTTTTGGATTTTCTCAAATGCAGTTATGAATTTATAATTCAGTTATGAATTCAAAATAGATGGCTATTGCACCCTACCTCCCATAAAAGTTTGACTTAGTGGAAATCTCTGATCTCACACTTCCAGGCTTTCAGTCTTCACTAAGCCCTAGCTCTACAGTAAGAGCCATTTTCAAACGGTAAATAGTTTACACCGTAGAAGTGTAACTGTGCTTCACAAATCTAAAGATCTCTGCCTTCGCTCTCCTATTGGGACTTGTTATAAGGAGATCCAACACAACATATTTATCCATTGGATCTGTTGTGTCATGCGACCTAATCAGCACAGCAACTTGTACCATAGTCTGGACTCAAAACTGGTAGCCATCTAAGTCATCATAAAGGAATAAGAATAACATTACAAAATGCATGTGTACCTTCTCCAAAATCCAAGTGATATATCTCTTTATTATTCACAGAGAGTAAAGAGAAACAACTTATTCATTCTTTAGAATAGAATAGACGTTGGCTTGCCCTGCAATATTGTAACTCTCTAAACCTCACTCTGAAACTTGACAGATTTTATCTCCAGTGTTCTGACACGTATGTCTGTTATTATAAGCATCTAGAATACATATCAATTCCTATGCACTTTGTCCAGGAAGTCAAATGTCATCAATAGAGTCAATCACAATAATGTTCTACAAGAATCTCAAGTTCCCTTCGGATGATATTTTGACAAACAGTCTGAGTGTTAACATACCCTTGAAGCTTCTCATACTCTAAGAAGTATTTTTCTTATAGTTCCCTAACCTCCTGATACTTAGTCTTATTCAGTAAATATATTTCTCTTCAAACTAAAACATAAGATACTTTAAAGAGAATTTATTTTGAATGGCTTAATACTATGATTCTCTAGGTATGCTTCTTTGTTATATGCTTTTTCTGATTTTTTTAAACTTATTTATGTTATCATCTCCCCTTTACATGTCTTGTCATTTACATTTCAAAGCAACAAAATGTTAAACATAAAAGTCTATCAGATGAGGAACTGGGGGAGGTTAAAATAAAGAAAGTAACCAAGAAACTTACATATATGTGGCACTCCTGCCATCTTGTGGGTTTTCTGTTTTCCACAGACTTAATTTATTATTTTTGTTTCAGGGAGTTTTTTGAAACAGCATATAGGTACACACTGAGAACTAAGCTGTCAATTACCCAAACCTATCATACTCACTAAAAGTTAAAAAAAATTAATTAGGGAGACTAATTAAGTACAAAATGCAGCTTACTCTCAAATAGTTTTGAAAATTATCAATATTTGTGCTTATGTCTATATCTACCTATACCTCTATCTATAGCTATACCTATACATACACGGACATCTATTCCTATGGAATATGAGACAGATAGTGAGTGAGAAAGACTAATCATAAACACATGTGGTCAAATGATAATATATGAATCTGGGTAATATTCTTGCAACTTTTCCTTAATGTTGAAATTATCTCCAAATAAACTGTTACGCACACACACACACACACACACACACACACACACAGAGAGAGAGAGAGAGAGAGAGAGGAAGAGAGAACACATTGTCTCTCTCTCATCTTTTGCAACTCTGTCCCAGGAATTTCTCCCTCGCCATTTTGCATCATTAGTCTTTCTCTCTCTACCGAATCAGTTTGAAAAGCCTCTCAGTACCCCATGTCTCCCACCAACTATCCCAAACGTTTTTACCTTTCGGAAGCAAAATTCCTTTAAAGAAGAGACTATTCTTATTGTCTTCATTTACTCCCTCCTTTGCCAAATTCTGTTCTAAACCTATGACACATATGTGTAATCATGGATAACCAAAACTGAACTCTTGAACTTCCCTTCCAAATGTACTCTATCAGCAGTCATCCCATCGAATGAATGGGAATGCCTTTATTCTCTTCTCACTTGGGTTACTTCAACAGCTGTCTAACTGGTCCCCTAATCTCTATTATTGTTTTTCTATAATTTATTCTCTATACAGTATCCAGTTATTATTTTAAATATAAAATCAAACCAAGTCACTACTTTGTTTGATATCTTCAATGGCTTCATTTTGGCAGCCTCAAGTCTTTATGAAAGCTCCTCTTATGATCTGATCATCTTTCTGGAACTCTTCCCTCAGGCACATACTCCCTGCTTACTTAGTTGATAACTTAAATCCCTGTTCCACTAGATTCCTCTGCTCTAGCCTCCTCACTGTTTTTGAAATATATCAAACATATTCCTGCCTTGGTGCCTTTGAACTTCCTTTACACTTCCTGAAATTATTTTTTTTAAATATTTGCATGAATGTACTTTATTAAATACCATTATTGTAGTGATCAAGCTTACTTTTTTTTTTTTTTTTTTTTTTTTTTAGATGGAGTCTTGCGCTGTCACCCAGGCTGGAGTGCAGTGGCGTGATCTCGGCTCCTGGGCTCAAGCCATTCTCCTGCCTCAGCCTCCCAGGTAGCCGGGACTACAGGCATGCATCACCATGCCTGGCTAATTTTTTTGTATTTTTAGTAGAGATTGGGTTTCACCGTGGCTGGTCTTGAACTCCTGACCTCAAGTGATCTGCCTGCCTCAGCCTCCCAAAGTGCTGGGATTACAGACATGAACCACCACACTTACATTTATAATCAAGCTTACATTTATAACCACTGCGTCATACACTCTGGAAGTCCCTATCTTGCTTACCCTATTTTGTTTTTCTTCATAGTACTCCACAACAGCCTTATGTATTTACTTACATAGTAATACTTGCATATTAGATATTTCTATATATCTATGTACACCTCTTGGGTGTAAGCTCCCTATGAGCAACAACTTTGTCTTTTTTATTAGCCTAGGAAACTGTCTGGTTCATTGTAAGTGATCAATAAATACAAATTAAAATGAATTACCGGATCCCTTTTGAGAACAGTTGTCTAAGTTGCCTTTTCTGATGAATGAAGCCAAAATAAGTAACTGTAGGTTTATCAGGAAGTTAATTAAAAGGAGACCCATATGCTACCAAAAATAAGTGTATTTGGTCAAAGATAACTATTTTCTTATAAAAAATAAGCAATACAACCCATGTCATTGAAATAAAAAATAAGCAATATTTAAAATTAAATTTTACTAGATATCATGACTCTATGTGTCTTATTTTTTCTTTATATCTCCCATTGTTCTTAATACACTTGTTTGTACAATGCTCATTAATTCCTAAATAAGACACATAGAGTCATGATATCTAGTAATATTTAAAATTAAATTTTACTAGATATCATTACTCTATGTGTCTTATTTTTTCTTTATATCTCCCATTGTTCTTAATACACTTGTTTGTACAATGCTCATTAATTCCTTCATAAAATGTTTATTTAGAGTTGACCAATATCTTAATGTTCCTCCAAGCTTGACTAAAAGTTGTTTGCTTGTTTACTTATTTTTATTGATACATCATAATTTTACATATTTATTAGGTACGTGTAATATTTTGATACATGCATACAATGTATCAAATCCAATGGGTAACTGGAAAATCCCTTGTCTCAAACATTTATTATTTCTTTTTGATGAATACATTTCAAATCTCTTCTAGCTATTTTTAAATATACAATAAACTCTTTTTAACTATAGTCACCTTGCTGTGGTATCAAACACTAGAACTTATTCCTTCCATCTAATTGTATTTTTGTATGTATTAACCAACCTATCATGATCCCCCTCATCCCTTTCTCAGTCTCCACTATGATTCTACTCACTACTTCCATGAGATCATTTTTTAACTCCACATATGAATGAGAATATGCAATATTTGTCTTTCTGTGCCTGGCTTATTTCACTAAAAATAATATTCTCCAGTTTCATACATGTTGCTGGAAATGACAGAATTTAATTCTTTTTAGGGCCGAATAATATTCCATTGTGTATATGCACCATATCTCCTTTATCCATTCATCCATTGAGGGATACTTGGGTTAATTTCATACCTTGGCTATGTGAACAGTGCTGCAATAAACATGAGAGTGCAGCTATCTCTTCAATATATTGATTTTCTTCTTTTGGGTGTATACCCAGTAGTAAGATGGCTCTTTTGGATACAAAAAAATGCAGTACTAATAGGGGAGTTTATAGCAATAAAAACTTACATAAAAAATGTAGACAGATCTCAAAGAAACAACCTAATGATACATCTCAAAAAATTAGAAAAGCAAGAGGAAATCAAACTAAAATTAGTAGAAAGAAATAAGTTATAAATATCAGAGAAATAAATGAAATTGAAACTATGAAAACAATACAAAAGAAAAAATGAAAAGTTATTTATAAAAGATAAACAAAACTTACAAATCTTTAGCTAGACTAAGAATAAAAGAGAGTAGTCCCAAATAAATAAAATCAGAGGTGAAAAAGGAGACACTACAACTGATACCACAGAAATACAAAGGATCATTAGAGACTGTTATGAACAAATACATGTCAATAAATTGAAAAATCTAGAAGAAATCAATAAATTACTGGATACATAAAACCTATCAAATCTGAGCCATGAAGAAATAGAAAACCTTGAACATATCAATAACGAGTAATGAGATTGAAGCAGGACTGAAAAATTATCCTATCAAAGAAAGGTCCAGGACTGGATTTCTTCATTGTTGAGTTCTACAAAACACTTAAGGAAGAAATGATATTGGCTATTCTTAAACTATTTCAAAAAGCTGAAAAGGACAGAATACTTTCAAACTCATTCTATGAGGCCAGCATACCCAATCCAGAGAAAGGTATGGCTAAAAAAGAAAACCACAGGCCAATATATTTGATGAACATAGATGTATAAGTGCTTGATAAAATGTTAGCAAACTGTTCAACAACATGTCAAAAAGATCATTCTTCGTGATCAAAAGAGATTCATTTCAGGAATGCAAGGATGGTTCAACTTATGCAAATCAAGAAATGTGATACATCACTTCAGCAAAATCAGGGACAGAAACCATATGATCATTTCAGTAGATGCTGAAAAAATATTTGATGAAATTTAACATCCTTCATGATAAAAACTTTCAAAACATAACTTAAAACAATGAAGGCCAATTATGACCAGACTTTAGACAAGTTTCTCCTGCCTGTAGGTCCCTGAACTCCCTTTTTTGAGCAATTTACCTTAGAAAACCTCTAATTGTAAACTCTTTCTCTGCTCCTTTGAGATGTAAATCTTTTAAAAAGCCTCTTGCCTGTTTTATAACCCAGGACTGTCGTTCCCAAGATCCTGGGAGCCATGTCTGAAACTTAATCATCAATGAAGGCAGAATCCTCTCTCAGTTTCTGCATGAAGGTAGAAGCCTAACCACTGTGGGTACTTTACTCCAAGTTGTAAAATTGCATCCTTTCATGAAGATAGGAGAAAGTTTATTTTCATTTGGATAAAGACAATTAGCAAACACTGAAAGACTAAGGTCTCCCCATCTTCACTTTTAGGACTTTTGTGGCCCTCTATTTCAACAGAGCTGAGTACTAAGACTTGGATTGTGCTCTCTCTTTCTGCTATTGCTCATAATGGTATTAGTATAAAATCAGTTTCTGTTTGCTGGTCTCATCTGATAAAATATTTTTCTTTAACAGAGTATACATTGCAGCAAAAATATAATTAATATAAATAATCTTTGCATATGTGGGAGAAATATGCCAGAAGAAGAAATAATTTAAATCAATCTTGACTTTTTCCCAGAAAAAAATTATATATGTATATGTATATATGCGTATATATGTGTGTGTGCATGCATGTGTGCACACATACATTATATATATTTACATATATACACACACACGTGTGCATGTGTGTGTATATAAATAATTTCTTGATGTTATTCTTTTAAAGGAAAATATACCACAAAGCATAATATAAATCCTGATTTACTAAATTTTATAATTAAATGTACAAAGTTATTATTTTTTATATTGAGAACCTCCATTAATTTAATTATAACATAACAAACCAGTAAAATAATACAAGTATTTGCCAATAGCATTATCTTCACTTATTTGATACTTGGGTTTGATTTAAAGCATTTGACTAACAATAACCATTAAAATTAGAAATAAGGTTAATTTAAAAATTGCTATGAATATGCCATTTTCTACTTTACCACATATCTATTTTGCCTATCATGTCATAAAATTTATATGTAAAAATTTCCACCAGCACCATACATTATTTAGCTCATTGATAAGAAAAAAAGACAATGCCAAGCACCATGTTCCATGCAGACTTTATTTGCCACACACTGAATTATGTACTCCATCCCTCAAAGAGATGTTGGAGTCCTAATCCTGAGAACCTCAGATTGTATTTGAAGATACGATCTTTACAGAGGTACTCAAATTTAAATGAAATCATTAGGGTGTATCATAATACAATATAATTGGAATCACTGGTATAAAAAGGGGAAATTTGGACACTGAGATAGACACACCGAGAGGCAGGATAATACAAAAAGACACAGAGAGAAGATGGCCATGAACACATCAAGGATAGACGACTGGAATGGGTCTTGTCCTCACATTCTCAGGAGAAACCAATCCTGATGAAACGTTGATTTTGAACTTCAAGACTCCAAAACTGTGAGACAATAAGTTTCTGTTAAGTGGCTTGATTTGTGGTGCTTTGTTAAGGCAGCCCAAGTAAACCAATACATGATTCTTGTCAAATAAACCAAGTTTAAATATGATTATATCATATTAAAAATTAAGTTGGCAATCAAAAGTACTAATTATAAGGAAAAAAATAATTTCTTAGGAAATTCTCTTCTTTTAGTTATTTCCTGTTAAAGGAAAGTTAATAAAATAATGAATTTTTATTTTTTGAAATTGATATAAATGGTGGTTATTGATATAAATGGTGGTTATTCATAGACATGAAAAGCATCCATCCCCACATACCATAATTTACATATTAAAATCTAGAAAGCACTAGATTATATGTTGCCATGTTGAAGGAGCTTCTTTCAATTTTCCTCATTTTTAAACATATTTCCCCATTTATTGAATTTAGCAATATAGAAAATAATTTTCAAACTTGTTAGCATCAAATCCTTGGTGATTATTTTGTGAAAATCATAAAGTACATGGAGTCTGTATGAAATCTCATTGAGAGATTTAAAAAATTTTGAAATGCTTAGGCACTGTTTTACCACCTTTTCTTTCTCTTCTTACTTTTATTACTCATCTTCAATATAAAACTCCTTGGGTTTTAAAAACTCTTTGATGTATATATTCATCCTTGAACCCATCCCAGCAGCCCAATAATCTCCACTTCTCTTTATATTGCATTCACTGTCATTCGACTATTTGATTTTCATGCTCAAATTCTCTGAAGGAAATGTTTTTTTCATATTTCATTAGGTGATATTGCGTGAGTGAATTCATATCCAATATTCGTTTTTAATTCTGAGTTTATAACATTGTAAGTGCCTAGATAATTTCCCATCTATTATTATTTTTTAATCCCTTAAGGTATTAATTATTTTCAAATGTCCTCTCTTCCCAGCTTTCATAATTAGAATTTTACTGTGATTTATTTTTTAGCTTGATGTTAACCTTAAATTAATTTTTTGCTATTTTTCCAAAGGAGTAAGAAGGGACATAAATATAACTTCTGAAGTCAGTAATCTGTTTATTACTGATGTAAATAAACAAAGAAGATATCCACAAGAAAAATCTTATCTACTTATTTTTATGGTATCATGTTCAGGCCTGAGGTTAGAGCTTTTGCTCAGATAACTTGTAACTTTTCACCTTGGAGGTTTGACTCCAAGTTTTTCTCTATTGCTGACACCTGCAGATATGAAGTATAAGCAGGACTATAAAATGGACAAACACATACAAATAAATAAAAAAGATTACTTGGTATTCTGTCTGTTTCACAAATCCAGCTTATTTGTGTCTTTCACTTTTTAGTCATTTTAGAGCTCTGCAAATTGTAGAAAATTGATAATTCAAATGATATTTATCTACAGAAACACTAAATAGTTGTGTACAATTGATTATTGCCTGTGGATAGACCAGTTTGTGCATCCATTAATAAATTAATTTTACCATTCTCAAATGCATACAAATGTGAATATTCTAATTTTGCTTTGAACTAGTTGTAACATCTTACTGATTTCTTTGTTAATTCATGAATAAAATACAATCACTGATGTGTTCTTTTAATATTTATGTGTGTCATGATTATGCCGTCTTTAAGAAAATTATCCTTTAAAGAAAGGCAAGGCTTCGCCTTATGTTAAGACAAGTCACTTTGACCTATGAAAACACGTTAGCCATGCATGATTCATAATTTTTCCTGCAATTCAATTTCCTGTAATTCCCTTCTCTGAGTGGTCTCTACCCCTGTGCCAGAAGGTAGACAGATTTCAACTCTCCCACCGTTATGGAGAGCTTCAATCACTTTTGACATTAGAGAGAGAGAGCGAGAAAGAGAAAGTGTGTGCATGTATGTGTGTGCGTTTGCATGTATCTGTGTATGTGCTTTTACTTGTTACTGAAAAGTATTAGGAGAGATGAAAGAGTATTTTACAAAAGCTACTCCAATTATACAATCTCGTAAAACTCCAGTCGATTTTACTGGTTTCTTCAAAAGCCTTTACTGAAATCCTACCAAAGGAGTCATCTTTGCTTTCTGACCTCTACCGCAAAGCAATCAGTCTTGCCCAAGAGTTTCTCCACTTTCCCGTCTATCTAATCCTTCAATCTTTATTATGTAACTTTCTCCTCCAGTCAAAAACTTAGAGCCAGCCCAATCTCCAAACTCTGGAGGCTTCATGCATCCCATGGAGAGCTTGTGCAAGCATCTTCCAACAAAGATGTAGTGTTCTTCACAGTGGTAAAATTCATTAGAATGTAGTGTCCAGTAATTAGCTTTTTACAGACTCATCCTTAGTTTTTTTACGTCATTTACTCCATTTTTCGTAGTAATAACATTTATTGCAGAAGCAACACAAATTCATGCCATTGAACCAAGTTTGAGATAATGAGTATTTCCCCATGCAACAGAATGGTTATCAAACTGATATTTAACATTTTTTTAGAAGGATATTTATATTGATTCTTTTTAATGACTTAAAAAATACTTCTATTTAGAGGATGAGGAACGTCATCAAAATATCATTCTATCACCTTTCCTTTACTCTCCTGCCTCCCTCTTTCCATTAAGTCTCTGAGATGTGTCGATTCTGGCTCTCACATATCTCGCAGAAACTACTCCGTCTCTCCATCTTCATCTGCCACTTCATGAAACCAGGCCATCTAGATTTTGCTACCTGTCCTCCTGTATATATCTTTCCGTAGCTCTTCAAGTGCTATTGTCAATAATTTTCTGGGTTCTACTTTTCTAAAATACATAGTTCAGACTTTTTCATATGATATATAAAGCCCTTCGTGTCATCTTAATACCATCTCTCTGTTTGTCTGCCCAAATTGACTTGCTTTCTATTTCTTCAGCGTATCACAGTTAAAGTTAAAATGGAGATGGGAGGCCGGGCGTGGTGGCTCACGCCTGTAATCCCAGCACTTTGGGAGGCCGAGATGGGTGGATCATATGAGGTTGGGAGTTCGAGACCAGCCTGACCAAAATGGAGAAACCCCATCTCTACTGAAAATACAAAATTAGCTGGGTGTGGTGGTGCATGTCTCTAATCCCAGCTACTTAGGAAGGCTGAGGCAGGAAGAGTGAAACTCTGTCTTTAAAAAAAAAAAAAAAAAAAAAAAAAGAGATGGGACTAGTACTTTCTTCTGACTAGTACCTCAGAAGAAGGTACTAATCCCAACTCCATTTTAACTTTGACCCAGAGAGGTGAAGTACCTGTCCCCAGATCACACAGGTAGAAAGAGCACCCAGTCCTAATACTTCTAACTCGTCACAACTTTCTTCACTTTTCAAATCACTTTTACAAAGACAGACAGTGACCAGAGGGAAAAAATGGCAAATAGGCGGCAGAACGAACTTGCGGTTCCCACTCAGACAAAAAGAACAGCATGTGGAGTTTTGCATCGTGAACTTTTGCTCCAAGAACTACTGCAGGAACATAACAGAAAAGCTGAGAAAATTCACAGCGCTTTCGAAAAAAGTGGCTTGCCACTGCAGGCTCCATGAGACAGCCAAAAAACTCAGTGCCCAAAGTATGAGAGGAGGAATGTCCACCCCCAAACACACATCCTCACTAGGGAAGCTGAAGGTCCAGATCACAGGAGAAAGATTTGACCTTACCTGGAGCCAAGATGAAGTTAGAGTTGAGCAAAATACAGGGGTAGAGGAAGCAGCAGGAAGAGCCCTGTGGGCACTCTTGGTCCCCAGGGAATGCATTTCTGACTTTGCCTCCCATGGGTCCTTGGTGGGGGCTGCCAGTTGAATCAGGGAAAGACCACAGGGAGAAAGAAACTTTCAGCTGAATTTTGTAACAATTTTGACCAAACATGAATTTTCCTGGACAGAATCTGGGATAGGGGGTGAATGGAGGGTGCAGATACAAGCACAGAAACCATGGCAGGTGGGGAGGTGTGAAGCCTGAAATCCCTGCTTGCTTTCTCAGCAGGGAGTCTTGTAGCCTTGGGCAAGATCTCAGCCTTGCTCACTGGCTGCCTGGAAATAAACTCAGTGCTGTTAGGGGGACGTGGTGGAGGTGAGACTAGCCCTTTGGGCTGCCTGAGAGCTGGGTGAGGCCTGTCACTGCTGGCTTTCCCCCACTTCCCTGGCAACCTGTATGACACAGCAGAGGCAGCCATAATCCCCCTGGGAACATATTCCATCAGCCCGAGAACCACACCCCGATGCTCCTCAGCCGCCACAGCAAGCCCTGCCCAAAGAGAGTCTGAACTCAGATATGCCTAACCCTGCCCCTACCTGATGGTCTTTCTCTACCTGCCCTGATAGCTTAAGACAAAGGACATAATCTCTTGGGAGCTCTGTGGCCCCACCCACCACCTGAGAAACCTGAATACTTATCTAGGTGACCCTAAGACAAGCTTGCATCCTCCTTATACTAGGGTGGCTGATGCTCCCTTGAAAGGGCCACCTCCTGGCTTGAAGCCAACCAACACAAAACCAGTGCACTAACCAAAACTACAACCAAGACCCTCACAGAGTCCACTTCACTTCCCTGCTACTTCCACCAGAGCAGGTGTTGCTATCCATGGCTGAGAGATCTAAACATGGATTACACCACAGGACTCTTGGAGACACTCCCAAGTACCAGAGCCTAGTAGCTCCGCCAGATGGCTAGACCCAGAAGAGCAAAAACAATCACTACAGTTCAGCTCTCAGGAAGCCCTATCCCTAGGGGAAGGGTGAGAGCACCACATCAAAGGAATACATCTTGGGACAAAAGAATCTGAACAACCAGCCATTGAGCCCCAGATCTTCTCTTTGACAGTCTACCAAAATGAGAAGGAACCAGAATAACAATTCTGGTAATATGACAAAACAAGGTTCTTTAACACCCCCAAAAGATCACACTAGCTCACCGGCAACGGATCCAAACCAAGAAGAAATTTCTAAACTGCCAGGAAAATAATTCAGAAGGTTGATTATTAAGCTACTCAAGGGGGCATCAGAGAAAGGTGAATACCAACTTAAAGAAATCAAAAAGATACAGAAAATGATATTGATAGAAAATCTCCAGATAAATAGACAGCATAAATTTTTTAAAAATCACAATTTCTAGAAATAAAGGATCCACTTAGAAAATTACAAAATACACTGGAAAGTCTCAGCAATAAAATTAAACAAGTGGAAGAAAGAACTTCAGAGCTCAAAGACAAGCCTTTTGAACTAATCCAATCCAACAAAGACAAAGAAAAAGGAATAAAAAATAAACAAAACCTCCAAGAAATTTGGGATTGTGTTAAATGACCAAACCTAGGAATAATTGCTGTACCTGAGGAAGAAGAGAAAATAAGAAGTTTGGAAAACATATTTGAAATAATAATTGAGGAAAACGTCCCTGGCCTCAATAGAGATCTAGGCATCCAAATACAAGAAGCTCAAAGAACACTTGGGAAATTCATCACAAAAGGATCTTTGCCTAGGCACATCAGGTGATCTAAAGTCAAGATGAAGGAAAGAATCTTAAGAGCTGTGAGGCAAAAGCAACAAGTAATCTATAAAGGAAAACCTATCAGAATAACAGCAAATTTCTCAGCAGAAATCCTATAAGCTAGAAGAGACTGGAGTTCTATCTTTAGTCTCCTTAAATAAAACAATTATCAGCCAAGAATTTTCTATCCAGTGAAACTAAGCTTCCTAAATAAAGGAAAGATACAGTCTTTTTCAAACAAACAAATGCTGGGATAATTCACCACTACCAAGCCAACACTACAAGAACTGTTAAAAGGAGCTCTGAATCTTTCAACAGATCTTCGAAATACATCAAAATAGAACCTCCTTAAAGCCTACATCTCACAGGACCTATAAGATAATAATACAAGGGAAAAAAATAAGGTATTCAGGAAACAACTAGCAGAATTAATAGAATAGTACCTCACTTCTCAATACTAACCTTGAATGTAAACGGCCTAAATGTTCTATTTAAAAGATACAGAGTGGCATGATGAATAAGAATTCACCAAGCAAGTTTCTGCTGTCTTTAAGAGACTCACCTAACACATAAGGACTCACATAAACTTAAGGCAAAGGACTGAAAAAGATATTACATGCAAATGGACACCAAAAGCAAGAAGGAGTAGCTATTCTTATGTCAGACAAAACATACTTTAAAGCAACAACAGTTAAAAAAAAGACAAAGAGGGACATTATGTAATGATAAAAGGACTAGACTGACAGGAAAATATCATAATCTTAAATATGTATGTACCTAACACTGGAGCTCCCAAATTTATGAAACAATTACTACTAGACTTAAGAAATGAGAGAGACAGCAACACAATAATAGTGGGGGACTTCATTACTCCACGGACTGCACTAGACAGATCATGAAGACAGAAGGTCAACAAAGAAACAATGAACTTAAACTATATCCTAGAAAAAATGGAGTTAACAGATATTACAGAATAGTCTACCCCCAAACTGAAGAATACACATTCTACTCATTAGCACATGGAACATTCTCCAATATAGATCATATGATAAGCCACAAAATAAGTTTCAATAAATTAAAGATAATTGAAATTCTATCAAGTACTCTCTCAGACCATATTAAAATGAAATTGGAAATCAACTCCAGAAGGAACCCTTAAGGACCACGCAAATACATGAAAATTAAATAATCTGCTTCTAAATGATCATTGGGTCAACAATAAAATCAAGATGAAAATTAAAACAGTTTTTTGAACTGAACAATAATAGTGACACAACCTGTCAAAATCTCTGGGATACAGCAAAGGCAGTGTTAAAAGAAAATTTTATAGCCCAAAATGCCTCCATAAAAAAGTCTGAAAGAGAACAGGTAGTCAATCTAAGGTCACACCTCAAGAACCTACAGAAACAAGAACAAACCAAACCCAAGCCAAGCAGAAGAAAAGAAGTAACAAAGATCAGAGAACTAAATGAAGTTAAAACAAACAAACAAAAAAATACAAAAGATAAATGAAACATAAAGCTGCTTATTTGAAAAGATAAATAAAATTGATAGAACATTAGTGAGATTAACCAATACAAGAAGAGAAAAGATCCAGATAAGCTCAATTAGAAATGCAATGGTACATATAATCAATAACACAGAAATACAAAAGATTATTCAAGCCTACTATGAACATCTTTATGAGCATAAACAAAAAACCTAGAGAAGATGAATAAATTCCTGAAAATATATACCCCTTCTAGATTAAACCAGGAAGAAATAGAAACTGAACAGACCAATAACAAGCAGGAAGATTGAAATGGTAATAAAAAAAATTGTCAATAAAAGTTCAGGACCAGACGGATTCACGGCTGAATTCTATTAGACACGCAAAGAAGAATTGGTACCAATTCTGTTGACATTATTCCAACAGACAGAGAAGGAGGGATTCCTGCCTAAATCATTCTATGAAGCCAGTATCACCCTAATACCAAAACCAGGAAAGGACATAACAACAAAAGTAAACTACAGACCAATATCACTTATGAACTTATAATAGATACAAAAATTCTCAACAAAATACTAGCCAATCAAAACCAACAGCATATCAAAAAGATAATCCACCATGATCAAGTGGGTTTCATATCAGAGATGAGGGGATGGTTCAACTTACGTAAGTCAAAAAATGTGATACAACACATAAACAGAATTAAGAACAAAGATCACATGATCATCTCAATAGACGCAGAAAAAAAATTGACAAAATCAAGCATCCTTTTATGATTACAATCCTCAGGAAAATTGGCATAGAGGGTACATACCTTAAGGTAATAAAAACCATCTATGACAAACCCACAGCCAACACTGTACTGAATGGGGAAAGGTTCAAAGCATTCCCCCTGAGAACTGGAACAAGACAAGGATTCACCACGTGAATTCGCCATAGTACTGGAAGTCCTAGCCAGAGCAATCAGACAAAAAGAAAGAAATAAAGGGTATCCAAATTGGTAAAAAAGAAGTCAAACTGTTGCTGTTGACATATGATATAATTGTATAGCTAGAAAACCCTAAAGACTCATTCAAAAAGCTCCTAGAACTGATAAATGAATTTAGTAAAGTTTCAGGATAAAAAAATAATGTACAAAAATCAGTAGCAATGCTGTACACCAGCAGCTAGCAAGCTGAGAATCAAATCAAGAACTCAACCCCTTTCACAATTAGCTGCAAAACAAACAAACAAACAAACATCACCACCACCACGAACAGCAATAAAAACTTAGGAATATACCTAACCAAGGACGTGAAAGACTTCTACAAGGAAAACTACAAAACACTGCTGGAAGAAATCATAGATGACACACAAAAAAGTAAACACATCCCATGCTCATGTATGGGTTAAATAAATATTGTCAAAATAACCATACTACCAAAAGCAATCTATAAATTCAATGCAATTCCCATCAAAATACCACCATCATTCTTCACAGGACTAGAAAGAAAAATCCTAAAATTCATATGGAACCGATAAGGAGCTTGCATGGCCAAAGCAAGACTAGGCAAGAAAAGAAAATCTGGAGGCATTACATTATCCAACTTCAAACTATAGTATTAGACCATAGTCACCAAAACAGCATGGTACCAGTATAAAAACAGTCATATAGACCAATGGAACAGAATAGAGATCCCAGAAGTAAATCCAAGTACTTACAGTAAACTAATCTTTGACAAAGGAAACAAAAACATGAAGTGGAGAAAGGACACCCTATTCAACAAATGGTGCTGGGATATTTAGCAAGCAACATATAGAAGAATGAAACTGGATCCTTGTCTATCACCTTATACAAATGTCAACTCGAGATGAATCAAAGACTTAAATCTAAGACCTGAAACCATAAAAATTCTAGAAGACAACATTTGAAAAAACCTTCTAGACGTTGACTTAGGCAAAGACTTCATACCCAAGATCCCAAAAGTAAACACAACAGAACAAAAGAGAAATAGATGAAACTTAATTAAACTAAAAAGCTCTGCACAGCAAAAGAAATAATCAGCACAGTAAACACACAACTCACAGAGTGTGAGAAAATCTTCTGAAATTATGCATTGACAAAAGATTAATATCCAGAATTTACAAGGAACTCAAACAAATCAGCAAGAAAACAAACAAACAAACAAGCAAACAATCCCATCAAAAAGTGGGCTAAGAACATGAACAGACAATTCTCAAAAAAGATATACAAGTGGCCAACAAATATATGAAAAAATACTCAACATCACTAATTATAAGGGAAATGCAAATCAAAGCCATAATGTGATATTACCTTACTCCTGCAAGAATGTCCATAATCAAAAAATCAAAAAATAATAGGTGTTGGCATGGATGTGGTTAAAACAGAACACTGTTACACTGCTGGTGGGAAGGTAAACTAGTACAACCACTATGGAAAACAGTGTGCAGATTTCTTAACAAACTAAAAGTAGATCTACCATTTGATGCAGCAATCCCACTACTGGGTATACACCCAGAAGAAAAAAAGCCATTATGTGAAAAAGTTACCTGCACATACATGTTTACAGCAGCACAATTCACAATTGCAAAAATTATGGAACAAGCCCAAAGGCCCATCAATTAATGTGTGAATAAAGAAAATGTAGTATATATTTACCATGGAATACTACTCAGCCATGAAAAAGAATGAAATAATGGCAGTTACAGCAACCTGGATAGAATTGGAGAAGTAACTCAGGACTGGAAAACCAAAAATCATATGTTCTCACTTGTAAGTGGGAACTAAGCTGTGAGGATGCAAAGTATCAGAATGATACAATAGACTTTGGGGACACAGGAGAAGGGGTGGGAGGTGGGAGATGGATAAAAGACTACACATTGTGTACAGTGTACACTGCTCGGGTGATGTGTGCACCAAAATCTCAGAAATCTCCACTGAAGAATTTATCCATGTAACCAAACACCACCTGTTCCCCAGAAACCTGCTGAAATAAAGAATAAAATTAAAAATAAATAAGGAAATAAATAAATGTCTTCATTGTACAAGGCCCTCTCTTGACACCAGACTTTCAAACATGCTATGTTTTCTACGTGGAAGACGATGCTTTCCTTCTTGATTGACTTACCTTAGATTGTCATCAGTTATCAGCTGAAAGGTTACTACATCAAGGAAACCACCATTCATTCTTTTCAGGGACTCTTGCTTTATACTCTCTCCACTAGAACTTTTCACTATAACTTGTCTGTTTAATTTTCTGTCTTACTTACTTCACTGAGACTTCTGGGAAAGAAGGAACCTGGTCTAACTTCCTTAAGATTGTTTCCCGGCACCTAGCACAGTATGTGACATACAGTGACGTTAATAAAGATTTGCTGAATCCATCAATGTACATAATCATAGGTAATAAACAAAACATCACAAAGCTGAAAATACTGTGTATAAACATAAGAAAGATCTGCTGACTTACAAGTACCTAAAGATGTACTTTAATACAAATAACCTCTTCTTATATTACCTAGACAATTCGCATAATTTTTAATACAATATTGGAACTGAGTGAGAATGTAGCTACTTTTTCATACAAGGGGGGTAAATTAGTAAAATTATTTTCTAAATATATTTATATGTAGTTACAACATTTTGTCACCTTTTTCCTAGTAAATCTGCTTTAGAGAGTATATTCCAAAAAAATCAAAAAATAATTTTCTTTATGTAGTCAGTTACCGTAGTGTTATCTACAACAATGAAGAATTGAAACAACTCAAAGGTTTAAAAATAAAAGAATATTGAAAAAAGTCACATATTTAATTCTGTGTAATAAACTATTATGCATGCATAATAATGCAAATTAGCAGGATTATGTACTATCACAGAAAACTGTGCAAAGAAAAATATGTGGACAACATATAGAATAACTTGATTATAACTATATAAAATTTTTACATGTATATTTATTTAAAGCAGTTTAAAAGTATGTACAAAAGTAAAGATTAATTCTTAGGTATGGATGCTCAAATCATTTATTGCTCTTGTCTCCCAGATGCGCTGATTTATTTTTACATTTAAAAATTTTTTCTTAAGAAAGAAAAAAATATTTTTTTATCTTAAACACTAAAACCTCGCTTGATGTGAATTTATTCTAAACTTTTAAAAGTGATTATTACTTATATTTATGATATTAATCAATCATGATTCTCATCTCCATGGGAATACCTGTAGTTAATGTCTTTAACGCATATTTACTTAAGTGATCTGGAGCACCAAGGTGAGCTTTTTCTTGTTGTTAACATTTCTCTTCTACCATATTGTGGCATTTCATTTCTTTTAAAATTGATTAGGTTGTACATACATGATTTAGGCCATTTTAAATGCATTACGTCTAATATGCCCACTGGTTTTTAAAGCATTTCTTTGTCAATTCACCATGGGGTCACGTTAGATCAACCAGGTCAGGGCATAAAGTTCACTATAAATTAGTCTTCATATACTGGAAAATTAATCAGTGTTTCCTTCAGCCACCTCCAACTTCCACTTTTTTTCTTTTTTTTTTTTTTTTCAAATCTTATTGCTTTGCCAGCTTTTCTGTAGAAGCTCTACAAACTGATGTATCACTTTGATCCTCTAGGAAGCACATAGAGAAATGAAGTCAGAGGTAACACCCTATGAAGCCTGAAAGGGACAGGAAGCCAAATTGGCCACCTAATGGCACCAGACCACAATACAGAACAGAAACTTATGAAAAGAAATGGGAATAAGCTATTACTGTGCAGAAAGAGGCTCAGACTGTAAGAAATATCTGACAGGGTATCAACCAAGCCAGTTGGAAAATCCAGAGCAAAATTACCATTGAGAAGAGTACTGTATTAAAAAAAAAAAAAAAAGAAAAAAGTCCAAATCACAGTACTCCATCACAGCTGAGATGCTCGGGCTGCGCAGATGAAGTATAATCTTGGCTTGAAAACCAAGAGGAATCCCAAGGCAACATGCATCTAGAGGGTGCCAGCTAAGTGTGTTCTTTGTACACGAAAGACAATTTCTTTCTTGAAGCTAGATACCAGTAGAGCACCCCTGGCCACGATACAGTCAGCCCTAGACTTCTGTCCTGTTTGATTTGACACATTGTTTAGATTTGTTCTTCTCCACTGGTCCTTTGCTTAGCATGGTTTTTGGCTCATTCCATAGTTCTCTCTCTCTGGTCTATAAATTAAATATGCTCACACTGGTCTCAGAAATTGGTAGCTGCTCTCAATTTACTAGTTTCAACTCAGCCGAATAAATACATATTTAATTTGACAAATGAAGAAAGAAACATTGGGACAATCACATTAACAATCTGGCATAAAATTAAATCAAATTAGCCACTGATCACCTTCCATGAGAAGCTGAAATTAATATAATTTAAAAAATCCTGGTATCCCTATATGATCGGACATATTTCAAACTACTCACTACCCATCACTATATGTTCTTTATTCCAGAGTCCCTATATATGGAAAAATTACACTTTCTATCTATAACACCAGGGTTGGACATGTGTCTTACTTTATTTAACAAAAAAGTGAGAGAAAGTGATATAACAAAATTCTGAAGTTATGTTCTAAAAGCTATCACACAGTTTTATTATTAGTCTTAATTTACACATTTTCCTCTTCCACAGGACTAACCAATTGTAGGAGCTCAGACAGGAGTTGTCTGTCTGATAAGGACAGAAAAATAAAATAATCTGAAACAATCCAACAAACAAAAAACAAAAGCAAAGCAAAAAAAAACCCTACACAGTTGCCTCACAATAGATAGGGTGTGAGGTACAAATAAACCTTTGTTCTTTAAGCCACTTAATTTTTTTACAGTTTTCTGCTACTAAAAAATAACCTAGCCTAAGACAGTCGATGCTTTCGCTGGTCAACCTTGGGGGTTCGGTGTATGTAGTCTAAATGTGCGTCCTTAGGCTAACTGCTTTACATACTATGTTTCATCTATAACATAGGATAAGAGTAAGCCTTGGTTTTCATGATAAACAAATGATACAAAACATGTAAATGACTAAGAAGAGTACCTAAAATATAACATAGGCTGAATAAGTGCTGCTAGCTGTCACAAACAGAATGACCATTGCAACAGCTACTGCTAGTATTACTATCACTACTACTACTAGTATTACTATCACTACTACTACTAGTATTACTATCACTACTACTACAGCCCTATGAGAGATAGTGATTCAATCCCAATTTCTCTCATGTCTACCACTTGCTAGATTTATGGTCTGAGATAATTTCTTTAAACAATATGAGCCTCAGTTTCCCCACCTAAATTGCTCTATACCAATGTTTATTTTTTTACATCCGTAAAGTGCTAACAGCATATCAGACTCACAGTCCCCAGCCCAACTTACTTCTAAAAATAGTTTACAGATCAGCAGTTTTCTTTTTGGTATTAACCTCTAATGGTCCATATCTAGCAATTTCTGTATCTTTATTTTTTTTTTCATTTCCTTTTAAACTGGTAAAGACGATCCACATATTGTTTAACCTTTTGGCTCACCTTTATGAATATTCTAATATTACGCTTTCATAATATTAATGCATTCTCATCTAAGTAGAACTCCAGATAAATCATGTTAGGTATCAACGTTTCTGCTGTAAAAGTAACTCTACTAAATTTTATGCTAAGTTAGCAAACACTTAGAAATACCTAAGATGAATATAAATTATGGAGCCTCAAGAAACACACGTTAGAAGCTTCTCTTTCTTCTGGCATGTTTTCAGAGGTGAAGAATAATATTCTTTTCCGTTTTCTTCCTGGGGAAATGAAACAAAAAGACAACCTTTGTTTGGAATTCAATAATTCTTATTTCCTAAAATTTTCCATGTCACTCTATTCTTTCTACACAAAGCATCTTTTGCCATGTATATGTGACATTAATTTTCACTGCAACCAATTTTCATGAATTCCACAAACAGATTACATATGCTTTTAGTTACCAACACAAAGTAAAGCATATTTTTAAAATATACCTCATTTATCACTGAAAGAAATAAAGTAGAAAGGCTTAAGTTAGCTTTACTGCTAAGTTTTTTTAGATGCTAAATTGCCTTCCACTATTCTCTTTCTGGCCTCCTTAACTTCAATTTTTCTTAAAATTCAGCCCATGTTCTACACAATGGCAAAGTTATCTTCATAAAAATTGAATTTGATTATTTCAATTCCCAGAGTACAACCTTCATAGACTCTCCAAACATTAGTAGAGGAAGGGTGAAATTATTCAGGATGATCTATTTGCTAAGCCTTCTTTCCTGAATCCCCATTTTCCTTGGGTTCCTGGGAAGCTACCTACTTCTTTGTTTCTTCTCTAGCTATTCCCCTACCTCCTTCTTCTAGACCTACAAAGATGGAATGAACATTTTCCACAATTTTAATCCTTTACGTTTTCATTTCTACTTCTATACCTTCCATAGAGATCTTAACTGATCTCAAACTGTTTTTCATGAATACCCACAAACATTTCTTGGAGCCCTAAACACTAGCCCAAAGACCACTCCTGTGCTTTTAAAGATTTGGTCAATATCTCCTAATGAGTGATTTAAAAGCACCTCAGATTAATCATGTTTAAAAGAAAATTTATTTTCCATGCATCCATTCCCCTTGCCTATTAGCCCACATGAATATTACCCCCTCTTTCTGCTTTCCTTGCATCTATCAGTGACCCCATCAGTATCTTAATTCTTAGGTTGTATAACCACAATAGAACTGTGAAGTTAAAGAATGTTTATACATAATTTGAGCCACCCTTCAGGGTGCATAAATTTCCTCTGCAAAGCACACTGGCCAAACTATCTGTGAACCCTTAGTGATTGTATGCTAGGTTGCGTGTTTATAGATTTTGCTCAGAAGATTGCTAGTATTCTCATGCAGAAGAGTTTAAAAGCCAATATCCTAGACTATTTTTTTCTCTATTCCTCAACATTTTTATTTCCTCATGCACAAATTGTGTCAATCACTTTAATATTCCTAAAATACAAACTGTTTTTTTTTTTTATACTTTCCTCAACTTGAGCCGTACCCATGAATCTCCCCTTGCACTATTGCTGCACTTGTTCAAGCATGCTGGATAAGGATGCTGCCAGTCAGCACTGGAGAAAACCATTTGAGAGACTGAGACAGTGTAGCTCTTAGAACTTCATGCATGGTTATATTACTTTCCTTTTGCTGTGGTAACAAATTATGAATAACTTTGTGTCTTAAAACAACACAAATTTATTATCTGTATACTTTTATAGGCCAGCAGTCCTAAAATAAGTGTGTTTCTTCTAGACTCTAGGGGATAATTCATTCCTTGCCTTCTCCAGCTTTTGAGGTCACCTACATTCTTTGGCTCATGGTCTCCATCTTCAGAGCCAGCAGTATAGTGTGTACTATCATCACATCACATCTCAATCTCTCTCTGTCTCTGTCTCTCTGTCTGTCTGTCTCTCTCTTTCTCTCCTTTTCTGGGAAGATGTACTGTGCACAAGTCCTATGACCTGAATTCATGCAGAAGCTGAAGGCTATGTCTAAGAGAGCAGCAGCAGGGGTCACTACCAGTTGTTTAATTCCTCTTAGAGAAGCTTGGTTAAGGACGCTTTTCTGGTAAATTTTGGAACATTTCTGCTACAGATTTCTGGAACAGAACTTTTGCTATTGCCATCTTCTAAAGGAAAGATTTATAGCCATGTTAAGAGGTTTATCATTTTCCCAAGATCTTTCTGCATATTCCCTTGCTACATTAGAGAGGTACATATGGTCTCTTCCTCCAGTTCTAAGTAGATAATAATTTCCTCTAGTGTTTTGGTTTGGTTTGTCTGTTCATTTTAATATTACTTTTATCAGCTTCTAACTTTTCTCATGTCTGGGAAGAGTTCTGAATGCCTGACTTTTGGCAAAATGCTGACAACTGAAATAGAATTGTAGCTGAACACTCTTTCCTCAGTATTTCCCAATCCATTGCATATTATATGCCTCTGCTTGTTTAAACTTCCTTGATGAAGTGTTTAACATCACTCTCTTCTTAGGAATCCTTATGGGTTCACTATGGCCAAATAAATCATACTGTAACTGTCTGCCATTGAATTGAGGATCCTCTAGGATCTATTCTCAGACCTAACAGTAGGGACTTAACTTCATATTTCCCTATCCATAATTTATCTCCCATAAGAAGATATCAGAGCTTTTAATGTTGTTTTAGTCAAATTGTTCATATTCTTAAAAGTACAATGTAAAAACTATGTGAAATCATTAGTATTAGGTAAGAGTCACTGTTCCTTGCAATACAGTTTCCTCATTAGGTGTAACAATTTATGTTAATGGAGCTTGATAGAGTGACCATAAATAATTGTAAATACTTAGGCAGTCAAATTTTGCTCAAGTCATGGGAATCAGGAACATATATTTATAAGGTTATATATGCAAGCCCTCATCAGTTACTCATACCCTTCATTCAAACCTTTGTAGACAAGGGAGGGGTTAGTGCTGTCATAACATAGTCACTTAATAATTGTCTTCCTATTCTTTTTTTTTTTTTTTTTTCTTTTATTATTATTATTATTATCATCATTATTATACTTTAGGTTTTATGGTACATGTGCGCAATGTGCAGGTAAGTTACATATGTATACATGTGCCATGCTGGTGCGCTGCACCCACCAACTTGTCATCTAGCATTAGGTATATCTCCCAATGCTATCCCTCCCCCCTCCCCCCACCCCACAACAGTCCCTGAAGTGTGATGTTCCCCTTCCTGTGTCCATAAATGAAGTCCAGGCTGAAATGGTTTCAGATGAAGATGAGGAACTTATTTGGAACTGGATAAAGGTCACTTGCTATGCTTTAGCAAAGAGACTGGCAGCAATTTGCCCCTGCCCTAGAGATCTGTGGAATGTTGAACCTGAGAGAGATGATTTAGTATATCTGGCAGAAGAAATTTCTTTTTTTTAATTATTATTATTATTATTATTATTATTATTATACTTTAGGTTTTATGGTACATGTGCGCAATGTGCAGGTAAGTTACATATGTATACATGTGCCATGCTAGTGCGCTGCACCCACCAACTCGTCATCTAGCATTAGGTATATCTCTCAATGCTATCCCTCCCCCCTCCCCCCAACCCACAACAGTCCCCGAAGTGTGATGTTCCCCTTCCTGTGTCCATGTGTTCTCATTGTTCAGTTCCCACCTATGAGTGAGAATATGCGGTGTTTGGTTTTTTGTTCTTGCGATAGTTTACTGAGAATGATGATTTCCAATTTCATCCATGTCCCTACAAAGGACATGAACTCATCATTTTTTACGGCTGCATAGTATTCCATGGTGTATATGTGCCACATTTTCTTAATCCGGTCTATCATTGTTGGACATTTGGGTTGTGCACCCGTATGTTTATTGCCGCATTATTCACAATAGCAAGGCAGAAGAAATTTCTAAGCAGCAAAGCATTCAAGATGTAACCTGTCTTGTTTTTGAAAGCATATAGTCATATGCATTCACAAAGAGATGATGTGAAATTGGCACTTATGTTTAAAAGGGAAGTTTTTCTCTTGTAAATTAAGTTCCTTACAGATTGCTGGTTATTGTGAGATGCAGTTTGTGAAAAATTTCTCCCATTCTGTAGGTTGTCTGTTTACTCTGCAGACAGTTTCTTTTGCTCTTAAGTTGAATCAGATACCATTTGTGAATTTTTGCTTCTGTTGCGATTGCTTTAGATGTCTTTGTCATGAAATCTTTGCCTGTTCGTTTGTCCAGGATAGTACTGCCTAGATTGTCTTCCAGGGTTTTTATAGTTTTGGGTTGTACATTTACATGTTTTTAATTCATCTTAAGTTGATTTTTGTATATGTTGTAAGGAAGGGTGCAGTTTTAATCTTCTACATGTGGCTAGCCAGTTATCTCAGCATTATTTATTGAATAGGGAGTCTTTTTTCCATTGCTTGTTTTCGTCAGCTTTGTCAAAGATCAGATAATCATAGCTGTGCAGCCTTGTTTCTGAGCTCTCTGTTCTGTTCCATTGGTCTATGTGCCAGTTTTTGTACTAGTAGCATGCTGTTTTGGTTATTGTAGCCATGTAGTATAGTTTGAAGCTGGGTAACATGATGCCTCCAGTTTTGTTCTTTTTGCCTAGAATTGTCTTGGCTATTTGGGGTGTAAGTTCCATATGAATTTTAAAATTGATTTTTCGAGCTCTGTGACAAATGTCATTGATAGTTTGATAGGAATAGCACTGAATCTGTAAGTTACTTTGGCAAGTATGGCCATTTTAATAATATTGATTCTTCCTATCCATGATCATGGGATGTTTCTCCACTTGTTTGTGTCTTCTCTGGTTTCTTTGAGCAGTGTTTTGTAATTCTCATTATGGAGATCTTTCACCTCCCTGTTTAACTGTATTCCTAGGAATTGTATTCTTTTTGTGGTGACTTTAAATGGGATTACATTCCTGATTTGGCTATTGGCTTTTTTGTTATTGGTGTATAGGAATGCCAGTGATTTTTGTACATAGATTTTGTATCTGGAAACTTTTCTAAGGTTGTTTATCAGCTGTAGAAACTTTTGGGCTGAGACTATGGTGTTTTCTATATGTAGAATCATGTCATCTGCAAACAGGGATAGTTTGACTTCCTCTCTTCCTGTCTGAATTCTTTTTATTTTTTTCTCTTGCCTAATTCCTCTGGCTTGGTCTTCCAATACTATGTTATATAGGAGTGGTGAGTGATGCTATCCTTGTCTTGTGCCAGTTTTGTCCACTCAGAATGATGTTGGCTGTGGGTTTGTCATAGACGTCTTTTATTATTTTGAGGTATGTTCCTTCAATACCCAGTTTATTGAGAGTTTTTTTTAACATGAAGGAATGTTAAATTTTATCAAAAGCCTTTTCTGCATTTATTGAGATAATCATGTGGTTTTGGTCTTTAGTTCTCTTTATGTGAAGAAACACATTTGTTGACTTGCATATGTTCAACCAGCCTTGCATCCCAGGGATAAAGCCTACATGTTTATGGTGGATTAGCTTTTTGATGTGCTGCTGGATTGTGTTTGCAAGTATTTTGTTGAGAATTTTGCATCAATGTTCATCAAAAATATTGGCCTGACATTTTCTCTTTCTGCTGTGTTTCCGGCAGGTTGTGGTATTGAGATGATGCTGCTGCTGGTCTCAAAGAATGAGTTGGAGAGAAATTTCTCCTCCTCAATGTTTTAGAATAGTTTTCCAGTAGAAATGATACCAGCTTTTTGTACATCTGGTAGAATTTGGCTTTGACTCCATCAGATTCTGGGCTTTTTTTTTTGGGGGGGGTGTGATGTTGGCAGGCTTTTTATTACTGATTCAATTTCAGAGCTCATTATTGGTTTGTTCAGGGAATCATTTGCTTTCTGGTTTAGTCTCCAGAGGGTGTATGTGTCCAGGAATGTACCCATCTCTAGGTTTTCTAGTTTGTGTGCATAGAGATGTTTGCAGTAGTATCTTATGGTTACTTTTTATTTCTGTGCAGTCAGTGCTAATATCCTCTTTGTCATTTCTAATTGTGTTCATTTGGATCTTTTCTACTTTATTGCTCTAGCTAGTAGTCTATTTAACTCATTTTTTTTTCAATAAACCAACTCCTGGATCATTGATCTTTTGAATGGGTTTTTGTGTCTCAATTTCCTTCAGTTCAGCTCTGAGTTTGGTTATTTCTTGTCTTCTGCTAGCTTGGGGTTTGATTTGCTCTTCCTTCTCTAATTCTTTTCATTGTGATGTTAGGTTGGTAATTTGATATCTATTTATCCTTTTGATGTGGGCATTTAGTGCTATGAATTTATCTCTTAATGCTGCCTTAGCTGTGTCTCAGAGATTCTGCTATGTTGTATCTTTTTTCTCATTAGTTTTAAATAACTTCTTGATTTCTGACTTAATTTTGTTATTTACCCAAAAGTCATTTAAGAACATGTTGCTCAACGTCCATGTAATGACGTGGTTTTGAGAGGTTTTCTTAGTCTTCTATGTTTAATGTGCTGTGGTCTGATAGTATGTTTGGTGTGATTTTGGCTTTTCTACATTTGCTGAGGATTGTTTCATGTCCAATTATGTGGTCAGTTTTAGAGTATGTGCCATGTGACAATGAGAAGAATGTATATTCTGCTGTTTTTGGGTGGAGAGTTCTGTAGAGGTCTATCAGATCTATTTGATCCAATGTTGAGTTTGGGCCCTGAATAGCTTTGTAAATTTCCTACCTTGATTACCTGTCTATACTCTCGGTGAAAAGTTGAAGTCTCCCACTATTATTGCGCATGAGTCTATGTCTCTTTGTAGATCTCTAAAAACTTGTTTTATAAATTTGGGTGCTCCTGTGTTTGGTGGATATGCATTTAGATACTTAGGTCTTCCTGTTGAATTGAATAATCTATCATTATGTAATGCACTTTTTTGTCTTTTTGTTTTATCCTTGATGGTTTAAAGTCTGTTTCATCTCACATTAGGAGTGCAACTCCTGCTCTTTTGTTTTCCATTTGCTTGGTAGATTTTCCTTCAACCCTTGATTTTCAGCCTATGGATGACATTTCCTTTGAGATGGGTCTCATGATGACAGTGTACCATTGGGTCTTAATTTTTTATCCAGCTTGCCATCCTGTGCCTTTTAAGTGAGGGCGTTTAGCCCATTTATATTCAAGGTTAGTGCTGACATTCATTCATTCTTAAATTCACATTCTGCATCTTATCACTGCTAAAGTATTCAAGCTTCATAGGAAATTTCAATGATTTAAAAGGTGAAAAGACTTGAAACTTCCATTATATGTTTCTTGGGCAAGACCTGGTCTTTGAGTTCAAATATTTTGACTGCTCTCTGCAAATGCTCCTGTATGCAATAGATATATGAATAAAAATACTGAGTTTATTTTTCCTTCATGCTGCTCACAGATCATAATACAAGTTGCCAACACATCATTTATGTCTTTATCTGTATAGCCACTGGTATAGCCACAACTGAACCTGAGAGAATACTGTAGGTGTTTAGTTTCCCATGTTATTCATCAACCTGTCTCCCTGGAAGAAGAAACTCATTGTTGTGAAAAAAAAAAAAAAAAAAAAAACACTTCAGTTTTTCAGACCTCCAGTGAGACAAAATATCAAGTTCACAAAATTCCAGCAATGTAAATTAGCAATTTCTCCAGCACCTCCTGTTCAACAATAATAAGCACTCAGGGGAGTTCATAAGTGTTCTCAGAAAATAAATCAGAGGTTGGTGACTTCTACATAAAATCTGCTGTTACTTAGAAAATGCAATTTAGTTAAAAATAGTATTCAGTGACTTAGGACTTAGGGATACATTTAGCCTAAACTAATTTAGAATACTTATTTCAATCTGGGGTAAATACGGTAGGTTATAGAGTAATTCAAAAGGTTTAACTTTCCTCTATAATGTAACACAAATATTTTTAGAATACGTTGAAACAATTAAACTCAAATGAAAATTCTCTTTAAGATTTTATTTAACAAAGCAGAGAAGGAGGGAAGAAGAGAGAGGAAAAAAGGATTTAAGTTTATCTTAAACAAGATAGACTTGTTTAAGGCTTGCTGTATATCTTAAACAAAATGCTAGTTGTATATTGTTTGCTTTATAAATCATACAGGAACTGAATCAGGTAATAATTAGAGAGTTTTTTCTACACAATCCAAGCACTAAATGGTCTTATTTGTACTGATCATGTCCAAAGAGAAGCTGCTACAATCTTTTCTTATTTTCATTACTTCCCATGTGTCTGGGAAAACTAAAAATTAATCAAGGGTAAATTAGAAGCTTAGCAGCTCCAATACATACTTTGAAATTCATTGAAAATACTTCATTCTTTCATCACTGAGCAATAAAAAAATAGTTTGTGGACTGGCAATGATTTAAATAATTTCTCTCGTAAGTAATAGTCCTTCATGATCTATCTATGATGGCTGATTTTATGTGTCAACTTGAGTGGGCTAAGGGATACCCAGAATGCTGACAAAACATTGTTTCTGGGTGTGTCTGTGAGGGTGTTTCCAGAAGAAAATAGCATTTCAATAAGTAGACGAAGACCTACCCTCACCAATGTGAGTGAGCATCCTGCAGTCTTTGAGGTTCCATATAGAATGTGAAAGTGGAGGGGAAAAAAAAGTGAATTTGCTCTTGAGCTGGGACATCTATCTTCTCCTGCCTTTGGACATGAGAGCTCCTGATTCTTGGCCTTTAGACTCAGACTGAATTATAGGACCAGATTTCCTGTTTGTCCTGTTTGCAAATGGAATATTGTTGGAACTTCTCAGCCTCAATAACTATGTCAGACAATTTCCATAATATATACCATTTTATTCATCCATATATATATATGCTATTAGTTCTTTTCCTCTGCAGAATCCTGCTACAGTACCTGAAGGCAATATTTTAATGGATTTTTCAAAACTTTCATAGTGAAAAAGAAAACTAAACTGTATTGACAAAACTTTTCTATTGAAGAACTCCTGGAACTGATGCATTGATAAGAATGTTATTTTAAATGTGAAAGAATATATTTTTGTTTATTTGAAAATACTTTAAGAAAGCAGTTTTTTAAAAAACAGAGACATATTTAATTTGTATTACTTTAAACATTTGTAAACTCTGTTAAAAATTCTCCAAAACCAAACTGGGAAAGGATATTTTATAATAAAGAAAATTTTTAATCTTTCCGTATTTCAGGTGTCATTTGCTAAATTTTTGTAGAATAGGTGGACACCTTCCAAGATAAAAAATTTATTGCCTTCTCACTTGTGTAAGTAATAAAACAACCCAACAAAGATAAATAGTAGTATATCTTAATCAGATAAGCAATATCTTTATATATCACAAGCAAACTTTCTAACTTTTAATCTTTTATCCATAAGTTGTTCACATTTTGTACTTTTAAATTTGATATTTTGTATCCAAAATACATCTTTATAATATTTATCATTTTACTTGTTGTCTAAATAAACTAAAATGTAATAATTTCAAGGAATTACTTATACCAAAGCCTTACAACTATTTGGAAGAGAAATTTTTATAATCTTTCTGGATTCTACCCATGATCTTCAAATAATGAAATATAACATGTTTTCATGTGTAAGGATAGAGTTGGCTTTATCTTATCTGTGGTTGTGCTATCTTATCTTTAGAGAAGTCAGCAACCATGGTACTACACTCGGCCAAGAGAAGTATTAAATGTACTAAATATTGATTTCTTATGTGCTATTTATGGTCCATCCAAATCTTCCTGGGAGACATGTACTAGGTTAAAATATACTGATTGATATAATATATATCAATAAAAATATACTGATTGATAAAATATATATCTATCTATATATTAATATATATAAATATATATATATCAATGTGAATTGATATATATTTATATCATCAATGTGAATTGATATATATTTATATCATCAATGTGAATTGATATATATTTATATCATCAATGTGAATTGATATATATTTATATCATCAATGTGAATTGATATATATTTATATCATCAATGTGAATTGATATATATTTATATCATCAATGTGAATTGATATATATTTATATCATCAATGTGAATTGATATATATTTATATCATCAATGTGAATTGATATATATTTATGTCATCAATGTGAATTGATATATATTTATGTCATCAATGTGAATTGATATATATTTATGTCATCAATGTGAATTGATATATATTTATGTCATCAATGTGAATTGATATATATTTATGTCATCAATGTGAATTGATATATATTTATGTCATCAATGTGAATTGATATATATTTATGTCATCAATGTGAATTGATATATATTTATGTCATCAATGTGAATTGATATATATTTATGTCATCAATGTGAATTGATATATATTTATGTCATCAATGTGAATTGATATATATTTATGTCATCAATGTGAATTGATATATATTTATGTCATCAATGTGAATTGATATATATTTATGTCATCAATGTGAATTGATATATATTTATGTCATCAATGTGAATTGATATATATTTATGTCATCAATGTGAATTGATATATATTTATGTCATCAATGTGAATTGATATATATTTATGTCATCAATGTGAATTGATATATATTTATGTCATCAATGTGAATTGATATATATTTATATCAATGTGAATTGATATATATTTATATCAATATGATATAATATATACCTATATATATTTATATATATATAAATATATATATATTAATATATATATATAAATATATATATATATTTCAGTTTATATAGCCTGGTTTTAGCTGCATGACCAGTAAAGTATAAAAGACCCCCTGCGAACATGTGCTCAAAGTATCTCACACATATCTTAGTGATACTTTGTACACATTCCAGTTTATCTTTGTCTAGTCCTTTGTAAGCTCTATGAGTCCTTTCAATATCCAATCCTGTATAATGCCTATTATACAGCTGGCACTGTGAACAGGATAGATGAAATTATGTTTGATACAAGTTTGTTTCCTAAGTTACTCAAACTGATGGGAAGAGAACACATTAGTGAACTGTCCATCAAAAATTTTGTATTTTAGATTCTTTAAGCTGTTTACGGATCATTGAAAGGAAAAAAAAAACCCACAAACAAACGAACAAAAAAACTGCAAAGCTGTCAGTGAACATTTTGTAAAATACAGAGACATTTTTCCAAAAGGAAGCAAGAAAGCCACACCACTCTTTGATAGTAAGAGGAATTCTTTTTCTGAGGATGCAAAATAAAGAAAAGACTAGCAAATTAGGATTGTTCTAGGACAATACTAACATATACCTTAGTTTTACATCTTTGACCATATTCTTCATGTTTGGATAAAAGAGACTCCAACTGCTTGACCTCTTTCTGAACCTACTATTAGGAGGGAAGGATAATGTGAGGCACGCTAGTATGGACCTGTTTATTCCAATTTCATCAAATGAAGCTTAATGATCAGAAAGTACTTAAAATTACTTATAAGAAAGAAGACAAGATTAAAATGATCAATAACTTTGAGACAATAAAACCAGTTAAAGTGTTCGTATAGTTCACTTGAAATAAAGTAATCCTAAAATTTATAAGGAATCACATGAAAAAACAAATAGCCAAAGCAATCTTGAGCAAGAATAAAGCTGTAGGCATCTCAATTCCTGATTTCAAAATATATGACAAAGCCAAACAAACACAAACAAATAAACAAATCCTGCACATTCTCACTTATAAGTAAGAGCTGAACAATAAGAACACATGGACATGGGGAGGGGAAACACACACACTAGGGCCTGTGAGGTGGGCAGTGGGGAGGGAGAGCATCAGAATAAATAGCTATTGCTTGCTGGCCTTAATACCTAGGTGATGGGTTGATAGTGCGGCAAACCACCATGGCACATGTTTACCTATGCAACAAACCTGCACATCCTCCACATGTATCCTGGAACTTAAAATTATATATGTGTATATATATGAAATATTTATATAGTTTTAATTTATTTTTATTTTTTATATATTGTAGCTTTGTTATAAGCTACTGTAATAAGAACAGTATGGTACTGGAATGAAAATCAGTCATATAGACCAATATAACAAAATTCAGAGCCCAGCAATAAATCCATGCATCTGCAGTCAACAGATCATCAACAAAGATATCAAGAAGTTACAATGGGAGAAAAATAGTTTCTTCAATAAATGGTTGTGGGAAAACTGGATATCCATAGGCAAAGGAATGAAATTGAATCTCAAAAGTCCAAAGCCAAAGTCTCATCTAAGACAAGTCAAGTCCCTTCCAACTATGAGCCAGTAAAATCAAACACAAGTTAATTCCTTCCAAGATACAGGCATTAGGTAAATGCACTCAATCCAAGTGGGAGGAACTGGCCAAAACGAAGGGGATACAGACCCCGTGCAAGTCAGGAATCCAATAGGGTGGTCATTAAACCTTGAGTCCCAAAATGATCTCCTTTGTCTTCATGTATTATATCCAGGTCATGCTGATCCAAGAGCTAGGCTCCAACGGCCTTTTGCCGCTCTACCCCTATGGCTTTGCAGGGTACAGCCCCCATCCCAGCTGCTTTCATGGGCTGTTGTTGAGTATCTGTGGCTTTTCCAGGTGCACGTTGCAAGCTATTGGTGGATCTACCATTCTGGCGTCTGGAGTATGGTGGCCCTCTTCTCACAGCTCCACTAGGCCGTACCCCAGTGGGAACTCTGTGTGGGGACTCCAGCCTCACATTTCTCTTCCTCGCTGCCCTAGCAGAGGTTCTCCATGAAGGAGCCACTCCTGCAGCAAACTTTTGTCTGGACATTCAGGCATTTCCATATATCCTCTGAAATCTAGGCAGAAGTTTCCGAACGTCAATTCTTGACTTCTGCACCTGCAGGCTTAACACCACATGGAAGTTTGGGGCTTGCACCCTCTGAAACCATGACCTGAGCTGCATGTTGGCCCCTTTTAGCCATGGCTGGTGCAGCTGAGACACAAGACATTGAGTTCCTAGGCTGCACACATCAGGGGGTCCCCGGGCCTGGCCCACAAATCCATTCTTTTCCTCCTAGGCCTCTGGGCCTGTGATGGGAGGGGCTTCCATGAAGGCCTCAGACAAACTCTGGAGACATTTTATCCATTGTCTTGATGATTATGCAAATTTATGCAGAAGGCTTGAATTTCTCCCCAGAAAATGGGGTTTTATTTTCTGCTGAATTGTCAGGCTGCAAATTTTTTAAACTTTTATGCTCTGCTTCCTCTTGAATGCTTTGCTTCTTAGAAATTTATTCCACTAGATACCCTAAATCATCTCTCTCAAGTTCAAAGTTCCACAGATCTCTAGGGCAGAGGTAAAATGCTGCCAGTCTCTTTGCTAATGCCTAGCAAAAATCACCTTTATTCCAGTTCTCAACAAGTCCCTCGTGCCCACCTGAGACTACCTCGGCCTGGACTTCATCATTCATATCAGTATTGCTCAAAGTCAGCCAAAAAGTCTTTAGGAAGTTCCAAACTTTCCCACCTTTTCCTGTCTTCTTCTGACACCTCCAAATTCTTTCAATTTCTGCCTGTTACCCAGACACAAAGTCACTTCCACATTTTCAGTATTTTTATAGCAGCACCCCACTCTCTGTGATATCAATTTATTGTATTAGTTTGTTCCCACACTGTTATGAAGAAATTCCTGAGACTGAGTAATTTATAAAGAAAAGAGGTTTAATTGACTCACAGTTCTGCATGGCTGGGATGGCCTCAGGAAACTTACAATCATGCTGGAAGGCACCTCTTCAGGGGTGGCAGGAGAGAGAATGAGTTTGGAAAAAAACAGGAAAAGCCCCTTATAAAACCATCAGGTTTCATGCGAACTTCCTCACTATCACGAAAACTGCATGGGGGTAACTGCTCCCATGAGTCAATTACCTCCCACCTGGTCCCTCCAATGACATGTGGGTATTATGGGAACTACCATTCAAGATGAGATTTGGGTGAGGACACAGCCAAACCATATCACCCAGGTAAAAAGAAGAATTTTAATGGTGTTACGTACAATAGGAGATAATCTCAGAGTTTTAAAAAGATCAGTCTAATAGATTAACCCAGTCTATTCCTTTGAGGTATTACATCCCCAATGCTCAAATAATACTAGGAGGATCAGCCACTTTTACTTAGCTGTTTAGAGCTGTGGCTAAAGTTCATGTCTGCTGCCAGGCAATAATGGCTGGGATTTTGTAGAGGAAAGTTGTCAGAAGTTGTTGCCACATAAATTCTTTTTGAAAGATAATTTTTGATCTGTTACTGGGCTCTAATTGAAACTAGCTCTATTATGGAAGGTTATAAAATTATTTTGAACACTGATATACCTAGGATGTCTTGGGTTATGTCAAAAAAATTCCAATAGAGAGGCAAACACTCAGAGGAATTAGGAATGATATGTTACAAAATGTTTTATACCACTACCTATCTGATTCATGGATAGATAGTTGCCACACCTTTGGATACTGTATTAGGTCTACCTGATGAGTTACTTAATCCCATAACTGAACGGGCATCTCCCTAAGATCAGTTAACAGAGAAAACTGAGCAGAATGCAAAATTTAGACATAGTAATTGACAGGTGTTGCCCAACAGGGCATTCAGTCTGCAGTGTAGCCGTACTGTGTCTGGCCGATGACCAGAATTTGCATAAAGGGGTAAAAATAAGTTTATTAAGTGAGTAGAATTAGAAGCAGTATTTCTCTTATTATCACAGGATCTAAATAGCAGTAACAAAATAGTAGAGCTTTATATCAGTTCTTAGACAATAACAAATGGGTTGGCAATCTGGTTCAAAAAGTTAGCCTCATATAATTATAAGACAAAAAGAATGTCAGTATAGCATGCCATGTTGTGAATGTAGTTTTGCAGATGGAAATCAAAGTTGGATATAAATGTGTGTGTGTGTGTGTGTGTTTACACACTTTATAATGGGAGTATATCCAAAATTTGGATGTTCTTTTTTGCTTTTTAGAAGTGATTATTTGATCATAGAGCCATTCAATCATAGGAAAAATAGCAGAAATAATATATCACACTGCCCCCCAAAAACCAAAAAATAAGGCTATCAGTTGTTCTGTACATTCAACAGAAAGCTCAGAGACTAACCCCCTTCGGGGATCTGGGCTTTCGTATAGCTGAAAAGCAGATGATATTTGTCAATTATGCATAACCCAAGTAGATACTGATTTGTCTTGATGAGGATAAATACTTATTCTGGATTTGAAATGGCATACTCGGTAACTGAAGCAAACACGTCTAACAGTATTAGATGCCTGCAAAAAAAAAATAAGTAAACCTTTTAAAATGTACAACCATTTATGTTATCAGAGCAAGAAACCCATTTTACAGCAGGTGGAGTACCACAATGACCTAAAATATATACACAGTGGACTTTTCATAAACCTTACAACTGACAAAGTAGTGGTGTGTAAAATTTGGCGAGGGCTATTAAAACCTCTTCTTATTAAATTGGGTGGTGATTAGAGACTGCAGGGATGCTTTGCAGGATCAAATTACTTGTGTGTTAAAACTTGATGTGTGTGAAAATAAATGAAATTCATGATTGAATAGATGGATGAGAAACAATAGAGAAGATATGAAATGGATGTAGAAGTTGATACAATAACCTCAATAAACTTTTTCTCTCTCTACTTTCTTTTTTTTTTTAAGACTGAGTCTCGCTCTGTCACCCAGGCTGGAGTGCAGTGGTGCCATCTCGGCTCACCGCAAGCTCCGCCTCCCAGATTCACGCCATTCTCCTGCCTCAGCCTCCTGAGTAGGCGCCTGCCACCACGCCCGGCAATTTTTTTGTATTTTTAGTAGAGACGAGGTTTCCCTGTGTTAGCCATGATAGTCTCGCTCTCCTGACCTCGTGATCCTCCCACCTCGGCCTCCAAAAGTGTTGAGATTACAGGCGTGAGCCACTGCGCCCGGCCTACTTTTTTTCTTTATATCATCCTGCTTCTACAGTGCTGATATCTAGATGACATTTAAAAAGTCAGGAAGAAAGATCAACTTCTAAACATGACATCACGATAATTCTAAATATTAAGTGTTTAAGTTTTAAAGAAATGATGGGTTGGTTGTTCATTTCCCTCACTATGCTCAGCTAAGTGCAGTGGTTCTGTATCTTTAGTATTTAGTAGATAAGCAGTCCTATAAATGTGTACTTTTCTAACCCTACTCAATATAGCTGGAAATAGAGAAAAGGAAATACTTTGGCCTCACTGATATTGCTTCCAGCTCTGTGAGTCAGTCCGCTGACTGTTCT